>NC_091456.1:68524441-68846316 GCF_027789765.1 Dendropsophus ebraccatus
ATTCGCTGAATGTATTGACCAATATTTACCCCTAAGATAAATTACAATATGTCATGAAAAAGCATTCTCACAATCACATGGATATATTAAAATATCACAAAGTTACTACTACAAAGTTATTAGCACAGGCGGCGAGGGGGGAACGAGGAGTAAGCGAGGAATAAGCGACCTGACAAGTCGACCCTTGCTTCCTCCACACATCGTGCCGTGTAATACAGCCTTTCAGAATATAGAGGCCCAGTTTGCTATGGTTATCACCATTCTTACAGACACAAGTCCATAGTGGGTTTTGCTTCCTTTCAGAATTTCATGTAACTAATACCTTATCTATGAGATGGATGTCCTGTTCAGAAATACATTGTTCTTCAGCACTGAAAGGGCTGGAATCCTGTTCTATTGGGCGACAGCACACCATAGTCACGTTGATGGGCAGTTCTTTTAAAATATTTACCACATCCTTATGATTTTGGCCAAGCAGAGTTATCTCATTTACCTGGAAAGAAAGGCAAAGTCCACTGAGATGACAAATTTTACACACATTTGTACACAGTACCATTTAAAGGCATGAAGCTACCAAATATCCACAGTGGCCTGATAACACACCATGAATGACCAGTCCGTTTACTACTGTTCTATGCTAGAGGTCCACTTCAAGAATACAAGAAATTTATACAGTTTGGGATTTTTTGCCAGGATGGTTTACACCCCTGACTGTGCAATCATATTTATCAGAGAGAGGGAGAGACTGCATAAAAATACAGATCTATATGCTACTTAATGGTCACTTTCTCTCTAGTGTCACCTATAGGTAGTTACTCTGTAAAACAATGTCCAACCCATTATAGATGCTCGAAACAAGACTAGGGAATAGCAGTCAAAACAGAGACACTCGTCTGTAGGCAACACTGTTTTGTGGTCTGGAGGAGGGGGTCACTTGCATACTATAGAGTGTAGGTGCAGTGGAGGAGGCAGGGTGACATAGTGTAGTAACATGCCACTCCAGGGGACTTCACCTATAGGCGGCAGCTCTGTTCCACCACACACAGGACCAGGGATCAGCAGGGGAAGGAAGCTGCATAATGCAGTATTACTAAGCAGTAACTGTGGTGCTGTTTCTGAAAGAAAGAGACCATGTTTTTCTAACACTGGTATCCCAGTGCTAAAGCTCCCTTAAACCAGCTTTATTTCCACAAGCAGAGCCAGTAAAGTACAAGAATGGAGGCTTGGGAAACGTATTAAAAAAAAAAACCCTCAAAAGCACTGACACTTAGGGAACAGTACTTTTATGGAAGGTATGTTGAAAGCTAGGTGACAATCGCTGCAGGGTTTTATAGAGCTGCCATTAGTGTCTTTATTTCAGCATCTGTTTACCTAGATAGATGACTAGGATATAAGAAAAAATGTGGAAAGGCCTTTGATGTAAATGATAGAAGTATGTCTTACTTCCAGTAACTCATCCCCACTGTACAGTCTTCCACTGCGTCCCACAGCCCCTTCTGGTAAGATAGACCTCAGGAAGTGATGACCACTGGAAGCTTCCAGGCTTATGCCCAATCCACTGCTTTCACTGAATTTGTTAACTTGGGCAACCTGAAAAATATATGAAGCACATGCAGAACTGTCAGCATTCATTCCGAACAATCCTCATTCCAAGCTGCATTGGTTTTGTCAATGTACGTAACTGCTCGCGTTTCCATAGTAACGATATAGATTGTGATGTATTTTAGCCTCCCAACTGTCATTTCTGGAAGGAGAAGATAAAGAAGGAAACACAGAGACTGGCAGAACCATGCCGAGCAGCAGAGGACGGGGACACAATCCCACATTATGTTATCACAGACCAATCACACCACCTTTCTGATTAAAGAGAATGGATTACCTAGATTTTCTTTTACTGATTAGAGTCAGATAAAAAAAAATGTTCTTTTTATTCTAATGTGTTTCTTTTTTTTTAATGCAATTTTTTTTAAATATTATTTTTGTACATGTTATGGGGGCTGCCATCTTGCCTCAGCTGTTTTAACAGCATATTGTGACATGCTTTACAGCAAGACTCATGGACATAGAGGGCAATATACAGAGTCTGTCCCCTTGGTGGTATGACAGCAAGTTTCAACTTACGGCCCTATTCCACCAACAGATCTGACGACAAATTATCTGCCAAAGATTTGAAGCCAAACCCAGGAAAAGACTATAATCTGAGAACAGGTCATAAAGGAAAGACTGGATTTCTCCTCTTTTCAAATCCACTCCTGGGTTTGGCTTTAAATCTTTGGCAGATAATCTGTTGTTAGATCTGTTGGTGAAATAGGGCCTTTAGTTACAGAACAAAAGTATTCTATGTGACTTGCTGTCACACAACTTTATTACAGTTGTAACTTGCTGTAACAGTTGTAACTTGTTGTAAATTGCTGTTAGCAATATAGCTTAATTGCAGAGAAGTCGCAAGCAAGTCGCACGTCATCTACATTGAGGTCAATGGTAGCAAAGTAACCAGCTATGCTTCATGGGACAAACCCTGTAAGTATTTAGCTTCTCTTATTTTGAATAAAACTGCTAAATTAACCCCTTCCCCCAATATGACGTCCAGGGACGTCATGAAAAGCAGTGCCATTCTGCATCATGACGTCCCTGGACGTCATGCTCTCCCTGCCTCCCCCCACTGTCCCTGGCTGAGATCGGGCAGCAGAAGGAGGCTGTGTCACACAGCCTCCTTCTGCTGCCACTGCCCAGAGAGGGGCCGCGCTCCCCCCCCCGGCAGTTAACCCCATAGACGCCGCGGTCGGTGCGACCGCAGCGTCTATGGAGAGATCTGCTGCTTCTTGCAGATCGGATGCTGGGAGGAGGCAGCTGCACATGCTGTGCCGCTGCTGTGCTCCTCCCAGGCACCCGCTCCCTGCCCTAGCCGACCCCGCACCCCCTCCTCCCCGTGCTCTGCCTCCCCAGCCTGATCTCTCCCTCTCCAGTCGCCCCCCTCCCCGTGCTCCCTCTCCCCAGACCCCCCTCCCCGGAGCCGCGCGAGTAATCGCGGGACTCCGGGAGGGTAACCATAGCAACCCAGACGCTTCCCAGTGCGTCTGGGGTGCTATGATTTCTAATGATCAGGCCCCTGCACTGAGGCAGGGACCTGATCATTTGAATGATCTGTCAGTATAACACTGACAGATCATTCAATATATAATGCATTACAGCACTGATCATGTGCTGTAATGCATTATATTTGTGAAAAAGTGAAAGTAAAAAAAACCCACTAAGCACACACATACATAAATAAATATTTAATTACAATAAATAAATTAAATAAATAAATACATAATAAATAAAAAAATAATTGAAATAAATAAATAAACATAAATAAATATACACATTCCCCATCCTCCCTTTATTAATGATCCCCTATAAATAAAGTACACATATGTGGTATCGCCGCGTCCGTAATGACCCCATCTATTAACCCGTTACATTAATTTTTCCATCCGATTAACGCCATTAAAAAAATCAATAAAAAACTAACAAAAATTTAAAGTTTTTGTTAATCCCGCACCCTAAAAAATATAGAAAAAACGTCACATATACCCAAAAGGTGTACCACTAAAAGCATCAGCTTATGCCCCCCCAAAAAAAAGCCCTCACATAACTCCATTGGCGAAGAAACTAAAATATTACCACTCTTACAATATGCAAGACACAAACAGTTTTTATAGTATAAATGCCATAAACTATAACAAGAGCTATATAAAATGGATATCACTGTAATCGTACCGACCTGACAAATAACTATAACATGTCATATGCAACGTATAGTAAACGGCGTACAAAAAAAGATGAAAAACAGCTGCTAAATTGTGTTTTTTATTCGTACCATCTCACAAAAAAATTTAATAAATAATGATCAGAGTGTCACATGTTCCCCCCAATGGTACTGATGGAAACGTAAACTTGTCTTTCACAAATATTTTGGCACACCAAGGCCTCCGTGACATGATATAATGACTATAAAAAACCTTAAATAAGAAAAGACCCCCAAAATACATAAGGCTTCTGTCAGGTCTGCGGCCTGTGGTTGAGTCAGGTGACACACAGCGGCCACATATGGGGGATTTCTAGAAACATTGGAATAAGGGGAATAAACAGTGAGCTCCATTTCTCAGCCATTTCTCATTTCTTGCTGTGTTAGAGGAAAAAAATGGATTAAAATGGAATATCTTCCAAAAAAATGAGAATTTTAAATTTCCCCTCCAACTTGCTTACATTTCTGCGAAACACCTAAAGGGTTAATACACTTATGAAACATTACTCTGAATACGTTGAGGGGTGCTGTTTTTACAATGGAGGGATTTATGGGGGTAACTGACATACAGGCCCCACAATTCCACTTCAGAACTGAACTGGTCCCTAAAAAAGTCTGAATTTGAAATTTTCCTGAAAATGTGAAAATCATTGCAAAATTTCGAAGCCCTCTAACATCCTAACTAGTAAAAGGACATTCACCAAATGACGTCACCATAAAGTAGACATGTTGTAGATGTTGCAGTAATAATTAATTCATGTGGCATAACTATTTTTCTCAGAAAAAGAGAATTTTGAATATAAAGGATTGTAAATGTTTCTAATTTTTGCGCAAATTTTGTGTTTTTCACAAAAAACTACTGAGTGTATCAACCAAAGTATACCACAAACATAAAGAGGAATATGTCACGAAAAAACAATCTCAGAATAACCATGATAATTAAAAGCAGCGCAGAGTTATAACTACATTAAGAGAGACAGGTCAGATTTGCAAAATAGGCCCTGGTCATTAAGGCCAAAACAGGCTGCGGAGGCAAGGGGTTAACTTACACAACTGATGCGTTACACCTACCACAATATCATAATTATTTCCCATAATTCTTTGCCACTTGCGTCTGAGAGAATCTTCCTCACTAATGGGCGGGACATGTTCCTCTTCTGGAAAAGAGATAGGAAAATATATTTATGGTAATGGTATGTTAGCGCATTTCAGAGTCGTTCTGACATCAAATATATGCTACAAAGTACCACAAAACAGACATGAATGAGGAGATATTCAAATATCTGCAACAGACAGAAGACAGAGAACCTTCTGCTTTCTGGCGCGGACTTCCTGGGATTCCATGTTTCGAGGCTAAGTCACGATCATCGCGTGCCAGTGAAATTACGCCCGAAAATGCAGACATTTTCATTTTAACGTCAACCCTATTAATTGTTACTCTATTTTTTCTTCTTATCTGCTGTATGTCTTGAAACAACACAGTACTTCCTACACTGTATACAGCAGCTGATAAGTACTGGAAGACTCTGTAAAACTTTCTGAAATCAGTTGAATTAGAAATAAAATATTTTTGTGAACAATCATTCAATTACTCGATAATGGTGCGTTTACACAGATAGATTTATCTGACAGATCTTTGAAGCCAAAACCAGGCACAGGGATCAGGTCATAAAGGAAAGACTGGGATTTCTCCTCTTTTCAAATCTGTTCCTGGCTTTGGCTTCCAAAATCTGTCAGATAAATCTGTCTGTGTAAACACACCCTTAGACTGGGTTCACACTACATTTTTGCAATCTGTTTTTGCGAAAAACGGATGGAAGAATGGATGCATTTGCGTGCATCTGTTTTGATCAGTTTTTCCACCTACTCCCACAAAAAAAATCTGATCAAAATGCAGTAGTTTTTTTAACGTACACAAAAACATAGCTGACCTGATTTTTGTGTATGTTAAAAAAACAGATGCGTTTTGATTTGTTTTTTTTTGTTTTTTTATAATGGAAGTCAATGGAAAAACAGATCAAAACGAATGCACGTAAATGCATCCATTTTTCGCAAAAACAGATGAAAAAACGGATTGCAAAAACGTAGTGTGAACCCAGCCTTACTTAGTGTGTAAAAATATAGGGGGAGATTTATTAAACATGGTGTAAATTAAAACTGGCTCAGTTGCCCCTAGCAACCAATCAGATTCCACTTTTCATTCCTCACAGACTCTTTGGAAAATGAAAGGTGGAATCTGATTGGTTGCTAGGGGCAACTGGGCCAGTTTCACTTTACACCATGTTTGATAAATCTGCCCCATAAACTTTATTTACTTTTTGTTTCTATAAGAACAGGACTTCTAGGGTATGTTCACACATGCTAGATATGCTTATGATGATAAAATCTGCAGCATATTTAGTACATGTAAACACAGTCTTACATTTACAAAGGTATGCAAAAAAAGAGTCCGTGGAGCCTCATTGAAGAGTCTCAAAACACAGGACTAGCCAGATATCCCTCCGGGAAGGACCCAGCCAAGTGGCAGCTCCTGTTAGGAAACCACCAAATCCACCATATTAAGTGGCCCTATAAGTCAGTGTAATGACAAGGGATAAACCAAGGCTAGGTAACCATTCACAAACAGCTGTTTCGGGGTATTGCCCCTCATCAGTGTGGAGCAGGATTCTGGCTAGGTGGGAGCAATGCCTAGTAGAGCATTAAGAGAAACAGATTGCTGAACTCAGGGAGAACAGCCAAATGACAACACTGCCGGCTGCTAATGAAAGCGCTCAATGCAGTGAAGTCCTAGGTGCATTGCCCCCTGGGAAACATGAGTATGCAAAAGAGGAGTCCGCTGAGCCTCATTGAAGAGTCTCAAAACACAGGACTAGCCAGATATCCCTCCGGGAAGGACCCAGCCAAGTGGCAGCTCCTGTTAGGAAACCACCAAATCCACCATATTAAGTGGCCCTATAAGTCAGTGTAATGACAAGGGATAAACCAAGGCTAGGTAACCATCCACAGACAGCTGTTTCGGGGTATTGCCCCTCATCAGTGTGGAGCAGGATTCTGGCTAGGTGGGAGCAATGCCTAGTAGAGCATTAAGAGAAACAGATTGCTGAACTCAGGGAGAACAGCCAAATGACTCATACTCATGTTTCCCAGGGGGCAATGCACCTAGGACTTCACTGCATTGAGCGCTTTCATTAGCAGCCGGCAGTGTTGTCATTTGGCTGTTCTCCCTGAGTTCAGCAATCTGTTTCTCTTACATTTACAAAGGGTTGGTAGATTCAGGCCACAACATAAGTACTTTTAGGTGTTAATACGGAGGGGCTTTAAACTTGATACAAAAGGACAAATGCTTTGTGTGTTCTCTCCTCCTCTTTCCTGCAAATCCATATTTCAACACAGTTTTTTTTTTATTAAATTTGCTTACTTTATACAATGATATTTATGAACAGTTTTTGCTTTTCATAGACCTGAGATGAGAGAAGACAGTAAAGGCCCTTTTACACGGGCTGAATCATGCAGATGATAATTGTCCCATATAAAAGTATCAGAGAGGCAAGCAACCTAACGTCCACTTGTCGGCTGATTTGATCTTTTGTGTGACCACAAAATTTGTCGTCATGGGTCTCTAAGGGGATAATAATCCTACATCTACAGGATTTGTTCCTAAACAGGTTCATTCTTTGGACGGACGACGGAATCCGCCCGTGCACAGAATAGAGTCTATGACACGGGCGGAGAGGCATGTGCCCGCCACAGTCTGTGAGCTGCGGAATGCATAACCGGGTTTTCCGCCGCTATTCCGTAATGTGCACGTACACTCACCGTCTAATGTCAAATCTGAGCACGGGCCATTTGCTTACAAAAAAACAAGACAGTAAAATCTATTATTAATTTGTTGTTAATAGATAGAGAAGAATAACTTGTAATAATTACAGCACAGAATTTTCTCTGACTATCCCAACATTTTCTTTGTCCCATAAAAAGTCCATACGGTGCAAATATGACAGTTTGCAATAAATGGAAACCATAGCAATTCTTGCCCGAGGCTCTTTTGAAAATAACATCTCATTGTTCAATTCTATACTTTACTCGAGACCGATGACATAAAATGTGATAAACCCCCATATTGTCATTCCTTACTTTACATGACAAAGAAATTATACCAGCATATGCAATTTTTTGAAAAGGTTCCAAACAGAGATGCAGGTCAATTTAACTTTTTTTTTTTTTTTTAACAAATTCTTTAAATAAGCTACACTGTCAGATGTCACAGTATAGCTAGAAGAAAGATCTAAGGGACAGCTGGCCAATTCTATCACTGACAGATTGCTGCAGAAAGCTTTTCCCATGTAGTATACTATGGAAACCAGTACCTGTTTGTACGCTTTTTCCTTTTGATGCTGGCTGTTTGTCAGTGGTACTGATCACGGATGATAGCGGATGGGTTTTCTTAATACTTTCTGTAACAATAGAAAAGTATATGGCATACATGAAAGTAATTCACAACATATGCTATCATATACACTGTATTACATTTGACAACCACCATTGTGGACCTATATGCAAAGTGTGACTGTCAGCATGTCCGCTGACCCGATCGTCCGAGAATCTCTCTTTGCGGCCAGAAGTTCACTTATCCATAGCTACGAACCAAGACTGTTATGCAGGCACTGTGATCTTGGAGTGTTTGTAGTTACGGATACCTGAACTTCCAGCCATAGAGAGGACCTCATGGCCGATCAGTGGACGTGCTGATAAGTACACATAGAAAAATTACAACCAGAAAATTAAAATAAAAAATTTAGAGAAATACAACACATTCCTGTATTAGTAAAAACAAATCTAAGCAATGCAATCTCTTGGAAAAATCTGAGACTTCAGAAAGAGCTTATGCAATGGTTTTACCTTGGCTATCCTCTATATTCTCTGATGGCATGCTTTGGTCAGTCGCTCTGCCACATTCTTCGGTTTGATGAGTGACGACATCTTGCTTTTGCCCCCTCCTTACTAATGTCAGATGGACAGTCTGTCCTGTGTGACGCAAAACTTCCACAGCTTGCTGGTTGGTATAACCCTGAAGATTTGTTCCATCAACCTAGATGCATAAGTAAATTGATTCAAGAGGCTTTTTTTATTTCAATAAAGGCTGGACATATACAACAGATTGGTGTTCACATGTTGTTGTTTTTTATTCTGCTTTTACATAATCTTTTCTTCTTTTACAAAACAAACAACACACCCTCTTAAGAATATATCACACCATCTGTTTTACTTTACATGGCACATAATGAGAAGGTCTAATGACTAATACAGCCTATAATTAAATAGTACGCTACCAGCACATACTTCTTTTAATTTAAAAAAAAAAAAAAAGAAAGGAAAAAAAAAACAGGCAATAAACACAATACAAAATAATCAGATTTTATTAAAAAGGTAAAGGCTCGGGGCCTCCCGTGGGACAGCAGGACCTTCACCAATCTGCCCAAATCTTTCCAATGTGCCCCAGTGCTTTCAGGCTATGTTCACACATTGCAGCTTTGTCAAAGTTTTGCAATTATTTAGCGAAAGAGCGACAAAAGGCTGCGGTTTTACTATGCCCATTTTGATAAAAACGACCCTGGCAAAATTACAACGGTAACATGACAAATCTGTAAATTTAGAGCACACACTTCAATGGAAAAGTAGAAAATTTTCAAGACTAAATTAAAACAGATTTTCCCTATTGAAAATGAGATGTGAGTGACTCTTGATGGATGAGAATGGTGGACTTGTCACTGAACTACAACTGAATACAAAGACATCAGTACTAGCTAAGTGCCAGAAGGACGGGAAAGCAGTAATAACCCAGGCTAGTATAATTACCAATCTGTATTTGAACCTTTTTGCTTGCAGACAGACTGAAGAAACCGTTGTACTAGAAGAGACTCATAGCTGAGCTGAAAAATGTGTGGGCACTGCATGGCTAAGTATTTATGGGTTGTGGCTATTTGCTAAATATAGGCAGATGATGTAAAGCAATGAGTAGAAAAAATAATCTCGATAACTAGTACACAACTGTATCCGGCAAAACATACTACATATAATTTATACTTACAGCAATGATCTGATCACCAACATGAATTCTTCCATCCTGCTCAACAGCACTGTCTTTTGTGATGCTTTTTACAAAAATACCAG
The DNA here is from genome assembly GCF_027789765.1 of Dendropsophus ebraccatus. NCBI lineage: Eukaryota > Metazoa > Chordata > Amphibia > Anura > Hylidae > Dendropsophus > Dendropsophus ebraccatus. The sequence goes on from NC_091456.1 coordinate 68,534,403, forward strand.
AGGGCTCTGTGGAAGGAGAAAGAACAAAGTCAGGGATTGTATGCTGTTCTTTAACTAAATGCATCATAAGCATATAAGAAAAGGTATATGGTATATAAAGGGAAAGTCACAATAAAGTGCAAAATGTACTCGCCTGCATTTTTATCTCCAACGTATCCAGCAATAGTTATGCCCAAGCCCTGGGCATTCTTCGATAGTTTGACATCAAAGGTTTCACCACTTGTATCCTTTCTTACACCAACATTACCCTTTAAGAAAAAGAGGCGCAACTATTAGATTATAAAACAAAACAAGTTACACAAAATGATGAGCATTACTCAGTAGTATAGAAGAAATGGAACAGGACCGGAGGATTAGACCATAAATAGAACACACATTTAAAGATTCATTTTTTTATAGACTCTGAGCCGGTGTTCACACATTTGCTTTTTTTGCTCCGTTTCTTTGTTTACATAATAAGAATTTTACCCTGTGTATATCGCGCAATGGGAGTGGGGCTGCACACCGCGCAATGGGAGTGGGGCTGCACACCGCGCAATGGGACCGGGGCTGCACACCGCGCAATGGGACCGGGGCTGCACACCGCGCAATGGGACCGGGGCTGCACACCGCGCAATGGGACCGGGGCTGCACACCGCGCAATGGGACCGGGGCTGCACACCGCGCAATGGGATCAGGGCTGTATACCGTGCAATGTGACCAGGGCTGCATCCTGTGCAATGGGATCAGCACTGACAGGCTTGCAAGACTGTTGCTAAATCATGTTTGGTCAGCTGCTGCTCATAAAGCAGTGTTATTTGCAATATGTTTTTTATGCAGTCCTCAAATGCAAAAGTGGGAACCCAGCCTTGGGTGTCCATTGTATTTAGTTTATGGGTCGCTCCCACATTAAACATGTGACTGGCACATTGTATGGATCCCAAGTTATAATGTAACTGCTGCAATTCATACTCAATCCTTGCTGTGGGCAGTAATTTAGGACTCTAAATTAGGCCTTTATTTTCATTTAAAAATGTATTTAGTTGGGCCACTGTGTAAAGGAGGCGGGGTTCATCATTCCCAGGGCTCCAGCATCCCTAGCTACATCATAGTTTCTAGATTCCTGTTAAAGGGGTACTCTGGCCAGGGGGTATTTTTCAGTTATGGCCGGGGATGGGGTGGTTATGGACGGCGGAGGTCACTTACCTACCCCGTTCCAGCACCGGGTCCTGGATCGTGCCGCTCGGTAAACACGTCCCGCAGCCGCTTCCTGGTGTGAGCTGCCAGATGAGACGTGACGTCTCAAGGCAGCTCAGCCATTCAGCGGCCGAGGCGGGACTTTGCTACGGCCGCAGAATGGCTATGCTGCCTTGAGACGTCACATCTTAAGCGGCAGCTCACACCGGCCGTGGGACTGGTGTACCGGGTGGCGCAATACGGGATCCGGCGCTGGAACGGGGTAGGTAAGAGGGCCTATTTCACAGAGCGATAATCGGCCCAATTGGCCGATTATCGCTCCGTGGACTAGAGAGAACGATCAGCCGATGATCGTGTCATCGGCTGATCGTTTATTTAGGTTCAAACCTAAAAACGGTCACCACCCGCGCATCGCTACGTGGAATAGCGGGCGCAGAGGGCGACCGACGATTTCACAAACATCATACATTACCAGTCCAGACACCGGTCTTCTCCTTCTCCCGGTCCCGCGCGGCAGCATCAGCTTCGGAGCGGCCTGTCTGAGCTGACAGAGCGCTCAGCCAATCACTGGCCAGGACTGCCGCGGCCAATGATTGGCTGAGCGTTCTGTCAGTTCAGTCAGGCCGCTCCAAAGCTGATGCTGCCGCGCGGGACCGGGAGAAGGAGAAGACCTGCGCCTGGACAGGTAATGTATGAAACAAGGGCTGCAAAGACATCGGTAACGATGTCCCTGCAGCCCTCGCTAACGATTGTCGGGCCGTGGAATAGGCCCAGTAAACGAGCGCCGATCTAGCAGATAGGCGCTCATTTACATCGTTGATTGGGCCCTGCTCGGCCCGTGGAATAGGACCCTAAGTGACCTCCGCCGTCCATAACCACCCCATCCCCGGCCATAACTAAAAAATACCCCCAAGCCGGAGTACCCCTTTAAGGTTTAATCCCACCCCACAAGTGGATGGCACGGATACAGAAGCTTTGTCTGCACCATCAGCAGGGGGTGCCGGCTCTTATACACAGCCACACATAACAATGACAAAGTTAGTAATCAAGGTAATCAATAAGAAACATATACCCTGTTCTTGCATGGAATAGCCATACATAATCATCACACATTTCTAGGCATAACTTTATGGGGGAAGTCTGGCCTTCTTTCATTTGTACAGAGCAAGACAGATTTACAAGAGTCTGAACCTTTTCTCACCTGCAGTTCGGGTGCAGCAGATATCAATGGAGGCACGTGAATCCCTGTAGAGCTTACTGCGGTTGGATCCCCCACTGGGCCTCGGGCAACAACCAGCTTAACTCTGTTTCCACATTGCCTCAAAACTTGAGCAACTTGTTCACTGCCCATTCCAGAAAGATCCGTGTCACCTATTTTTAATATGTGGTCTCCACTCCGCAACCTGCCATGCTGATGTGAAAATAAAAATGAATACAGAATGTCACTATAGCTTTAGCACAATGTTATTTAATGAAGAACTCCTGGGAAAAAAAAAATACAGTGATACATAATAAATAAATCTATACTCACCTTTCCCCGTGCCCCCACAGCACAGAGTCACAACCTTGTCATCACGACCTGGCGTGAAAGGCCAGCTCAGCCAGTCAGTGACTGTAGAGGTGCCCCATCCAAGGCACTGACTGACCTAGCAGGCATTTCTCAGCCAGGTCGAGACATTGCAGGAATGGGAGCAGCAGGAGGCTGGCAGGGGCCTGTGAGCGGTAAGGCATTGCTGCATGGGCACAGGGACAGGTAAGTATAAAATCTTTATTATGTTCCCTCACCCCCCTACCCGCACTGTATTTTCCCCTTGTTCTCCTTCAAGACAAACACCATACAATACTCCCTTATATTCCACTAATACAACTGATGAATAATACATCTGATCAGATACTGCAAGGTATTTGGAAGAAATTAAGCTAGCCACAGACATATCAGGAAGGCAGAAACCAAGATGAGGTACAAACAAACTTTCTTCACTTTATGGATTAAAAAATTCTTCCTGACTGTACACATACCCAGACTGTAACATCTAATATCTTAAGGCCATATCAGACAGCCCAACCTGTGGGGTAAGCGCATGCTGCTAACAGAGCCTATTAGACAGCTTGATAATCATGCCATGACTTAACCAGCCGCCAGGCCGTGGAGTGGAGATTGGGAAACTAGACAAAGGGGGATATTTACTAACAAATCTAAAAACACGATTTTGTCGAAGATGTTTTGACATAATTTCCAATCTAATGTGTTTAGTCAAATTTATGTAAATTGTCTAATAGCATAGTAAATGTGTCTTAAAAATAATGGTCTTTTAATTAGTCTAATAAATTCACCTGTTTCGGAGCGGACGTAGCGATGCGCCAATATATGTGACTTTAAAAAAATTGAGCAGTTAATAAATTTAGCTAAAAAAAGAATTCTGGCACACTTTCGATCTGTTTAACAACAAAAAAATCTAATTCAAAAAGTTGCATCTAATTTGGATAGTCTTGTCTAAAAAAGCTTCATAAATTCATATTAGATTTATTTTAAGCGCAAACTAGATATATTAGACTAAAAACAGGCGCAATTAGTTTGATAATTGTCCCCCAAAGTATCAAAGGAAAGGAAAGAGCAGCATATCAGGAGTTGGAGGCAAGTTTGCTAAATGAATGTATTTGCTAAAGTATTTGATGCGCCCTATAAGTTTAACCAAGTTATGTTGTCACTATACAGATCCATGAAAAAACAACAAGTAGGAATTAACTTGGTGACCACAGTAATTTCAGTGTAACAGCCCCATGTAGCCCTAGCCTCACAATGATGTTTTTATTTATTTATTTATTTTTTGCAGTGCATTGCCGATACTGAACCCCGCCAAAAGGTAGAAAAAATAGCCTAGAGCGCTCTGCATAACACCATTAATGAATTAAGATGTGCAGAATTTTTTTGCCACGTCTTTACCTCTCCCAAATGAAGCTAAAGTTGACAAAATTGAAAGACATATCAGCGCCCTACTTACATACGACTTTAGATACTGTGATCAAACTCCATTGATAAGTATGTTCTATAGCACACATACCTGATCTGCTACTCCGCCTGGTAGAATTGTTTTGACTATAACGCCAGTTGATTTTCCTCCAACAATTCCAAAGCCCAAACCTGAGCCATCATTTACCAGTTCAATGGTCTCCACATGCTGCCAGTGCATCTGCTGATGCATGAAACAAAGAGATTGAAGGGTTGCTGTCCAAGAGCCAGAAACTGTACATGCTATTTTCTTTGTCTGGACTTATTAGAGAATAGCCCATTTTATTCTGCAAACTATCACAAGTTACTAGGCTGGGGACGGATGTAGGGATAGGATTGCTTCATCAATTGCTAGTTTAATAATCTCAAGAGTTTAGAGGCGGTTTTCCCAGAACAATGATAAATAAAAAGCCTATGTGTCCATTCCTGCCCAATATGTGCTCTGTTCTCCTGAATCGCCTCTCCATTTCTGAGCCTATTACAAGGCTTGGTTTTGGACAGGCAGGACCACTTGAACGTTCACTTAATGGTTTATTCTGCACTTTACTTCTATGATTTATCGGACACATAATCCCCTATTACACAGGAAGATGTGCGATATGAATGGCAGGAAGATCTGACCAAATCAGATTGGACATTCTCTGAGTAAAATCCCAGTATTACTGAAGTACATGTACTGACTGATTATTTTTATTTTATGAAATTTTATTTTTCCATTTACAAAAAGAAAAAAAAAAAGCATACAAAGAAGCAATCAATTACAGATTCGATTTCATAATCAGGTACTGTAATACATAACAAAAAAAATAATCCTTTAACCCCCCTCCCCAATAACCCAAACCAACAATCCCATCCCCCCAAGCCCCCCCTCCCCTTTCCTGGGAAGCGAGAGAGAAAAAAGGAAAACTGGAACTGGAAAAAGTAACTGACTGATTATTTAGTAGCACCTATCTCCAGTACAGTGTAATGCTACATATCCTGTACTGCTTTTTACTTGTGCCAGGATACCCCATTGGACACCAGCTGAGGGACGCTCCACGTTATATTTCTGGTACACTGTCTGTACAGGACAATCAAGACGTTCCTGTCCTCTATGTATAAAGGAATTTGTAGCTACTAGCAACTATTTCAGACTATTATATGTATCATTTTGAAATACTCACAGGGCTTGAAAGTGCAGACACAGTGCTGGCATCAGAGGGTGTCCGAGATACCACCGGACTGGCTAGCTGTGGTAAGGGTCCTCTTGCAACGACCAGCTGCACATAATCCTTTGCCCTCTGCAATAAGTTAATGGCTTGGTGATGTGTAATGGTCTGATCAAGAGGCTGACCATTAATAGAGAGAATCTGATCAACTTCCTGCAATTTTCCATCCCTGAAGCAAAATGAAATATCAGACAAAGGCACCATATACTCCTGAAAAGATTACAAAGCAGTTTAACCCCTTCAGGTCAAAGCCAATTTTCGTTTTTGCACTTTTGCTTTTTCCACTTTATGTTTAAAAGTCCATAGCGCTTGCATTTTTTCACCTAGAGACGTATATGAGTGCTTATTTTTTGCGATACCAATTGTACTTTGCAATGACAGGCATTATTTTTCCATAACATATGCTGCGAAACCGGAAAAAAATCATTTGCGCTGTCAAATTGAAAAAAAAAAGGAATTTGTTTTAATTTCGGGGAGTTTTGCATTTACGCCATTCGCCCTATGGTAAATCTGCCTGGTTCTGCATGTTCTTCAAGTCGTTAGGATTACAACGATATATAACATGTATAACTTTTATTGTATCTGATGGCCTGTAAAAAATTCAAACCATTGTTAACAGATATATGTTCCTTAAAATCGCTCTATTCCCATGCTTACAGCGCTTTTATCCTTTGGTCTATGGGGCTGTGTGAGGTGTCATTTTTTGCGCCATGAAGCGTTCTTTCTATCGGTATCTTGATTGCGCTTATACTACTTTTTGATCACTTTTTATTGAATTTTTTCTGGATTTGATGCGACCAAAAATGCGCAATTTGCACTTTGGAATTTTTTTGCGCTTATGCCGTTTACCGTGCGAGATCAGTAATGTGATTAATTAATAGTTTGGGCGATTACGCACGCAGCGATACCAAACATGTTTGTTTATTTATTTATTTATATTTATAAAATGGGAAAAGGGGGGTGATTTGGACTTTTAATAGAGGTGGGGATTTTTTTATTAATAAAAAAACATTTTTACTTTTATTTTTACTTTAACTAGAAGCCCCCCTGGGAGACTTGTATATACACAGCAAAGATCGATTAGATCGGTCACAGCAATCTATTGTCGAGCCGGGATCAGTGTCATTCCGACGCTGAGGCCCAGCACTGGCAGAAGAACGGGAGGGGGGGAGATCCGTCCCACTAGACACCAGAGATGTGTTTATCTAAGCATCTAAGTGCAGCTGCACTTAGAGGCTTAATTAGCCGGTGCGGCAACGCGCCGGCTAATAGAGGCACTGCCCGGCTGCACATGTCAGCCGGGATCAGCGCCGCTCTGAACACCCCCCGCGGCACCATGACGTATCAGATACGTCATGGGTCGCTAAGGGGTTAATATCTAAAAATCTATCAGTATACAAGCTTTTTTTACAAACATTCACATGTGAGAGCCTTGAAGACAGCCCACGTTTCACAATACCATCAGCCCCAAATTGAAGAGAAATCTCACCTATGGGCGACACTTCCTTCCTGGATTTCTTGAACGAATATCCCAAGTTCTCCTCGGTTCTCACTCTTCAGGCCGACAACACTAAAACCAAGGCTTCCACTTGAAGGTTTAACCATTTCCAGTGTTTCAATCTGACGGCCCTATACAATATGAAGACAATTAAAACTGAAATATATACCTATACATTTAAAAGATGTATGAAGACTAAAGCAATTAAAAAAAATTAAAAGATAACTGGCCAAAGACAATGTTTCATATACACACATATATACAAACAATTACATAATGTGAGAGCTTCCACTTGCACTATTGAGCACGAATGCATAATGTCATACAGAACTAGCTGGCAGAGCAGTCAGTTAAATCCCTTCCAAACAAATTACTTTTATTAAAAAACTATGAAAATCATGGGTACCATGTAAACCTGATCATTTTCTATAGGGTGACACACTACAAACAAAAATCAATGCCTTCAAGTTTTGTTTAAAAAAAATAAATACATACTTGAGCCATCCGTTTGATGATTTGGTCAAAATCCTCATTTGTTGGTTTGCCATTGATGTGGGGAAATGAAGATGGTACAAACGTTTCATCATAGTTAAATTGACTGCCATTCTGTTGGGCCAATGGATAGGGCTCAGTCTGTGTGGAAAGAGAGCTTGATCCAAATGGAGAAATTTGTGCAAACTCTGTGATGGATGATCCTGTTGGGGTTGCATTCACCTGAAATTAAAAAGAATTCAATCAAACAAGACCCCAGTGTATTTGGTATAACAAAACCTGCTTTCTCCTATCTAAGAATGAATTTTAATACAATCATGGAAACTGTCGCCTTAAAGTGACTCTGTACCCAAAATCTGAACCTTCCAAACCACTTGTACCTTCGGATAGCTGCTTTTAATCCAAGATCTGTCCTGTGGTCCATTCGGCAGGTGATGCAGTTATTGTCCTAAAAAACAACTTTTAAATTTGCAGCCCTGTGTCAAATTGGCGTGGCCTAGAATGTCTATGCCCTAGGCTTGCCCCGCCTCTCCGTCCCTCCTCCCTACCCTCTACATCATTAGGAATGCCACAGGCAGGTATTCTCCTGTAAGAACACTGCACATGTGTTGGATCGTTAAGGCACCTATGCACTATTCAGACAAGTGATGAATAGAAAAAAACCTGCCTGGGGCATTCCTGATGGTGAAGAGGGTGGGGAGGAGGGATGGAGAGGAGGTGCAAGCCTGGGCACAAACACTCTAGGCCACGCCAATTTGAGAAATGGCTGCAAGTTTAAAAATATTTTATTTAGGACGATAACTGCATCACCTGCTGAACGGACCCCAGGACAGATCTTGGATTAAAAGCAGCTATCTGAAGGTACAAGCGGTCAGGAGGGGGCAGATTGTGAGCACAGAGTCACTTTAACTGAGGAAATGCAACCCAATCTAACAATATCATACATTTTTATTTATTCATTTAAGCGTCTGTTCATTCTGAGTGGTCCAGTGAATCGCAACTACTCATCTGAGGAGAAAGTTTAACACCTCGAAACGCGTTATGTCAGGACTTTTATAAATTTTTTCTATTTATGGAATTCAAATAAATTATTACACGCAGTCTGAGGGTACCCCTTTATTTGTGTATTTGGATCTACTCGTTTCCTGTATCACTATACAGTGTATGAGACTGGACCCCAGAGCTGCGCCTGGATGTGAATATACTGAATGGTTGTGGCTGTGCACAACCCTACCAGGTGAGCCTTGACTTTTGGAACTGCTATTATACTCCTTTGTAGCTAACTACCCAATGAGGCGCTTTGCCTTTTTTCTATTTAAATTCTACAATACAAAGTCACAGTGCTCTGCTATCAAAGACAAAAGCACGCAGAGGGAGCATGTGCGGGACAACCAGACAACCACAGCGACAGTCTGCTGTCCATTTCCCCCATGTAATAGGAGTGGCGGCAGCAAACCACCGCTGACTTCAATGGGCCGTCCAGATGATCTGAGGATCGTCCGGGCAGCCCCTTCCACAGCTCCCCCAGCCTCTCCTGCTCGCTTTCTTTGCGTGTAATAGCACAGGCAGCGAGCTCGCTTCCTCCTCTAGATTGTGCCTAGATGTAATACGGCTTTTAGGCCTAGGTTGACAACCCATCAATCTCAACTTGATCACTTGCAGTGCCTTTACAAGGCAAAGACAATTGCTGTACTGTTTGTGCAGCCATTTAAATACATTGCTATGTGCGGCCAATAGCAATGATTTTTACGGCCACACAAAAGATCAAATCAACTGACGAGCGGACGTTTGCTCACTCGCTGGCTGATCATTAGCACTTTTACACAGGCCAATTATCAGCTAATTGAACGTTCCTAGGCAGGCTTGTTAGATATAATGTATGAAAGGCCTTCTACTGTAATAGAGCTTGCCATATTATTGCAATAGGTCTCCTTGTATCAAAGGTTGCATATCCCTATCCCTATAGAAACCTATCATTATACAACCACTGCAAACTGGCATGTTCACATAGATCACACAGCTTCTGTAACTCATAATTTATAATATGTTGAAAAAATGGGGGCTTAAAACCCATGAAATATTTTCAACTCCTGGTTTTAGCTATTTTACTTTGGAATTTTCTAACACAGTTCAAGCTGTAAAATGGCCAACGCTATGAAAGGAATGTTCGAGATAAGCAAAGCCCAGTATGGTGTTAGATAACAAGACATAATTTATACAGAAACATAGGAATTCTAAAGATTTACAACACAATCAAAGAAATAAAATGTATTTCAGAGCTGCCGGTCTGCAAATTCTTCATGCTAGGGGGCCTATGACCACATACATACAATACAAGATAGATGAAACATTGCAGATTGGCTGCATTTAACCTCACCAAAACTAACCAATAAGCAAATAGGTTTTGTCTACCTGTTCCCTTATGTGGTGAATTGAAGACTGTAAGCTTAGAATTTGGTTGAAGAGAGGACTTTGTAGGACAGACTTCAGCAAACATAATTTTTCTTCATTTGCTGTATCACCGCGATCTCGCACTTTTGTCTGTAGGCGCTCTACTGCCTGCAAGGCACGATGAGTATCTGCAAGAAAAAAAACATGGTATGACATGGTAAAAACACTACCATCAGCCTGATAAGATTCCCTTCCTTATGTATGGTATCATCATTCCCAAGCACAAATCCTGCAAACTAAAAGTGAGTGTCATATTCCATAGGGGGCATAAATAAGTGAACTGATCTGTGTGCAATAGGAAATAGGATGTGTGCAATGGGGAATGCTAGGAATGAGAAAAGGGGAAACGACTGCCAGTCTCCTCTAGACAGCTTATCTCCACAAGAACAAAATGATCAGGCAGTTGAAATCGCACATGCCTGTTTCTACCTATAGGGGAGCCCCTCAAAGAGATTAGATGGTCAGTCAGTACCTCCAAAGTGGCCAAATTTGGATGATAATGTGCATGACTGGCTTTAGGGTAGAAATGTGGTTATTTAATTGACAAATGTAGACAGGAGATCACCAGAGAGGAAAATGACTAGAACTCTAACTTACTGTTGTGTTCCCATAGCACCAAGGATGCTGAGAATAAAGGTCATTTTCTTTCCTTAAGCCTTAGAATTTACTTAATTAAATCTTCAGTCTATTAACATGTAAATTGGGCTGTCTGGTGTACTGGCGCAGGACTACCCCCTTATTGCACTAATACGCCTCGCCCACCGGCTGCCTCCTCATGAATATCGAGGTGGGGAGCTAAAGTGACTAGGACTATGCAGTGTTTCTGGTGATGCTGTGCAGTGATGTATACATGTTCTGTGGGTGGGAATCTACAGTGTTTCTGGTGACGCTGTGCAGTGATGTATACAGGTTCTGTGGGTGGGACTATGCAGTGTTTCTGGTGACGCTGTGCAGTGATGTATACATGTGCTGTGGGTGGGACTATGCAGTGATGTATACATGTTCTGTGGGTGGGACTATGCAGTGTTTCTGGTGACGCTGTGCAGTGATATATACATGTTCTGTGGGTGGGACTATGCAGTGTTTCTGGTGACGCTGTGCAGTGATATATACATGTTCTGTGGGTGGGACTATACAGTGTTTCTGGTGACGCTGTGCAGTGATGTATACAGGTTCTGTGGGTGGGAATCTACAGTGTTTCTGGTGACGCTGTGCAGTGATGTATACATGTTCTGTGGGTGGGACTATGCAGTGTTTCTGGTGATGCTGTGCAGTGATTTACACATGTTCTGTGGGTGGGACTATGCAGTGATGTATACATGTTCTGTGGGTGGGACTATGCGGTGATGTACACATGTTCTGTGGGTGGGACTATGCTGTGTTTCTGGTGATGCTGTGTGGTTATGTATACATGTTCTGTGGGTGGGACTATGCAGTGATGTATACATGTTCTGTGGGTGGAACTATGCTGTGTTTCTGGTGATGCTGTGCAGTGATGTATACATGTTCTGAGGGTGGGACTATGCTGTGTTTCTGGTGATGCTGTGCAGTGATGTATACATGTTCTGTGGGTGGGACTATGCTGTGTTTCTGGTGATGCTGTGCAGTGATGTATACATGTTCTGTGGGTGGGACTATGCTGTGTTTCTGGTGATGCTGTGCGGTGATTTACACATGTTCTGTGGGTGGGACTATGCAGTGATGTATACATGTTCTGTGGGTGGGACTATGCAGTGATGTATACATGTTCTGTGGGTGGGACTATGCAGCGTTTCTGAGAAATGCTGTGCAGTGATGTATACATGTTCTGTGGGTGGGACTATGCAGTGATGTATACATGTTCTGTGGGTGGGACTATGCAGTGTTTCTGGTGATGTTGTGCAGTGATGTATACATGTTCTGTGGGTGGGACTATGCAGTGATGTATACATGTTCTGTGGGTGTGACTATGCAGTGTTTCTGGTGATGCTGTGCAGTAATGTATACATGTTCTGTGGGTGGGACTATGCAGTGATGTATACATGTTCTGTGGGTGGGACTATGCAGTGATGTATACATGTTCTGTGGGTGGGACTATGCAGTGTTTCTGGTGATGTTGTGCAGTGATGTATACATGTTCTGTGGGTGGGACTATGCAGTGATGTATACATGTTCTGTGGGTGGGACTATGCAGTGTTTCTGGTGATGTTGTGCAGTGATGTATACATGTTCTGTGGGTGGGACTATGCAGTGATGTATACATGTTCTGTGGGTGGGACTATGCTGTGTTTCTGGTGATGCTGTGCAGTGATGTATACATGTTCTGTGGGTGGGACTATGCAGTGATGTATACATGTTCTGTGGGTGGGACTATGCAGTGATGTATACATGTTCTGTGGGTGGGACTATGCAGTGATGTATACATGTTCTGTGGGTGGGACTATGCAGTGATGTATACATGTTCTGTGGGTGGGACTATGCAGTGATGTATACATGTTCTGTGGGTGGGACTATGCAGTGATGTATACATGTTCTGTGGGTGGGACTATGCAGTGATGTATACATGTTCTGTGGGTGGGACTATGCAGTGATGTATACATGTTCTGTGGGTGGGACTATGCAGTGATGTATACATGTTCTGTGGGTGGGACTATGCAGTGATGTATACATGTTCTGTGGGTGGGACTATGCAGTGATGTATACATGTTCTGTGGGTGGGACTATGCAGTGATGTATACATGTTCTGTGGGTGGGACTATGCAGTGATGTATACATGTTCTGTGGGTGGGACTATGCTGTGTTTCTGGTGATGCTGTGCAGTGATTATGTAGCCTTAGCAGCAATGACAGATTCATGCTATGTTTTTGTGTTCCCATTCACACAGTATGTACCAGCTCCTATACCAGGGAAAAGAGCCAGCAGTTACATAACAGATGAATTGGAACAATCGCTGTGTCTGGTAAAGGCTGTTGAGATGATAATAGGTGAACAGTTACAGGAATATACTGCTGCTTCCAGTACAGAGGACACTGCATTTTGTACACACATGTTCTGTTTCATGGCTCTCACTAGCCTAACATACTGAAATGAAAGAGGGCACCGGCAGGCACACATAGTGCGATACTGTGATGAGAGAATAAAAGTTAAAAATGGCAAATTGATGCCGCACACCTTTGGTGGTCATGCTACAAGCCCGACACCGCCAAGTGCAGATCAGTGGTAGCCACCCATGTGCTGCCCTTCCTGGAGCTCCGGATAACTGGTAAAAGAATCTATGCCAAGAATTGCTGCGGGAGGTTCCAGGGTGTCAAGATCTTGTCAGGCGCTGATCAGCTTGTCATATACTACTAACACTGGCTGCCTAGTAATGGCAGTATAGGATGACGTAAATGCTACTGTGCATGACCAAACACTTTATTCTAGCAAGTACCAACTAGCTTATGAAAAAATTGCATAGTTGTCAGAGTACCAGTGCAGACACAAAGTGCAGGCCTGCAGAGGTGGCCATATCCAATGGAAACCAGACATAAACCACAGAGCCAGGAAGAATAAAAGAACACTGCAAGATTAAAGGGAGAATGTATCTGCCCCAGAGACATAAAGGAGACTCGTCAGGCTCCTTGTCAGTGTTAGTGAATATGTGTATTCCCCAATAACATTTCTGGAGGATCTGTTCTTACAAACCTGCATCTTATCATGATTCTGCTATTTCTGTTTAAGTAGTGAATAAACTAACAATATGATGCCATGTGTCTTTACCTAGTCTGACACTATCCATATAGCTATCAAGGGATATTCCCATATCTAACAATATACTTCAAGGATTACTGTCATTTGAAATAACTTTTGTCCAAACTTACTAATAGCAGCTAGGGTATCAACCAATCCGACTCTTTTATTTCATTACAGTCTATGCAGGAAAAGTCCGGAGCAAGACCCGCTGCGATCACTAACTTTTGACGTGTTGTCAGACAAGTACCTTGCCGTAACTTGTAGGGTTTGTTAGGTTAGATACTTTTGAAAATACATTTAGTAAACTTCTCCCCTTCTCCTAATATGCTCCTCTTTCCCTCTCATTGTTGACAGCTCATTGTCTAGGATACCGACCATAACTCTCATATAAACACAGTGGTCTGGAATAAAATATATATATATATATATATATATATATATATATATATATATATATATATATATATATATACACACACACAGAAGTAAAAGGCATAAGAGAAATTGCCAAGAATTCTGCTCGGGCCCACCGCATCCCTCTAACTTTCTGGTTTTGCGCTGGGTGCCTTGGGAGGAGAAAGGACAAGACGCAGCGGGTCCAAGGTTAGCGCTGCTGTGTCTCCCACTGAGGTGACCATCCAAGTCCTGGTGACATGTGTTAGCTCGGTGTGAGACACGGAGGGAGTAAAATCATACTTATTGCTTCAGATGATGCTGGTCTGACGTCACAGACTGGCCACCACTCTCAGAGTAGAGATTAATGGTCAGGAACCTAGGCATGAACTGTCAACAGTACAGGGACAAAAAGCAGCCAAACTACAAAAGAAAGCAAAATTGTCTAAACAATTACTCTTTCACTTGGCTAGGTATCCTGTCACAGAAACTTCCTAGCTGTGTTGGGTCTCTAGTCCCTTCTCTCAGTCTTGGGCTGGTATCCACACTATTATTCATATTTTTTTCCCCATATTTTCCATTTTACTATCTATATTGTAAACTAATGCTGAACTCTTGCATTTGAATGCTTGCATTTTTTATTTTCACTACTGGGTCTAAAACTAAGCAGACACTTTCTGTTCTGTCTGTTGTGATAAGAGGAGGCTGCTTCAAAATTATCTGTACAGCATTACAGCGGCTAGGGACACCGGTAGGTAGATAGCATCAATGTATGAAAATAGCAGCTCCATGTGGAGTTTAGTAATGCTCCACATTCACCTCAAGGGGACAGACTCCATCTATTGCTATCTAAGTCCATGAGGCTTGCTGTAAAGCATGTCACTAAATGCTGTTAAATCAGCTAGGGCAAGATGGCCGCCCCCATTACAATGTACAACATTCAAAAAATTTAAAGAGAAACTCCTCAGCGTCCCATTTGCTACAGAAGCAAATGGGTAAATCTTGTATTTGAATGCACACAAACAAATGTTTTGTCTTCAGCTAGTTTCTAGTCTTGTCTAAACAATGATTATGGTAGGTGGGCCGCTGGTAATCTCTTTGTGTAGCTGAGTCTCTGTGGCCAGGGACACCATCAGTCACCATTCTCCCAGACCATTCCGTGCCGCCCCCAGACTCAGGAATTCAGCTCATTAACACAAAGACCTCATGCAGAAAACACATTCACTTTGTAACAACTGCTAACACTCATCTTCACGGGCTGTTTGGTAGGAATGCTTGTCACTAGATTGTACACTGAG
Organism: Dendropsophus ebraccatus; assembly: GCF_027789765.1. Lineage (NCBI taxonomy): Eukaryota > Metazoa > Chordata > Amphibia > Anura > Hylidae > Dendropsophus > Dendropsophus ebraccatus. The sequence goes on from NC_091456.1 coordinate 68,549,640, forward strand.
GTAAAAGATATTGCCATCATAGAAAGAAATGCATAGGTTAAAAAAAACAAAAAAAACATTTTTTTAAATTAAAGATTATCAACGTGTACATTTTTTTTCCTTTTGAAACAATTTAAGCAGTTTAGAAATAAAGAAAGAACGCACCGATAGTTTCCAGCATGGTTTTCAGACAAGGTTTCCTAAAGGGAAAAAAGAAAAGAAAAAGGGTAAACCTCTCTGTTATACTTTTCACTTACAAACTTTATACAGAAAAATACTTGACCTTTTTAACTGCATCATTTACAGTAATGAGGCCAACATTAAAACTACTTAAGTGGAATTGTTAAAGAGATTCTGGGCACATGAAAAAGTAAGGTGTATGCCTACTTATGTAGTAAAGTAGTAAAAGCCATCCTACCTATAGCCACTGCCCCTCTGCTTGTCACAGTCAGGCCTGATTCACTCATCTATAGTGCTCTCCGCAGACCCCCACACCTGCGGACATTACTACGGAAGTATATACGTAAGTCTGCATTAGCACAGACCCCTTTATTGAGAATAGGTGATCTGGGCCCCAACTATAGGCCGCACAATGACTTGCCAGTTTCTGTTTCTCTTTGTGATGTGGATGATGGCCCTAGTCCGTACCCAAACACCTACAGTTGTGTTTATGGGGCTATAGAAATGAATGGGTCCTTATTCTGTTCAAAAATGCATATGCATAGGGGCTTCACATCTGACAATGGCAGACGAGGAGGCTTTTATTATTTTACTGTATGAACAGGCATATACCTCACTTGCCTGAAAAAGCACTTAAAACTTCTTTGACAGAAGCCTAAATTCCCTGCTTGCTATGACCTCCGTCCTTAATGATATCATTGTACAGCTTCTTTGCCTACCATGCCTGGTAGTTAGTAATGTCTATTCATATATTATTCAGTGTACTCATATATATTATTCATGGCCAATGTATGTGCATGGTTTGCAGGATCTGATCAGGACTCCTAACTTCCTCTCTTATACCTGACCCTGTCAGACCATTGGCTGACAGTCAGCTGCAAGCGGAGCTCCAAGCAAAGTATGGGCTAGTTCACACTGAGGAACCTGTACTGAATCAGCAAGGAAAGTGTTCCAGGCGGAAAGTGTTCTCCCAAAATTTGTGCAGAACCTGCAAAGAAAATGCTCCGCCAGGGATCACCTCTGGCAGAATTCTGTGCAAACTCTGTGTGCATTCCGCACAGAATTTCGGTGAGGAATAGTGGGAGCAGACACAGATATTTAATTTTTTCCAATTCCTCATTGAATTTCCACGCCAAAAAATTTCAGAGCGGAATATCACTGCTCAATTCATTTCAATGGGATTTCACCAGCAGAATTGACATGCCAATTTTGGCAAAAAGCGGATCCTCCGCGGAACATTACGCTGTGTGAACTGCAGAGCGCAAATTCCATTAAACTTAATAGAATTTGGCTCTGCACAATATTTTCTTGTGGGATTTTCAGAGCAGATTCAGTGCGGATTCATCAGTGTGAACTGGCCCTAAGGGAGAGGAGAAGGTGTTACACCTCTTAGCAGATAAGGAGCTTGGGAAAGCCTCACGGACATATTTCTACATTCTGGAAGCACAGACAGAAATATAAAAGGTACAATGCACCTCCTTGCCCTAATAGCTACCTAACAACATCAGTGTTTTGGAATGTTAATTGCATCTGACAGATTCACTTTACCAAGACTCAATGAGGCAGCAGACCATCACTAGGTGTTACTAGTGATGCTAGTTTATGAATGGCATTTGCTGCTCTGTGCCCCAATATACATACATCAGTATCGCTCTATTCGCAAGATCCTAATGGATACCTGTGACAGACACAAAACACAATGTGTGCCTACCCTTACATGAATTGAACTACATTGTCAATCGGTTTTAGACTTTTTTTCAACACGCTCTAAAGGGAGTGGGTGTTACTAGAAAGTGAGTATGACTTCAGTTTAGTAAAGCAAGGCTTAAAGAGAATGTGTCATCAAAAATGACTTATTATTTAAATAATGTTTTTATGTTAAACATATTATCTAATTATTTTCGGTGAGTTTTTTTCTAATTTTCCATTTTATATTATGATATAATCCTGAAATTTTGCAGTTTTCATTCTCACCATTTGGGATAAAAGTAAGCTGAGACTTCCTGTTGTGTCTGTGGTGATAAGAAGAGGCTGCAGTAGAGTGATCTGTACAGCATTGCAGCGACACACGACACCAATAGATAGAGACAATAGCAGCTCCCTGTGGAATTACCTCTTTACGGGTGCATTCACACGTACAGGATCCGCAGCAGATTTGAAGGTGCAGATTTGATGCTGTGTTCAGTTATTTAGATGAAAATCCGCTGCGGATCCGGTACGTGTGGACGTACCCTACAGGTCAAAGAGGACGCTCAGTAATGTTTCATTCATCTCAAGGAGACTGTCTATTGTCGTATATGTTCATGAGGCGTGCTGTAAAGTATCTCACTGAATTCTGTTAAAATTTTAAAATTGAAATTTAACAGCCAATATGGACTAAAACCTGTACAGCTGCTTGAAATAACCATTCCTCAGACAACCATTTGCTTACTGTTGTTCAACCATCAACCTACTTTTATCTAATGTGTATGGCAACCCTAAATTTACACTGCATAAGTAGTAGGCAGTGTCTGATTTTTATTCACTAAATAGCACACATTACAAAGTTATACAACTTTGTAATGTGTGTCATTTAAGTGAATGGCCCCCTTCCCTGTGTTTACCCCGGAAGTGTGGTGCATTATACTCACGTATTTGCTGTCGACCCCGGCCGCCATCTTGGGTCAACAAGGTCATCTTCGGGAGGCCGGCTGGACCACTCCAACCCTCCCTCATGCCGGCCCTCCTCTGCCGCGTCTTCCGCTGCTCAGTTGGCGGGTCGACAGCGAATTTGTAAGTATAATGCACCACACTTCCAGGATAAACACGGGGAAGGGGGCCATTCACTTAAATAACACACATTACAAAGCTGTATAACGTTGTAATGTGTGTTATTTAGTAAATAAAAATTAAACGCCGCACTACTCCTTTAACTATTTTACATGATCCCTCATTTATATATGGCAGATGCACAAGTAGGTTTTATAAAGTACTCTCAGGAGCTGAGCACGCTTTATACCTGGAGTTACCAGCTGCTGCTTACAGGTATTGACCAATGTCAGCGATGGCACTGATAGCACTAATAGCAATGAGAGATGGCAGCTCTGAAACATGACTACATGCAGTACGAGATGATCACAATGGCAGCCAGAAGTCTGTACTAGGCCTCCATACCTGCCACAGTAGATCTGCTAATAAACCCTGCCTAAGGCATGTTGTACTAGTAGAGCACCAAATGAACTGATTCATGCAATGCCATAGCATTGCATCGACATGTATAAGCAATCTAATATTTGCTTAAAAACATTTCCCTAGAAGTGGCTTAAAAAGTGTAAGAAAAAAAAATCCCCTAAAAATTTAAAAATTGCCCCTTTTTTTATTTTTTTTTTAAATAAAAAAAAATAAACAAAAACAAATTTGGTATCACAACATGTGGAGTTCTTTTTACGCTGTGGCGATGTATAACTGCAGCTCAGCTCCCGTTCATGTAAAGAGGACTAATGAGTTTCAGGGACCATTCAGCTGACCTTAATGGTTATCAGATATAACTAAAGACTGTCATAGAACCTAAAGGGTTAATAACTTTTCACACAACAGATGCTCATTTAGAAGTATATGTGGGAGGTATCCAAAAAGCAGTTGACTTCCATTAACATTTTTTGCTGTTTTTACACTAAATTATATATTGGTTAGGTTCAATTAATCTCCAATAACAGAGACCTCCAGAAAGATTGGGAAGTGGGATCAGGGTCATCATCCCAGAATACAGAGCCTGCTTTTGCTACCAGCCATAGCAATGCCCTTCTCAATCAAATCTGTTGCAGATCCTGTACGTGTGAACGCACCCTTAAAGAGGACCTGTCACCCCCCGCGCTGGGGTGACGGGCTCTCGACCCCCAGCTAGATCCCCTTATAGTTACCGCATGTCGCCGAGTCCCGCTGCCGGAGCCGGTCCCGGGACGGAGATATCCTGGTGAGAAGCCGGCGTGCGCGCTGTGGAGATGGGTCCGACGTCCATAGAGAATGAATGGAGCCGGACTCATCTCTGCTGCGCGCGCACGGCTCCATTCATTCTCTATGGACGCCGGACCCATCTCCACAGCACGCGCGCCGGCTTCTCACCGGGATATCTCTGTCCCGGGATCGGCTCCGGCAGCAGGACTCAGCGACATGAGGTAACTATAAGGGGATCTATCTGGGGGTCGGGAGCCTGTCACCCCGACGCGGGGGGTGACAGGTCTCCTTTAAACAACTAATTGGCGGAGTTGCCAGAAATCATATTCCATAAGATCCCATATTGATGACCTAATTTTTATCGGCTAGAGCGGGGCATCAATATTAAAAGCAGGAAAACCCCTTAACCAAAACAGACTTTAATCAGAATCTTCTTCAGTGTTAATTCAATGAAGGCATGTAACCACAATTACAGAATCCTAGGTCTAAGTCCAGGAGAAGACTGCAGAACAAATACAATCTTCTAAACATAGAACACTTGATTCGGTAATAGGATTTAATGCCATATGTCATCACTTCACACTTGGAGAACACATAGCAGGTGGGAGATGAAGGCAGGAATCTTTAACAGGAGCCCTTTAACCCTTTGGGAGCTTGTAGCATGTTTGAGGCCATCAATGGGTTAAACTGAAGAGATTTTATTTGTTCTCTTAAAGATTGAATGATAAGAAAACAGTTTCTTGTGCAGGAGTGGAGGCTTGTGTGTATGTGTGACTCCTGATCCCTCAACCATTACTGTCAGCCCTTCAATCTCACATTCCTATCACTAATATACACTAGATAAACACTTCTGCAACAATCTACAACCTGTGTTTACTCAGCAAACAAACCAGCTTCATGGACTGTGGTTATTATCTAAAGCAACAGTAGATGTGATATAAAGCAAGTTTGAAATATACATAGTGGGGGGGGGGGGTTACAGAAGGTATTCAGACCCCTTTAAATTTTTTTACTTTGTTTCATTGCAGCCATTTGGAAAGTAAAAAAAAAATGTTTTTGCTCATTAATGTACACTCTGCACCCCCTTGACAGAAAAAAATGTAGATATTTTTGAAAATGTATTATACAAGAAGAACTGAAATATCAACTGGTCTTAAAGTGACTGTACCACCAGGCCCAGGCTGAAGCACTGGAGGCGGGCCGACCCACCCTTAGTGGGAAGAAACCCCAGCCCTTCCATGACGTGACTCCATTGGAATCAATGGAACCCTATCATAGAGGGGCTAGGGTTTCCTCCCACTAAGGGTGGGTCGGCCCGCCTCCAGTGCTTCAGCCTGGGCCTGGTGGTACAGTCACTTTAAGTATTCAGAGCCTTTGCTCAGTATTGAGTAGAAGCCCCCTCCCTTTATAGCTAGTGCAGCCATGAGTCTTCTTGGGAATGATGCAACAAGTTTTTCACACCTAGATCTGGGGATCGTCCGCCATTCTCCCTTACAGATCCTCTCCAGCTCCCTCAGGTTAGATGGCGAACATTGGTAGACGACATTTTCAAGTCTCTCCATAGAAGCTCAGTTGGGTTTAGGTCAGGGCTCTGGCTGGGAAAGTCAGGAATGGTCAAAGAGTTGTTCTGAAGCCAGTGCTTCAGAAGAGGTTTTCATCCAGGATATATCTGCCGCAATTATCTTTCCTTCATTTGCAACCAGTTGTCTTGTCCCTGCAGCTGAAAAACTGCCCCATAGCATGATGCTGCCTCCTCCATGTTTCACTGTTGGGATTGTATTGGGGAGGTGATGAGCAGTTCCGCCTGGTTTTCTCCACACATACCGCTTAGAATTAACACCAAAAAGTTCAATCTTTGTCTCATCAGACCAGAGAATCTTATTTCTCATAGTGTGGGAGTCCTTATTGTGTTTTTTCATATGTCTTGCATTGAGGAGAGGCTTCCGTCGGCACACTCTGCCATAAAGCCCCGACTGGTGGAGGGCTGCAGCAATAGTAAAGCTTTCTTCCATCTCCCTACGGCATCTCTGGAGCTCCACCAAAGGGATCTTGGGGTTCTTCTTTACCTCTTTCACCAAGGTAAAGATGAATGCGGCCAAGTACAGAGATATCCTGGATCTTCTAGATCTTCTATCTTCCAACAAGACAATGACCCTAATCACACAACTAAAATAACAAAGCAGCGGCTTCAGAACAGCTTTGTGACCATTCCTGACTGGCCAGGCCAGAGCACAGACCTAAAGCCAATTGAGCATCTCTGGAGGGACTTGTACATGGCATCCACCAATGTTCACCATCCAACCTGAGGAAACCGGAGAGGATCTGCAAGGAAGAATGGCAGACGATCCCCAAATCCAGGTGTGAAAAACTTGTTGCATCATTTCCAAGTTGACTCACGGCTGCACTAGCTCAAAAGGTAGGGGGCTTCTACTCAAAACTAAGCAAAGTCTCTGAAAACTTATGACCATGTGAGGTTTCAGTTTTTCTTGTTTAATAAATTTGCAAAAATATCTACATTTCTTTTTTTTCTGTCAAGATGGTGTGCACAGTGAACATAAATAAGCAAAAAATTAAACGTGTTTAGTTTTTTTTTTAAGATTTCTTTTGTGTTTTTACTTTTAAGGGTGCCTTCACACGTACCGTATTGCTGCGTATTTATCGCTACGTTTTTGGTGCAATTTTTACATGCGAGTTTTGATGTTTACATGATTTTCATGTGAAAATCAAAACTCGCATGTAAAAAAAATTGCACCAAAAACGCAGCGATAAAAACGCAGCGATACGGTACATGTGAAGCTACCCTAAAGAGTTGTTTCTGACTAAATAAACAGATGAGCTATCCACAGGATAGGTCTTTAGTCACTGATCAGCTCCTGTTAACTAAAAAGGGAGATAACCTGCGGTTACAGGTCGCTACCAGAGATGAGCGCGACTCAAGCTTGGCATTTATATACCAGTGGCCGAGGAAGTTGGATGCAGCCCTTAAGAGCCTTGCCCTACAGCCTATGGCTATGGTTTTTCCCAGGACTCCCTAGGGCTGCATTCAACTTCTTCAGCCACCGGTATTTAAATGGCAATTGATATACTCGCCACCTCTACATAGGTAACATGGACAAACTGCTTCCAGCCCCATTCAGGTGTAGTGTGGACAGGGCTGAACAGCTCTTGTATGAGCACCCTAGTCACCAGAGACTGATTTTTTACTGAGCATCTTCCTCCCCCCCCCCCATAGGCTTATGAATAGTGAATAAACCCCAAAATATACTATACGTACAGCATGCTGCATAATGGAAAAACCCCATGGATCCACCCTTCACTGTCAAAGCCAAAGTATCCCTGGTTAAAATTTAAAATCTCTATAAAAATTAAAATCTCTGTAACTATACAACATGCAGTATGATCTATTGCAGTGATTTTCTACCTTTTTTGAGCCGCGGCACACTTTTTATACTTAAAAAATCCCGGGGCACACCACCAACCAAAATGACACTAAAACAGTACATATTATACATATAGTTAATAATATAGATTCTAAATGTATTTATACTCACTCAGTGTGAAACCTGGGCCTGTTCTCTTCTCCCCCCTGTGCTTCTCTCCACCATACTTCTCACCTGTGCTTCTCTCCACCATACTTCTCCCCCTGCTTCTCTCCTGTGCTTCTCTCCTGTGCTTCTCTCCCCCCTGCTTCTCTCCCCCATGCTTCTCTCCCCCATGCTTCTCTCCTGTGCTTCTCTCCCCCATGCTTCTCTCCTGTGCTTCTCTCCACCAAACTTCTCTCCCCCCCCCCGCTTCTCTCCGCTGTTTCTCTCCCCCATCCCCATGTTTCTCTCCCCTGTTTCTCCCCCATCCCCAGGTTTCTCTCCCCCATTGTTTTCTCCTGTTTCATAGGGGCACCATAGTTAGGTGAACTTTCTCCGCGGCACACCCGACCATGTGTCACGGCACACTGGTTGAAAATCACTGATCTATAGTGTAGAGATGCCTGTGTTATACTGTCATGCTATCATTTATTGTGTGCTGCTGTACAGTACATTGTATGTACATTAAAAACAACTTAATAAAGCTTTTTAAACAAAAAAAAAAAGTAGTTGTTGTCCAATCACAGACTGTTATGATTTGAACTGGCTGGTGAGGCTGGAGACCAACTGCCACCATCACTGGAGCTGTGAACAAGTCTTGTGGCGTCTTGTGGTTTCTGAGGAGCAATTTTCTGCCCATTTTTTCTGTCACAGAGGCCTGATGGCCGGCACAGCTCCCCGGTACATCATCCCAGAACATCTACTGGTAAGTGCTACTGGTACACACCGCACAGCACAGCAGGGAGGGACACTGGTCATGTTTGGGTGCCATGTAATTAACTATTATAAGACTGATCGGTACAGGACACAGATGACATTAGTGATGGCGGCCATGGACATCTGTAAGGAAAAACTTTCATCTCCAAGACACAGCAGCCAGTAACCTGCAGTGTTATATGGCCGCCATTCAGATCATACATAGCTCTCTAATATGGCCCATAGAGTAACGTGGAGTTGTCTGCAGTCTCATCAATGAGGGGACAGAGCGCCACACGGGTCAGGGGCTGGGAAAGGCCTAGGCGACAAAGGGTCTGCGTTAGGGGGCTGGGAAGGGCGATAGGAGGGTCCACATTATAGGGGGCTGGGACGGGCCTGGTCTGGGAAGGGCGATAGGAGGGTCCACATTATAGGGGGCTGGGACGGGCCTGGTCTGGGAAGGGCGCTGGGAGGGCCCACGTTAGGAAGCTGGGGTGGGCCTGGGCAGGGAAGGGTGCAAGCTCACAGTTTTAAGGAGTTCTAGGAAGGTTTGGGTGAAGGAAATGTAAATTTAGGGTTAGGATGGGTGATCTCCCTAGGGTGGAGGATCTCCCTCATGGTGCCTTTACCTTGACGTGGTGAGGGAGCTTGCGTGCCTTGGTGATCCAATGAGCTAAGCTGGTGGGAGTAGTACTCCTGGCGGGGTCACCCGTGCCAGACAGGTCAATGGGGAGAGGCCAGACTAAGCAAGGCACCCGGAAGAAAGGGGTGGTATCCTATAACTATTTAGATCTGCTAAATCCATGCCAGATGACAAATATGGCGGGTGGTCCATTGGTCTGGTGCTGTGCCCCATTTTAGACTATGAGGCAGTGGATGGCATGCCAGATGCAACTTTGTAATGTGTTTATATTACAGGTGTTCGTTATCTACCCCCCCCCCACCTCCTGAAATTAAAAATACTTGTGTGATGACTGTCGACCACTGATTCTTCAGCCGCTAACCATCCTATGCCGATGTTGTCATCTCTAAAGGGACGCGGGCCTAACTAACTAGTTAGGCCAGACCCCCTCTACTACATTGACAGATGACTGACAGCTTGCTCAGGTTCCCACCCCCGCGAGAATTGTCCTTAATGGTGCGTTCACACCTACAGGATCTGCAGCTGATTTTCTGCAGCAGATTTCATTTAAATAACAACACAGCATCAAATCCGCTGCAGATCTGCTGCAGATCCTGTAGGTTTGAACGCACCCTAAGGGTACGTTCACACTTACCGGATCCGCAGCAGATTTCATTTAAATAACTGAACACAGCAACAAATCTGCACCATCAAATCTGCTGCAGATCTGCTGCGGATCCTGTAGGTGTGAACGCACCCTTAATCAGCAATGTCACCATTATGCCTTGCAGTTGATTTACTCCATATAATGCTGTCAGTGTACAAGCATAAAAGGTATAAGAAAGCGGTATGTCCATGATAAAAAGTGATGATTACTTGGTGGATTCAACCTCTAGGACCCATTGATCACAAGAAGGAAAAAAAAGACTATCCACAGTGGCCACACAATATTGCTGATAAAAATAAAAAAAAGCATTATAGGTATAACATTATTGCGATCTTTCCCGGCCGCACTGACCACCACCAATGCCATCCTCCACCCACCCCAGATACGGATTGGGAGGGGGAGGAGAAGGCCACAGCTGGACTCTGGTGGCAGCCTATCTGCTCAATAATAGTGTTGAGCCGATCTGTCAAAAGTGTTCAAGTCGGCAACTGAAAGACTCGGCATTTGATTAGCGGTGGCTGCAGAGATTGCATGCCGCCCTAGGGCTTCCTGGTAAACATGGACATGAGCGTAGGTTGTATGCATGGTTTCCGGGCAGCCCTAGGGCGGCATGCAATCTCTGCAGCCACCGCTAATCAAATGCTGAGTCTTTCAGTTGCCGTCTCGAACACTTTTGACAGATCAACTCAACACTACTCAAGAACAGAAGGATCTCAGAAAGCCTGATCCTCATCTCCCCCTGATATCATTGGGTAAAGTCAGACAGAATCCATACACATAGGATGGTGGATCAGTCCAGATTAATTCTACTTTGGTTAAAGGGAAAAAAAATGATAGGATCTGACTGAGGAAAATATTCCCCCTCAGATGTGTCATCTGTTTTTATACAGAAAGATGCCAATTGGCAGAGAATACACAGCAGAACCACAGTGGGGGTCCACCGGGAGGAATACATAAAGCACAATGCTGCACAACATATTTACCATAGACAGTGCCAGGCATTAGCCCAGTGTAGCATAGAAGCGGCAGCCATGTACAGCGACGAAGGGGATGCAGCAACTAAACATCTTCAAGGAGAAAGACGTCCGACTAAATACACCATTCCCTGCCCAGGACAACGGCAAACCTGCACAAATCTATTAGGGCAGCTCCATCTATGCGCAAAAAACATTAGACAAACGTCCACTATACACAAAGACCAAGAGAACACAAACAATCTGGGCAATGTAGTTCATTGGGCAATGTAGTCACCATTCACTGCGGGTCCAGCCGACCTCCACGGTGGTGACTGGCGGCCTCCCTGCTAGTCAGCTGCTTACATCCTATCCTGTGGGGTAACAGTCATCCACCTTCCACCACTAACTCAAAGACTTTGTAAATGGGATGGGAAGGGGAGCGTTACTGGAAAGTCCCAGGCTGCTGTATCTGACAATCTATGCAGCCATATTGAAGCGTATGTACTGTTTCTTATGATCAGGTACTACTGTTATGAGACATATATATATACATACTAAGGCTCTGGTCACATTGGTGTCACCTTCCATTACCGCACTCATTGGGGATCACCAGGCACAGTGGTCTCCAGGTGTGGGTGGACACAGTTGTGAGAGCGCCTTAGGGAGTCAGCTGACCACACGCTACATTACACTGGTCAGATGACGAGGCTCCTGCTCTGCTCCATGTACACAAAGCTGCAGCCCCCGGGGGCTGGAGGTCCGTGCTGTCCCCGGTAGGCCATGTGAGAGCCGCACATCCCTCCATCCCAGCCTGTGGCCACCCCCGCAGCGGCTCTCAGTGGTCTCTCCCTCCGTGTGCCCGCGCGCAGCCCCCTCCCCAGCCTCAGCACGGCACCTGTTGCTGTCAGCGCTCGGGTCGCCGCCGGTCACCGCATCTCGCCTCGGAGCCGGGAATCTTGGAAGCGGTCCAGTGTCCGGAGGCCGCTTGCGGTCCACGCTCCGTGACGTCACCCCGCTAGCCGTGCTCTGACGTCATGGGCAGTAGGGGCCGGCCGGCTAGAGCGGCGAGATCCTGCGGGGGGCTGCGGAGGGGAACAAAGGAGGGAGGGGGAGGAGATGCTGCTGCTGTCTGCTGCACGGAGGGAGGATGGGAGGGGGCGGCTGCTCTCCCGGCCCGTTATACGTCCCATCATAGACCAGCGGAGAGTGCCGCTCACACAAGCTTGGATAGGGATTTAGTGCCAGTCCACAGCACAAGGATCCACTCAGGAAAAGTCTACTTCCCACAGGGCCGGTGGGGGTGTGACTGCAGGGACCTCCACTCATCCTGGGAATGCACAGCCACTACTCCACTCATCCTCTATGGAAAGTGGACTCCTTCAGCAATGTTTGGTGGTCCCATAGAGGAGTGGACTCCTTCAGCAATGTTTGGTGGTCCCATAGAGGAGTGGACTCCTTCAGCAATGTTTGGTGGTCCCATAGAGGAGTGGACTCCTTCAGCAATGTTTGGTGGTCCCATAGAGGAGTGGACTCCTTCAGCAATGTTTGGTGGTCCCATAGAGGAGTGGACTCATTTAGCAATGTTTGGTGATCCCATAGAGGAGTGGACTCCTTCAGCAATGTTTGGTGGTCCCATAGAAGAGTGGACTCATGTAGCAATGTTTGGTGGTCCCATAGAGGAGTGGACTCATTCAGCAATGTTTGGTGGTCCCATAGAGGAGTGGACTCATTCAGCAATGTTTGGTGGTCCCATAGAGGAGTGGACTCATTCAGCAATGTTTGGTGGTCCCATAGAGGAGTGGACTCCTTCAGCAATGTTTGGTGGTCCCATAGAGGAGTGGACTCCTTCAGCAATGTTTGGTGGTCCCATAGAGGAGTGGACTCATTCAGCAATGTTTGGTGGTCCCATAGAGGAGTGGACTCCTTCAGCATTGTTTGGTGGTCCCATAGAGGAGTGGACTCATTCAGCAATGTTTGGTGGTCCCATAGAGGAGTGGACTCATTCAGCAATGTTTGGTGGTCCCATAGAGGAGTTGACTCATTCAGCAATGTTTGGTGGTCCCATAGAGGAGTGGACTCCTTCAGCATTGTTTGGTGGTCCCATAGAGGAGTGGACTCAATCAGCAATGTTTGGTGGTCCCATAGAAGAGTGGACTCCTTCAGCAATGTTTGGTGGTCCCATAGAGGAGTGGACTCATTTAACAATGTTTGGTGGTCCCATAGAGGAGTGGACTCATTTAGCAATGTTTGGTGGTCCCATAGAGGAGTGGACTCCTTCAGCAATGTTTGGTGGTCCCATAGAGGAGTGGACTCATTTAACAATGTTTGGTGGTCCCATAGAGGAGTGGACTCATTTAGCAATGTTTGGTGGTCCCATAGAGGAGTGGACTCCTTCAGCAATGTTTGGTGATCCCATAGAGGAGTGGACTCATTCAGCAATGATTGGTGGTCCCATAGAGCAGTGGACTCATTCAGCAATGATTGGTGGTCCCATAGAGGAGTGGTCCCATAGAGGAGTGGACTCATTTAGCAATGATTGGTGGTCCCATAGAGGAGTGGTCCCATAGAGGAGTGGACTCCTTCAGCAATGTTTGGTGGTCCCATAGAGGAGTGGACTCATTTAACAATGTTTGGTGGTCCCATAGAGGAGTGGACTCATTTAGCAATGTTTGGTGGTCCCATAGAGGAGTGGACTCCCATAGAGGAGTGGTCCCATAGAGGAGTGGACTCCTTCAGCAATGTTTGGTGATCCCATAGAGGAGTGGACTCATTCAGCAATGATTGGTGGTCCCATAGAGCAGTGGACTCATTCAGCAATGATTGGTGGTCCTATAGAGGAGTGGTCCCATAGAGGAGTGGACTCATTTAGCAATGTTTGGTGGTCCCATAGAGGAGTGGACTCATTTAGCAATGTTTGGTGGTCCCATAGAGGAGTGAACTCCTTCAGCAATGTTTGGTGGTCTCATAGAGGAGTGGACTCCTTCAGCAATGTTTGGTGGTCCCATAGAGAAGTGGACTCATTCAGCAATGTTTGGTGGTCCCATAGAGGAGTGGACTCCTTCAGCAATGTTTGGTGGTCCCATAGAGGAGTGGACTCCTTCAGCAATGTTTGGTGGTCCCATAGAGGAGTGGACTCATTCAGCAATGTTTGGTGGTCCCATAGAGGAGTGGACTCCTTCAGCAATGTTTGGTGGTCCCATAGAGGAGTGGACTCATTCAGCAATGTTTGGTGGTCCCATAGAGGAGTGGACTCATTTAGCAATGTTTGGTGGTCCCATAGAGGAGTGGACTCATTTAGCAATGTTTGGTGGTCTCATAGAGGAGTGGACTCATTTAGCAATGTTTGGTGGTCCCATAGAGGAGTACTTAAGTACCGGCCGGGATGATCCGTGCAGAGACCGCCACGGAACGGCCATTCTCTATACGTTGTGTGAACATAGCCTAAAACTGAAAGGATCAGGGGAAAAGCTAGTTCGGGGCAGTTTTTGCAGTTTCTTTCTCTTCCTCATCTGTCTGCTTTCATTACTGACCGCTGTTTCCACCATTTGTTCGTCTTCATATATTCCTCTCATCATTTAGTTTCTGTTATCTGCTGGTGAGTTCTAGTTGTTACATAAATTTCGTCCTAATGTAAGTCCAAGGGGTACATGAGTACTGAGAGTTACAATAGACTTGGGTGATCCTACCATGCAATGGTGTGATCCAGCAAGGCCAAGAGACTTTCATCCCACCTTTGTCTGCTAAACAAAGTTACTGTTGTCACTAGAGATGAGCGAATCGCTCATCTAAATAAAGTGAAGCCCTTCGTTTGATCAGCGCTTTGCTCATCAAGTTGGCTGCCTGTCAGTGCTGCTCCGCTCCCTTCCGCTTCACCCCGGGTGCTGAGGTAAAGATGGATCTCATCCTGGGAAACTGGGAAAGATTTCCCAGCATGAGATCCAGCCTTTCCAGACATCCTGAGAGGAGTGGCAGGGAGCGAAGCAGCACTGGCAGCCGACTTGATGAGCGGAGCGTTGATCAAACGCAGCACATCGTTTAGATAATCGATTTGCTTATCTCTAGTTGTCACATCCCTTTTTCTACTGCTTCCTCTTCTTCCTCTCACCTTCCCGTCTAGTGTACATCCATTTTTATCAAACAGAAAGCTGGGGGATAACACTCTGGAATTGTAAGTGTAATTTTAAGGTTTTTGTATTCAACCAAAAGCTTGAAACGTCCAAGGCCAGTCCAGATAGTTTTTGTTATATGAACAATGGATGGACACTATCTGTGCAACATTGATGTAACCTGGGAGCCAAGGATAGCCGGTGAGAATGCACATGCAGGAAATGATAACTTCGCTGTACTAGTCAGTGGGGGCGCTAGATGCAATGCATTTCATTGTTGCGTTTTTAATGCGACAGCCACACAGTACACATGCATTGCATCTAGCGCCCCCACTGACTAGTACAGTGGAGTTATCATTTCATGCATGCGCATTCTCACCCACTATCCTTGGCGTAAAATGTTGTGTTTCTCTTATGGCTCTACTAGGCATTGCTCCCACCTAGCCAGAATCCTGCTCCACACTGATGAGGGGCAACACCCCAAAACAGCTGTCTGTGGATGGGTACCTGGCCTTGGTCTTTCCCTTGTCATTACATTGACTTATAGGGCCACTTAAAGTAGAAGTCCAGCGAAACTTTTTATTAACCTCTTAAGGACCCATGACGTACCGGCACGTCATGGATCACTGTCACTTAAGGACCCATGACGTACCGGTACGTCGGCCCTTTAAACGGGCGCCGCGCGAAATCGCGCGGCGCTCCGGTGAAGATGGCTGCTGATTCTATCAGCAGCCATGTTCCTGTGTCACGTAGGGGGCAGTTTCCCTGCCCCCCCGTGACGCCGATAGCTGTAATTGGCCGATGACTTCTCATCGGCCAATCATAGCAATGTACTTTGTTTCCGGGACCGGACCCCGGAATTCAGCGGTGATTGGTGCTGTCCGAGACAGCACCAATCACTGCTGTGCCCGGGCGTCACCTGCCCGTGGATCCGGCCCCCTGATCGCCCGTGATTGGCCGGTAACCACCGGCCGGCCATTCATGGGCGATCGTTACTACTACTCCCATCATCTCCTTCTCTGCTCGCCGGAATCGGCGAGCTGAGAAGGAGATGATGGGAGTACTGTGCAGTGAGCCCGGCGCCCGGTGCATACCTGGTGTGTGCCGGGCGCCGGGTGCCTCCTCCCGCGTACTGCCTCCTCCTCCTCTGGCCCCCTCGTGCTGCCGCCAATAACAGGGAGATCAGCAGCCTCTGATCTCCCTGTGCTCTCTCCCGCTCCTCCCCGGTACCTCCTCTTCTTCCCCGCCGCCGCTCCATGCTGCCCCCGCTTCCTCCTCTTCCCCGTTAGCCGCAACATGCTGCCCCCGCTTCCTCCTCCTCCCCGTTAGCCGCTCCATGCTTCCTCCTTCTCCCTCATGCCGCCGATCCATCCCTCTCTCCCTGTGCCCTGCTGGCACCCACCATCCCACCCTCCCTGCTGGCACTCTCCCACCCTCCCTCCCTGCTGGCACTCTCCCACCCTCCCTCCCTGCTGGCACTCTCCCACCCTCCCTCCCTGCTGGCACTCTCCCACCCTCCCTCCCTGCTGGCACTCTCCCACCCTCCCTCCCTGCTGGCACTCTCCCACCCTCCCTCCCTGCTGGCACTCTCCCACCCTCCCTCCCTGCTGGCACTCTCCCTCCCTCCCTCCCTGCTGGCACTCTCCCACCCTCCCTCCCTGCTGGCACCCACCATCCCACCCTCCCCTCCCTGCTGGCACCCACCATCCCACCCTCCCCTCCCTGCTGGCACCCTCCCACCCTCCCCTCCCTGCTGGCACCCTCCCCTCCCTGCTGGCACCCTCCCACCCTCCCCTCCCTGCTGGCACCCTCCCACCCTCCCCTCCCTGCTGGCACCCTCCCCTCCCTGCTGGCACCCTCCCACCCTCCCCTCCCTGCTGGCACCCTCCCCTCCCTGCTGGCACTCTCCCACCCTCCCTCCCTGCTGGCACTCTCCCACCCTCCCTCCCTGCTGGCACTCTCCCACCCTCCCTCCCTGCTGGCACCCACCATCCCACCCTCCCCTCCCTGCTGGCACCCACCATCCCACCCTCCCCTCCCTGCTGGCACCCTCCCACCCTCCCCTCCCTGCTGGCACCCTCCCCTCCCTGCTGGCACCCTCCCACCCTCCCCTCCCTGCTGGCACCCTCCCACCCTCCCCTCCCTGCTGGCACCCTCCCCTCCCTGCTGGCACCCTCCCTCCCTCCCCTCCCTGCTGGCACCCTCCCACCCTCCCCTCCCTGCTGGCACCCTCCCCTCCCTGCTGGCACCCTCCCACCCTCCCCTCCCTGCTGGCACCCTCCCACCCTCCCCTCCCTGCTGGCACCCACCCTCCCTCCCTCTCTCCCTGTGCCCTGCTGGCACCCACCATCCCACCCTCCCTCCCTGCTGGCACCCACCATCCCACCCTCCCTGCTGGCACCCACCATCCCTGCTGGCACCCACCATCCCACCCTCCCTCCCTGCTGGCACCCACGCACCCTCCCTCCCTGCTGGCACCCACGCACCCTCCCTCCCTGCTGGCACCCACGCTCCCACCCTCCCTCCCTGCTGGCACCCACGCTCCCACCCTCCCTCCCTGCTGGCACCCACGCTCCCACCCTCCCTCCCTGCAGGCACCCACGCACCCACCCTCCCTCCCTGCAGGCACCCACGCACCCTCCCTCCCTGCTGGCACCCACGCTCCCACCCTCCCTCCCTGCTGGCACCCACCATCCCTCCCGGCACCCACCATCCCTCCCTCCTTGCTGGCACCCACCCACCTACCAACCCACCCTCCCTGCTGCCACCCACCCTCCTGCCACCCTCTCCCCTCTCTGCTGCCACCCTCTCGTCTTACCCTCTCCCCTCCCCTGCCATCCTCTGTCCTGCCGCTACCCTTTCCTCTCCCCTCTGTCCTGCCAACCTCTCCCCTCTGTCCTGCCACCCTTTCCTCTTACCCTCGCCTCTTACCCTCTCCCCTTCACTGCCACCCTCTCCCCGCCCCTGCCACCCTCTGTCCTGCCGCTACCGTTTCCTCTCCCCTCCGTCCTGCCGCCCCTCTCCTGCCACCCTCTCCCCTTCTCTGCTACCACCCTCTCCTCTTACCCTTTCTCCTCCGTCCTGCCGCCCCTCTCCTGCAACCCTCTCCTCTTCTGCCACCCTCTGCCCTTTGCTGTTTTTTTTTCTTTAGTGTAAATTTCTTTCTTTTTTCTGCGTCCCCCCCCCCCCTTCTCCCGGTGTGCCTGCCAAGTAAAAAAAATGTAAAGTAAAAAAATAAAATAAAAATGTAAAAACAGTACATAAAACACACACACACTTTCACGTGTAGAAGCATAACACTTACACACCCCTCTAAGGGTGCCTTCACACACTCCGGATCCGCAGCGGATCCAGTGTTAGTTCATCCCTATGAGAATACATACACGCAGTGGGCTTGACATCCTGCTGCGTGTATGTAAGTTCACCCCCCGCTGCCCGGAGCATACATCATCTGTTCCCCGCTCCAGCTTGCTTCGGAGGTTCTCGGCAGGATGTCCTGCTCAGCCAATCTGTGGTTGCGGCGGGGCAGCACACTGATTGGCTGCGCGGAATGAGCAGACACCGTGAGCCCTGAAGCAAGCCGTAGCAGGGAGGAGGTGATGTATACTCCGGCCAGCAGGGGGGTTAACTTACTTACACGCAGCGGGATGTCAAGCCCAACCCCAACGAACCACAGATTCCTGAGTTTGTTGGGGTCACTTGTGGGGGGTTTACAATGTTTTGGCAGCACGGGGGCTCTGCGAACCCTTCGACCTCCATTCTGGCCAAATCCAGCTTCCAAAATCCAAATTGCGCTCCTTGCCTTTGAAGGCTTTCCGTGCACAGACTTTGCACTTTGTTTCCACATATGGGGTACTCCTGTAATCGGGGGAAATTGCTCTACATTTTTAGTGGTTTATTTTTTCTTTTAACCCCTTGTGAACATGAAAAATTCAAAGTTACATCAATGTTTTAGTGTAAAAAATTAAATTTTTCATTTTGACGTCACATTGTTCCACAATTCTGCCCGTCACCAGTGGGGTCCATATGCTCACTATACCCCTTGTTAGATTCCTTGTGGGGTGTAGTTTCCATAATGGGGTCACTTGTCGGGGGTTTCTACTGTTCTGGCAGCACAGGAGCTTTGTAATTGCGACATGGCCTCCATCCTCCATTCCAGCCTCTAAATGGCGCTCTGTCCCTTTGGTGGCTTGCCCTGTGCCCATATGGCACATTATGTCCACATGTGGGGTATTTTCGTAGTCAGGGGAAATTACCCTACACGCTTTGCGTTTATTTTCTTTTTTAACCCCTTGTGGAAATGGAAAAAAAATCAAGGCTAGACCAACTTTTAGTGTAATTTTTTAAAAAATTTTACTCTAAATCATTGATCTTGTCTTTTTTTTTCATTTTCACAAGGGGCTAAAAGATAAAAAAAAACACAAAATGTGTAGAGCAATTTCCCCTGAGTACGGAAATACCCCACATGTGGACATAAAGCGCCATGCGGGTGCTGGGTAAGCCTCCAAAGGGAAGGAGCGCCATTTGTTTTTTTTAGGCTGGATTAGATTTTAAGGGGCCATGTTGCATTTAAAAGGCCCCTGTGTTGCCAAGACAGTTGAAACCCCCTACAAGTGACCCCATTATGGAAACTACACCCCTCAAGGAATGTAACAAGGGGTGTAGTGAGCATATGGACCCCACTGGTGACGGGCACAAATGTGGAACAATGTGGCGTGAAAATGAAATATTACATTTTTTACACTATAATGTTGGTCTAGCCTTGAATTTATCATTTTCACAAGGGGTTAAAAGAGAAAATAAACACACAATGTGTAGAGCAATTTCCCCCGAGTCCGTAAATACCCCACATCTGGACATAAAGCGCCATGTGGGCACAGGGCAAGCCTCCGAAGGGAAGGAGCGCCATTTGGATTTTGGAGGTTGGATTTGGCTAGAATGGATGATGAACTCCATGTCGCATTTACAGAGCCCTCGTGCTGCCAAGACACTGGAAACCCCCCACAAGTGACCCCATTCTGGAAACTACACCCCTCAAGGAATCTAACAAGGGGTGCAATGAGGATATGGACCCCTTGATGACGGGCACATTTGTGCCGTGAAAGTGAAAAAATGAAAATTTTCACTTTCTCGTCACATTTTTCCACATTTGTGCCCGTCACCAGTGGGGTCCATGTGCTCACTGCACCCCTTGTTAGATTCCTTGAGGGGTGTAGTTTCCAGAATGGGGTCACTTGTGGGGGGTTTCCAGTGTCTTGGCAGCACAAGGGCTCTGTAAATGCGACATGGCCCTTGAAATCCATTCTAGTGAAATCCAGCTTCCAAAAGCCAATTGGCGCTCCTTCCCTTTGGAGGCTCGTCCTGCGCCCCCTTGGTACTTTATCGCCACATGTGGGGTATTTACGGACTCGGGAGAAACTGCGCTACATGGTTTGTGGGTTTTTTTTCCTTTTATCCCTTTGTGAAAATGAAAAATTGAAGGCTAGAACAACGTTTTAGTGTAAAAAATACTTTTGTCCTTTTTCACGCCATATTGTTGGGAAAATCTGTGAAGCACCTGTGGGGTCCAGATGCTCACCGCACCCCTTGTTACATTCCTTGAGGGGTGTAGTTTTCTAAATGGTGTCCCTTTAGGGGTGTTTTTTAGGTTTTGGCACCCCAGAGCCTCTGCCAACCTGAAGTGGTACAGTCAGAAATTACCTAATATAACGGAGCCATTGAAATTCACTAGGCGCTCCCTTATATCTGAGGCTTGTGGTTGCGTCAAACAATGCAATAGGGTCACATATGGGGTATTTCTATAAACTTCAGAAACAGGGCAATCAATATTGGGGTGCATTTCTCTGGTAATAGGTTTATAATTATGAAAAATATTGGATTACAATAAAATCTCTGCACAGAAAATTAAAATTTCCAAATTTCTTACACACTTAGCTTTTATTTCTGTGACTCCCCTAAAGGGTTAAAACACTTTCTGGATATGCTTTTGCAGAGTTTGGGGGGTGCAGTTTCTGAAATGGGGTGCTTTGTGGGGCTTTCTAACACACAGTCCCCTCAAATACACTTTAAACCTGAACAGGTGCCTAAAAATATCTGATTTTGAAATTTTACTGAAAATTTGGAAATTTGCTGCTAATGTTTTAAGCTTCCGATTGTCTAAAAAAAAATGAAAGATCGTTTAAAAAATGCCGCCAACATAAAGTAGACATGTTGCTAATGCTATTTAATATATAATTTATGTGGTATAACCATTTTCTGTATAAGCAGAAAAGTTTTAAAGTTGGAAAAATGCATTTTTTCACAATTTTTCACGTTATTTTGGTTTTTTTCATAAAGATTCGTTTTAAGTATCGACTCCAATTTACTAGAAATGTGAAGTACAATATGTTACGAGAAAACAATCTCAGAATCAGCCGGATAGGTAAAAGCATTCCGAAGTTATTAATGAATAAAGTGACACAGGTCATATTCATAAAATTTGCTCCGGTCCTTAAGGCCATTTCAGGCCCGGTCCTTAAGGGGTTAAAGGGGTAGTGCGGCGGTAAAAAATTATTTAAAAATAAAATTTTTACCGCTGCACTACCCCTTTAAGGCATTAAATTGCCTCCTAAAGTTATACAAATCACCAATATACACTTATGACGGGAAATGCACATCCAGTGCTTTTTCCCTGCACTTACTACTGCATCAAGGCGTCACTTCCTGGATAAAATGGTGATGTCACGACCCGACTCCCAGAGCTGTGCGGGCTGTGGCTGCTGAAGAGGATGATGACACACTGAGGAACACTGAGCATCGCTCTGCCATCATCCTCTCCAGCAGCCACAGCCCGCACAGCTCTGGGAGTCTGGTCGCGACATCACCATTTTATCCAGAAAGTGACATCACCATTTTATCCAGGAAGTGAAGCCTTGATGCAGTAGTAAGTGCAGGGGAAAAAGCACTTTATAAGCATTTCCCGTTATAAGTGTATATTGGGGATTCGTATAACTTTTGGGAGGCAATACAATACTTTAATAAAAATTTTCGCCGGTCTTCTCCTTAAATATGGTGGTTTCCCTACAGGAGTCACCCCTTGGCTGGGTCCTTCCCGGAGGGATATCTGGCTAGTCCTGTGTTTCGAGACTCTTAAATGAGGCTTCGTGGGCTTTCCTTTTTTTGCATATTCATATATCACAGGGAGCAATGCACCTAGGATTTCACTGCATTGAGCGCTTTAACTAGCAGCTGGCAGTGTTATCTTTGGCTGGTCTCCCTGAGATCAGTGATCTGTTTCTCTTACAAATAAAAGTGTGTCACAAACACTTCAAATATGGCTAAGAATCTTTTGACCAGATTAGGTGCTCTGTGACTGATAGCTTTTCCTAAAACTTAAAAAAAAAAACTTAAAAAGAGAAGAGCGTGCAGGAAAATAGGCGGAGGCAGCTAAAGGAGACTCCAACAAAGCAGAGTGTTAGGTGGCATGCACAAGCCTTTGATATATGGTCTCCAAGCTGACTGTATACCACAGAATGCACCATTGACCACTTATGGAACTATCAACAACATACAATAAAGTTCTGTGCTCCTGTATTGATACAGTTGTGTCAGTTCATCAGCATAGAACGTTAGCCAGAGAGTTCAATATGAGGTCAATAGTGCAGTCTGTGGTATACGTTTAGCTTGCGGATCATATATCACAGACGCATGCATGCCACCTTAGACTGTGTTTTCACATACTTTTGTATGCAAGCATCTGAAACCGCATCCTCATGCATTCATCAATGGGTAAGCAATGCTGCCTGCAGGCCAAACAATGCATGCAGCAGCCAATGGCTGCAAGAGGTTTAATATTGGTACACGGCACATTAGAACATGAAGTGTGTGCTTAGCTGTAAGAAGTAACATAAGGGAAGGTGTGGTTATTAGCCTCTGGCTCACAAATCTTCTCTTTCAAATCAACTCGTGCCAGAGTTTTTTAATTTATTTGTATTAAAAGTCTCCAGTCTTCCAGTATTTATCAGCTGCTGTATGTCCTGCAGGAAGTGGTGTTTTCTTTCCAGTCTGACACAGTGCACTCTGTTGCCACCTCTGTCTGTCAGCGGTAGCAAATCTCCATAGAAAACCTGTCCTGTTATGCTGTTATCTGCCTAATAATACTCTTCTTTTCTTGTTAGCCATTCTGACTTTTAGAATAGTTTGATGTTTTGTACAGTAATCCTATTCTGCAACTATTTGTACAGCTTAACAGAAAATTTCATGAAAATGTTTGTTTTTTTTAATGATTCACGATGCTTAAAGGAAACCTGTCACCCCCCGTGCCGGGGTGACAGGCTCCCGACCCCCAACTGGAGCACTCTATACTCACCTGATCCCGCTGGGTCCCGCTTCTGGAGGTGGTCGGGTGACTGAGATATGAGCGCCCGAAGCGCGCGCTCCTCAGATGAGTCCAACACTCATAGAGAATGACAGAGCGTCGGACTCGCCTGTCATTCTCTATGAGCGTTGGACTCATCTGAGGAGCGCGCGCGCCGGGCTTCGGGCGCTCATATCTCAGTCACCCGACCACCTCCAGAAGCGGGACCCGGCGAGTATAGGGTGCTCCAGCGGGGGGTCGGGAGCCTGTCACCCCGGCACGGGGGGTGACAGGTCCTCTTTAAAGATATTGAAACAGAAAACCTCTTCTGCTCTCCAGACCAGGGCTGTGGAGTCGGTAAGCCGCAGCTCCGACTCCAACTCCGACTCCTGTATTTTATCAGGACCGACTCCGACTCCTGCTCCTTCATAAATGGCCGATCAGATACCAGGGGAGTTAGTTATCACACTGGTTCAGCAGCTTCTCCCTAATGTCCTACATGATCCTGGTGCAACTTCTGAGTGAATAAAGGAATACTGTATATAAAGCAGCTTCTCCTGTGTGTGCAGTGGATTCAGCCAGTCTCCAGCCTCCATGTCCTAAGCAACTAGACTGGATGGAGCAGGTGGTCTTTTCCTGCTGACAATCTTCGATGTTTCTAACTAATATTCACCTTTACACAAAGAAACACTGCTAACACTGCCAAATCCCTGTCATACAGAGTGGTAAGCCATACTGATAGTCACACATAGTGATGTTGAGGGTCACTGTGGGGGAAAGCAATAGCACACACACACACACACACAGCCTGCTGCAGCCGTAGCACACACACACGCACAGCCTGCTGCAGCCATAGCATACACATACAGCGTGCTGCAGCCATAGCACGCGCACACATATACACACACACACACACAGCCTGCTGCAGCTATAGCGTACACACACACAGAGCTGCTGCCATAGAACACTGAAGAAAACCACACAATCTTCTACCAGAGAGAAAACACCACACTGAGGACTGAGGCTACTGCTACACTACTTATGTCTTCTCCTCCTCCTCTATATTACACAGGATATCTTTATATTACACTACTGCTGAAATACAGTCATCCAGCATCCAGGAAGAGAAAAGCACAGATCTCCCCCCACACAATGGATTCTTCCAGTTTAGAAACAAAGTGCCAAATAGTGGATGACAACTTTTCCCTGACCACCCTTATGTAATAGAGCCAGTAATCTATTAGAATGTTGCTCATAAAATATATTGTTGAGCAAAACTCAATTCTAAATTGTTTACATTTTTTTCCAACTCCAACTCCGACTCCAGCCAAAACTAGCTCCGACTCCACGACACCACAGCCCTGCTCCAGACTGGAAAAAATACCACATCATGCAAGACATACAGCAGCTGATATGTACAGGAAGACTTTTAATAGGACTAAATGACAAATCTCCAGCCACTACCAGATTGTACCGTACAGCCCCCCCCCCTAAACTAGTGGGTACTACACTGTTTTGCTGGGATTTGTAGTACACCTTTATAAAACTTCACTGCTCATTGTAAGGGGGTATCCCAGCGTGTGTCTAGGTCCAGCCACTACCAGATTGTACCGTACAGCCCCCCTAAACTAGTGGGTACTACACTGTATTGCTGGGATTTGTAGTACACTACCCCTCAAGTGATGATCCCTTTGCATGAGACAACTGCCAAATCCTGAAGGATCAAATTCAAAATCAAAACAGTGGTGGGGGGAGAGGTGGTGAGTCACATTATGCAGGGAATGTTACCCCAACTGCTGCAGTCAAATTGAAAATCGAAAGGGTGGTGGCGGAGGTAGAAGCGAGTAGTTACATTATGCAGGGAATGTTACTCCAACTGCTACAGTCAAATTGAAAATCGAAAGGGTGCAGGGGGTAGAAGGCAACTTGTTGACTACTGCTGGGCCTTTACTGGCATCCATGTTGACTACTGCTGGGCCTTTACTGGCATCCATGTTGACTACTGGTGGGCCTGCCCTTGCCTCCATGTTGGCTACTGCTGGGCCTTCACTAGCATCCATGTTGACTACTGCTGGGCCTTTACTGGCATCCATGTTGACTACTGCTGTGCCTGCCCTTACCTTCCTTGTCTTGTCAATTTCAAACCATATTATCTGTGGATGTCATCTTATCTTACGGGTGTCCAATGCCATTCTTTCACCAGTACCTTCTACCTTTTTTCAATGTTGTAGCCGTTTTTAAGGCAGGATTGACCACAGCAGTAATGGACATTCATGTTGACTACTGCTGTGCCTGCCCTTGCCTCCATGTTGGCTATTGCTGGGCCTTCACTGGCATCCATATTGACTACTGCTAAGCCTTTACTGGCATCCATGTTGACTACTGGTGTGCCTGCCCTTGCCTCCATGTTAGCTACTGCTGGGCCTTAACTGGCATCCATGTTGACTACTGGTGTGCATGCAATTGCCTCCATGTTGGCTACTGCTGGGCCTTAATTGGCATCGCGGGTACGTGTGTAATTAGCATTGAGCTTGGTTGCGTGTGACAAGGGGCGGAACCTGGTGGCGGCTCTGCAACTCGGCAGCCTCACACATGTACCATGCCTGGCCCACGTCTTCAACCTAGTGTTGCTGCAGTTCCTTAAAACTTACCCCAATGTGGCTGACTTGCTCACCAAGGTGCACCGCATCTGTGCGCATTTCCGCAAGTCAACCAGTTAAACTAACCCCAACTGCTACAGTCAAATTCAAAGTCAAATTCAAACTCAAATAAACGGTGGGGGGAGAAGTGGGGAGTCACATGATGCAGGGAATGTTACCCCAACTGTTAGAGTCAAATTCATAGTCAAATTCAATTTACCTTCCTTGTCTTGTCCATTTCGAACCATATTATCTGTGGATGTCATGTTATCTTAGGGGTGTCCTCTGCCATCCTTTTACCAGTACCTTCTACCTCTTTTTGATGTTGTAGCCGTTTTGAAGGCAGGATTGACCAGGCCTTTCATCAGTACCGTCTACCTTCCTTGTATGTTGTAGCCTTTTCAAAGGCAGGATTGACCAGGTCTTTTTAATAGACACTTGCCCTCTCTTAGAGACTCTTTAAAGGATTGAAAGTGTATTCATTCGTTCAAATCAAATTCCGGGGCCTCTTAAGAAGACTGTATTGTTATTCTTCGTCCCTACCTCCAAAATAGGCCTCTCACGCACAACTGCATGTGGGTGTGAGGCTAAATCTAGCCATAATTGTATTGTCCATCTTGGTCTGGGTCTGTGGTGTCAGGCTAAGCTTTTGGGTGGTCCATATGATACCGGTGTTTGAATGGTTCCATGTGTTCTCACCGCCATGCTGTGTCAGGCTAAATTTTGGGTTAGTTCAAATGCTAACTTTGCTTTAATGAAACTCTGTGTCCTCACTGCCATGCTGTGTCAGGCCTAGTTTTTGGGAGGCTCTTTTGTTCCCTCACTTTTAATGGTTCTCTGTGTCCCATTTCGTACCAGACAATCTGTGGATGTCAACTTGCGGGTGTTCTCTGCCGTCCTTTCATTTTTTAGCTTAGGGCCTCCTAAAAAGACTGTATTGTTATTCTTTGTCCCTACCTCCAAAGAGATGCCTTTCACAACTGCATGAGGGTGTGAGGCTAAATCGAGCCATAATCCGGCTATTTTAGTTTTAGGCGCAGCAGCACTGCCGTGGGTAAGCGACAACAGGCGGTGCTCAAACTGCTGAACAGCACCTTCTACCTTCCTTGGATGTTTTAGCCGTTTTGAAGGCAGGATTGACCAGGTCTTTTTAATACACAGGCTACCGCACTTGCCCTCTCTTAGAGACTCTTTAAAGGATTGAAAGTGTATTCGTTCAAATTCTGTGGCCTCTTAAGAATACTGTATTGTTCTCTGTGTCCTCACTGCCATGCTCTGACGTCACACTATGTCTGCGGAGGAGCGGGACTGGTTGCCGGGGGCCCGCCGATCGCTTCCTCGCGAACCAGCCAGTTGTTTTATTTTATGTTCTTTTTTTTGTCTAGCCATGGCCGGGCCTCACCATCCCCCGGTCGAGAGGCATCAGGTGCACCCTTGATGGTGACTGACAGCTGGCCTAGCCAATTAGCTGTCAGCACCCCGGTTCGTGTCCACAATAAATCCCAGCCCCTGGACTCACTCCAATTTTTGGGTGGGCTCACTTGCTTCCTCACTCACTTTCAATGGTTCTCTGTGTGCTCAACACCATGCTGTGTCTGGCCTTATTTTTGGGAGGCTCACTTGCTTCCTCACTCACTTTTAATGGTTCTCTGTGTGCTCAATGCCATGCTGTGTCTGGCCTAATTTTTGGAAGGCTCACTGGCTACCGCTTCTACCTTGTTCACTCTGTCAGCTGCCCCTGCTGTTTCCTGTCCATTTCCGTTGTGTTTCCATCAATTTCTGAGGTTGACAGGTTTTCACACGACCTTCCCTCTACCGAACTTGAGTCTCCTGCAAAAATGCTCGAGTCTCCCATTGACTTCAATGGGGTTCGTTACTCGAAACACTCGAGTATCGGGAAATACTCATCTCGAGTAATGAGCACCCGAGCATTTTAGTACTTGCTCATCACAAGTCTTCACCCTTTATGTAACTCAAAGATGTGGAAGCTAAATTCCTGCAGCCAGAGGATATCAGCTCTCCACAAGAATGGTCCTGGTGTGGATAATGGCTGATCCTAAACACCAAAATTGGTTCCAGTTTTGTACTGAAGAACAGGTAAGATGTCAATAATCAGCAAATTGGGTCATGAATAAGGGAATCTGCATGGTCAAAGACACCTAACGTAATCAAAAGACAGCAGGGTACTCAATCAGTCACCTGATCAAGGCAAGCGGATTGAGATACAGCCCGTACAGTCCGGATCAACAGCAGGAGAAGCAAACAGTACAAAAAAGGTCAGACATGCAAGGGTAATCTAAAAACAGGCACACAGAATAGCAGGAACACACTTTCGCTGAGGAACCAATAACAATCAGGCAAGGAGAAACTGGCAGAGCCGTTTTAAATAGGTGCTGGTGGAACAGGATTGGTGGAGGCAGAAATATGTGGAGACACTCATATCGAGATGCATTAAAGACCCTAATGTCTGGTCTTCGAAAGTCATGGAGAAAGAAGAGGTATCAGAAGAAATGTGACATCAGCACCAGCGGGATCGGAATGGCGTCAAAGCACTGGAAGGACGCTGCGCCACGGGGAAGTGATCATAGTGGGTAAGTATACATGCCAGCCTGCAGCAGGGGGGGCAATAAAAAAAAATGGACAGATACTTTAAAACTACGCGTCTGGAAAGTACATATCAAATTAAATAAATGAGTCAGAAATATTAGACTTGGGCGTTTATTGAGGAAAATCATCCAATATGACACATCTGTGAGTAGCAAAAGTATGTTGCTCTTAGAGGTAAGAGCCTGTGGCTGTTGCAGACATTATTCACCGCAGCACACACCTGGAGTTGCTGCCTTAAGCAGGGTGAAATCCAGGTGCTGGCCACGTTTGCTGGGAATCTCAAGTGCTAGTAGTTACTATGACAGACAGAACAAGTCTAATGGCGCACAGCGAGATTTATCTGACAGATTTTTAAAGCCAAAGCCAGGAACAGACTATAAACAGAGAACAGGTCACAAAGGAAGGACTGATATTTCTCCTTTCCTGGGTTTGGCTTCCAAAATCAGTCAGATAAATCTCTCTGTGTAAACGCACCATAAGTGGCCAATCAAAGTACCAGCCCTAACAACATATATAAAATAATAGTTCAGCCCTGTATATATAAAATAATAGTTCACACATGTAAATGGCCAACAGCCTTTTGACTGACGTCTTGCTGGATGGAGTACTGGTTATTATGAAGACTTGTTTGCCCTGTATGAGTAATAGAAGTCTCACCTTATTGCATGAGAACATTTGGAAAAGTAGGTAAATATGGGGTATTAGTTGGTAGTGTAGTTATATTAAACAGCTGTGTCACTACAAATCTAGTGCACAGATAGAACGCTGAAAGACACAGCTTGTTTAATGAGGTCAACCCTACTTCTACCCCAGATTTCCTGCAATAAGTGCATGTCGAAAGTCTTGATCGGTCCAGGTCTGAATTTTGAGTCCGGCTCATAATGTAAGTCTATGGAACCCGATTCTTTCACTGACACAGGACATTCTCCCAATCAGTACGGATCTTAAAGTGAATGTACCATCCAGGCTAAAGCATGTGCTGCTACCAGATAGACTTTATCATCCCCACAACCATGTACTGTACAATATGCCAATGATTATGGAATGTACAGTACATGTTACAAGTTACAGTAAGGAAGTCTTAACTCTGATACCAGTAGGTGTCAGCACTATCACTTATAAGACATTTCTATGAAGAAGAAAAAAAAATCTTTCATGGAAATATAACCTTGCTAAAATGTACTAATATCATCATTTTTGTTTAGAACATAGCAACGTTTAGTCTTTTAACTTCTCTTTAACTTTAATTTGCATATCATTTGCACAATTTACTCCAAACAGGTATATAATATAAATATTCTAACATACAAAAAGTATAGGACAACAGTGTGTGTACTCATTTAAAGGGAATGTGCCATCAGAAAGTGAATGTTTTCATGTTAAACATTTTTTAGAATTTCTAGTGATGTTTTTTTCTAAGGCTGTTGAGGCTAAAACTAAGCTGAGACTTCCTGTTGTGTCTGTGGTTATAGGTGATGAGGTGAAGGCTGCTGTAAAGTCATTTGTACAGCATTGCAGCGACATGCGACACCAGTAGGTAGAGGAGGCAATAGCAGCTGCTTGTGAAATGACCTCTTCAAAGGTCAAAAAACATGCTCAGTAGAGATGAGCGAACCGGGTTCGAGTCGATCCGAACCCGAACGTTCGATATTTGATTAGCGGGGGCTGCTGAACTTGGATAAAGCTCTAAGGTTGTCTGGAAAACATGGATACAGCCAATGACTATATCCATGATTTCCACATAGCCTTAGGGCTTTATCCAACTTCAGCAGCCACCGCTAATCAAATGCCGAACGTTCGGGTTCGGATGGACTCGAGCATGCTCAAGGTTCGCTCATCTCTAATGCTCAGTAATGTTTAACATTCATCTTAAGGGGACAGACTGTCTGTCATCATCTATTTCCTTCAGTCATGCTGTAAAGCTTTTCACTAAGTGCTGTTAAAAAGAGTCCAGGCAGTATGGCAGCCCCTATAACAATGTACAAAAGTAAAATAAAAAGAATTAGTCAGAAAATAGAAACAGATTAAAAAAAAAGAACTATTTTTAGTATTTGACTAAACAGCAAAAGAAAATTTAGGCTACACATGCCCTTTAAGTGGCTATTAGGATAAGGAAAGCTTTTTTTTCTATTAAAAGTACATCAAAAAGGTATATAGATGTGTGTATACAATGTATTACCATATCTATAACTTCAAAGATAAAAGATGCTTGATCATAATATGTATGAAAAAAAACAAAAAAATGTATGAAAAGACAAAAAAATTAATTAAAGGGGAACTCCAGGTAGAGGTAAAAAAATTAACCTTCTGCAGAAGCATAAAGCATTACTTACCTATCTATCCCAGTTTTGAAACAAACTACCAAAAATCCATTTGTTTTGGGGGTCTTTGTTCTGATTGTGTGGCTTTACTTCCTGGTTGAGCAGTTGTGCACAGTACTACAGGTTCCAGAATGCAATGCTTTGACTCAGCTGTTCATCACAGTCCTCCACCCTGCCCATTCCCCGCCCAAATCTGTTGCAGAACATCTGTGTTCACCCATTGCAGTTTCATTGTGTTACTGAATTAATTGCAGTACTTTATCATTTCATTGTGGTCCCACCCACACAGAACACTGTATTCTCTACCTGTAATGCTGATATCCATGCACATATTACGATCAAGCATCTTTTATCTGTGAGATAAAAGCACTTTATCCGATATAACCTTACATGGGATATACTGTGTATGCCTTGTTTTTTTTCCAGGTGGAATTGGCAGTGCCGTTTCTGATCCTCTCTGCCGTTTAGCATCATTTACTTGTGTTACTGCATAATTTCTGTGAAGACGCTGCAGTACTGCAATGAAACTCGAACATGTGTGAACATAGCCCTAATGACACTGCAGATTTAGGCACAATCAGTGAAGTTGCAGCAGCTGCTTCTGGCTGGTCAGGGATGGTGAATCACTCAGAGGATTGGGGGATCCAGCCAAGCCCCCTGTGACATCACGTCCTGCCCCCTTTCTGCGTCATCATTCTGTGCTCAGCAAACACACACAATGTGAGACAGAAGCATGGAATATTTGTCTCCTAAGGTGGGAGAGCAGAGGGAGCAGGAGACAAAGTGAATTTTCTTCACTTCCTTGATTTATATCAGCTACCAGTGTGGCAGAAACACACAGATATGGTAATACATTATATGGACACATCTATATAACCTTTAATGTATTTTTAATAGAAAACAAGTTTTCCTTATGTGGAGTTCCCCTGTAAATTCTAAAAGTTCTTTATTATATTCCAATATTGGTGTTACAGGTAGTAACAGTGTGCTGTGTGGGTGGGACCACAATGACATGATAAAGTACTGAAGTAATTCAGTAACACAATGAAACTGCAATGTGTGAACACAGCCTAGATGTTTTGCAACAGCTTTGGTTGGGGAATGTGCAGGGTAGGGGACTGTGATGAACAGCTGATGAAAAGCAATGCATTCTGAAACCTGTAGTACTGTGTACAAATGGTTAACCAGGAAGTACAGCCACACAATACAGAACAAAACCCCCCAAAACAAATGGATTTTTGGTAGTATCAAAACTGGCATAGACAGGTAAGCAAAGCTATTTACTTCTGCACCAGGTTTATTTTTTTTACCTTTACCTGGAGTTCCCCTTTAACTCTTCATACAACTTCATACTCATTCATTAGTATATGTGAGCATTATGCAAAGTGCATTTTAGTTCTATTAAAGTGTAACTTCAATTTCAGCCTCTAGGGGGTTCTCTTCCATAGGATATTCAGTTCACTGCCTTTTGTTAAAGGGGAACCAGCAGGAAAAACTGAGCAGATTGAGATATACAGTGGTGCCTTGGATTACAAGCTTAATTCGTTCTGTGACCGTGTTTGTAAACCAAGTCACTCTTAACCCCTTCCCCCAATATGACGTCCAGGGACGTCATGAAAAGCAGTGCCAGAACGCATCATGGACGTCATGCTTTCCCTGCCTCCCTCCGCTGTCCCTATCTGAGATCGGGCAGCAGGAGGAGGCTGTGTCACACAGCCTCCTCCTGCTGCCACTGCCCGTAGGGGAGCCACGCTCCCCCCGGGCAGTTAACCCCATAGGTGCCGCGGTCGCTGTGACCGCAGCATCTATGGGGATCTGCCGGGGATCGGGCGGCAGGAGGAGGCTGCAGCACATTGCCTCCTCCCCCCGCCACTGCCGTCATCCTCCCCCAGACCCCCCTTGTTTCTTCTGCCCCGGCCCGTCCTGGATCCGGCTCCCTCCCCATGCTGACGCCCCCCTCCCCATCTGCAAAAGTAAAAAAAAAAAAAAAACACACACAAATACATAAATAAATTAATTAAAACAAATAAATTAAATAAATAAATATACACATTTCCCATCCCTCCTTTATAAATGATCCCCTATAAATAAGATACATATATTTGGTATCACCGTGTCCGTAATGACCCCGTCTATTAACTCGTTACATTAATTATCCCACCCGATTAACGCCATAAAAAAATAAACAAAAAACTAACCAAAATGACAGTCTTTCGTTAATCCTGTCCCCTATAAAATATAGAAAAAAAGCTATCAAACGGACATATGTACCCAAAAGGTGTACCACTAAATATGTCAGCTTATGCTGCAAAAAAAAACAACCCTCATATAACTCCATTTGTGAAAAAAAAAAAATATTACTGCTCTTACAATATGCAAGACACAAACAAAATGTATAGTATAAATGCCATAAACTATAACAAAAGCTATATAAAATTGATATCACTGTAATCGTACTGACCTGTCGAATGAAGATAACATGTCATATGTAACGTATAGTAAACGGCGTACAAAAAAATTATGAAAAACAGCTGCTAAATTGTGTTTTTTATTCGTACCACCGCATAAAAAATTAAATAAATATTGATCAGGGTGTCACATGTCCCCCAGAATTGTACAGATGGAAACGTCAACTTGTTTTGCTAACATATTTTGGCACCAAAAGGCCTCTGTGACATAGTATAATGGCTATATAAAACCTGAAATAAAAAAAGGCCCCAAAATTCCCCAGGTCTCTGTCATGTCTGCGGCCTGTGGTTGAGTCAGGTGATGCACTGCGGATGCATATGGGGGATTTCTAGAAACATTGGAATAAGGGGAATAAATAGTGAGTTCCTTTTCTCAGTTAGTTTTTGCTGTGTTAGAGGGAAAAATGGATTCAAATGGAATATCTGCCAAAAAAATGAAAATTTAAAATTTCCCCTTCAACTTGCTTAAATTTCTGCGAAACACCTAAAGGGTTAATACACTAATGAAATGCTACATTGAATACTTTGAAGGGTGCAGTTTTTACAGTGGATTTATGGGGTAACTAACATACAGGCCCCACAAATCCACTTCAGAACTGAACTGGTCCCTAATAAAATCAAAATTTGACATTTTCCTGAAAATTTGTAAAATCGCTGCAAAATTTCAAAGTCCTCTAACATTCTAACAAGTAAAAGGACGTTCACAAAATGACATCACCATAAAGTAGACATGTGGTAGATGTTGCAGTAATAATTAGTTCATGTGGTATGACTATCGTTCTTAGGAAGAGAGGATTTCAAATGTAAAGGATTGTTAATTTTTCAAATTTTTGCGCATATGTGTTTTTTACAAAAAACTACTGAGTGTATCAACCAAAGTATACCACTAAAATAAAGAGGAATATGTCACGAAAAAAAACTATCTCAGAATAACCGTGATAGTTAAAAGCATCGCAGAGTTATCACTACATAAAGAGAGACAGGTCAGATTTGAAAAATAGGCCCTGGTCATTAAGGCCAAAACAGGCTGCGGAGGCAAGGGGCAGTAGTGGATTATAATAGGGGCGTTTTGGGCGGCAGCCCGGGGCCCTGAGCTCCTGGGGGACGCATGACCACCCAAAAAGACTTATACTTTCAATGGTGTACTGTCTTCTGGCTACACTTCTGCCATGATTTGGAAAAAAATTACAGTTTTTTTATGGCAATTTTGCACAAATCAGGACATCATGACATTATCTATACTGTACTATGAACGCCAGGCTAGTGCCTCCATAGTTACAGTGGGGTGGGGGGGCCCAGGCTTGGTGAACAGCCCAGGGCCTATGGTAAAGTTAATACGCCCCTGGCAAGGGGTTAAACCAAAGCAAATGTTCCCAAAAGAAATCACTGATATGCAGAAAATTAGTTCCACACCCCAACAATAATGATTTTTTATTCTAAATAACATATAAAACAAATGAAACAAACATTCAAAAAGAGCTGGGTATGTTATATTATAAGTTACTGTACAACATAGTATCAGCATGTGGAGTATAATGTATAGTAAGTGCATAAACCTGGAAAATAATAGCAGCAGTTTGTAGATACAGGGTTAAACTGAAGATCCCCATAATGCAGTAGTGCAGTACAACAGGCTAGAATAAAGAAGCAGGGCTGCTGCCAGAGGTCTGTTTGGTGACATGACAGCAATGGGGAAGGGGGTGTGCTCAGCATGGACCAATCAGGAGGAGAGAATCACAGAGCTGTGCAGGAGGACAGTGGCAGAAACTCTGTACAGCAGTGTGTATAGCTGAGTGTGAGTGCAGGCACATTATAGCAGCAGTGTGTATAGCTGAATGTGAGTGCAGGCACATTACAGCAGCAGTGTGTATAGCTAAGTGTGAGTGCAGGCACATTATAGCAGGAATGGAGAGAGTCAGAAACACTGGCTGACAGAGAATGTGGGGAGCATGAAGGAATGAGCAGGGCAGATGAAGGCACATATATGCAGCACGTTCTGTCCGGGGAGAGATGTGTTATAGCTATGGAGAGATTACCTTCACAGTCTTGTCCCCTGATGCAATCCCCAGCCTTAATTGCATATGCCCTGGTTTGTAAGGTGAGGGAGACTTCCTGGGTCAGAGTACAGTGGTGTAGACCCCTCTATGCAGACCATGCCTCTCCCCCACTTCTCCTCCCACCCAGGACAGGGAGCTCTTAAACCAAAGCAATGCTCTTAAACCAAGTCACAGTTTTGAAAAACTGTGAGCTCTTCTTGCAAAACACTCTTAAACCAAGTTACTCTTAAACCAAGGTACCACTGTATGTTTGTGGGAAAAGATTCAGTATAATCCAGTGGGCGGTGTCACTCAACGAACTGGACTCTTTAGCATGGAAACTTCAGAGATTTCAATCAACATATTACAAATTATACTGAATCTTTTCTCGTAAAGATATATATCAATCTGCTCAGCTCCTTCTGCTCTATAGCATGATGCCGATAGCTTAGGTAGCATTTTTTTCTGTGTAGCCACCTTATAGATGGCCCATTGTTCAATCTTCCATATAGATGGCCCCTGTGCATCTCCTTGAGAGCCCCCCCCCGCCATGTGTAGTCCCCCTATAGTAGATGATACCTCTGTGCATCCCCTATCCTATATGGCCCTTCTCTCTGTAGCCTCCCTTATAGATGGCCCCTCTGTGTAGTCCACTATAGTAGAGGCCCCCCACTCTGCATCCCCTATTGTGTGTGCAACCCCTGTGTACTCCCCCTTATAGATAGTCTCCCTCTGTGTATCCCCTATAGTATACACCCCCTGTGTAGTTTACATATAAATGCCCCCCTCTGTGTAGTGTTCCTTATATATGGCCCCCAATGTGTAGTCTCTCTTATATATGGCCCCCCTCTTTGTAGTCTCTCTTACAGATGGCCCCATCTGTGTATTCCCTCTTATAGGTGGCCCCCCTTGGTGTATCCCCTCTTATAGATGGCCCCCCCTCTGTGTATTCCCCCTTAGAGATGCCTCCTCTGTGTTGCCCCCCTTATAAATAACCCCCCTTTGTTGTCCATCCCCCTTATAGATGCCCCCCCGTGTTGTCCCCCTTATAGATGGCCTCCTGTGTTGTCCATCCCCCTTAAAGATGGTCCCCCTTATGTTTTCCCTCTTATAGATGCCCCTTTATAAATGCCCCCTTATGTTGTTGTCCCCCTATAGATTGCCCCCTTATGTTGTCCCCCGGGGCCTGTACTTCCGGCAGACGGAGCGTCTCTAACATGCACTCCCTGCCCGGGGATAGGACGGCAGTGCGGTGGCAAGTGGGGGCCCCCCTCCGGCATCCCGTCCTATCCCTGGGCAGCACAGGTACCAGTGAGCTCAGTGTCTGCCCGCGGCATGTACTTCCGGCACAGGGAGCGCATGTTAGAGGAGCTCACTGTGCCGTAAGTAAAGGCCCTGGAGGACACTGAGCTCAGGACTTGCGAAACTGAGCTTGGGACATCCCCCACCCCGGTCCCCAAACAGCTGCAGCACTCAGGAGGCCCGTTCGGCCGCCGGGTGCTGCAGCTATGCCAGCTCCGGGGGCCCGGATCATGGGCCCCTAATGTGGCAGGGCCCCGTAGCAGCCATAGCGGGAGTTCCGCCACTGGTGTCAATGAGGTGTGACTTATCATTCCCTGAGCCCTAGCAGTGCTATGATTCACTTTTCTTTTTGACCCTACCTCTTTCACATTATATGCAGTATTAATAGGTGTTTTTGCATGGAAATAAAAATGCAGAGTTAACAAAAGTAACTTATATTCTGAACTAGAAAATGTACCCGGTGCTGCCCGGGTATAAAGTGTCAGTTTGTTAATTAGATTTGTTCTAAGGTGCCCAGGAGGCCAATCTAAAGGTATTGTTTCATCAGTTAATCAGTGGAATAAGTGTATACCTGTAGTGCATAGTTAGAGGGGTTCTGTATACCTACAGTGTATAGTTTTTAGGGGTCTCGCATATCTGTAGTGCATAGTTGGGGGGTAGGGGGCTGTATACCTATAGTGTATAGTTGGGGGGGTCCTGTATACCTGTAGTGTGTAGTTGGGGGGGGGTCTGTATACCTGTAGTGTATAGTTGAGGGAGGTCCTGTATACCAGTAGTGTATAGTTTGGGGGCTGTATACCTGTACTGTACAGTTTGGGAAGTCCTGTATACCTGCAGTGTATAGTTGGGGAAGGTCCTGTATACCTGTACTGTATAGTTCGGGGGTCCTGTATACCTGTAGTATATAGTTGGTGCTGTATACCTATAATGTATAGTTGGTGGAGGTCTTGTATACCTGTAGTTTATAGTTTGAGGGTCCTGGATACCTGAAGTGTATAGTTGGTGGAGGTCTTGTATACCTGTAGTATATAGTTCAGGGGTCCTGTATACCTGTAGTGTATAGTTTGAGGGTCCTGTATGCCTGTAGTATATAGTTGGTGGAGGTCCTGTATACCTGTAGTGTAAAGTTTGGGGGTCCTGTATACCTGTAGTATAGAGTTGGTGGAGGTGCTGTATACCTGTAGTATAGAGTTGGTGGAGGTCCTGTATACCTGTAGTGTATAGTTTTGAGGTCTTATATACCTGTAGTGTATAGTTTGGGGTCTTATATACCTGTAGTATATAGTTGAAGTTCCTGTATACCTGAAGTGTATAGTTTGGGGGTCCTGTAAACCTGTAGTGTAGTTTGGGGTCCTGTATACCTGTAGTGTATAGTTTTGGGGTCCTGTATACCTGTAGTGTAAAGTAGGGATGAGCGAACCGAACTGTTACGAACCAGATTCGTTACCAACTTTGCAAAAAAAAATCTTGTTAAAATCGCAATGGCGTGGCAAAACTGTACTTTTATCAGAGAATAGAACAGGATACAATGGATTATTATTCCTATAACCCTTTGTATCCTGTTTTTATGTGAATATCAAGGTGTGTGATGTCACTCCAGGAACAGGAAGTGCTTGAGCCTGGCTGCAGTTTCTCATTGTGTTTCCAGACGGCAGAGAGAAAGGAGGTAGAGGCAGAGACGGAAAACACATAGATTAGATAGCCAAACAACTGGATAAGTACAGGGAGAGATAGAGAAGGAGTATATATTGTTTGTGAGAGAAGCAGGAGAGAGGAAGATAAAAAAAAAAAAAAAAAAATCGCAAGATCCAGGGAAAGCTCGATATAGAAGATAAACCCATACATAGGGAAAGAGGCAAAGAAATCAAGAGTTAGGTAGAGAGAGGGAGAGATAGGCATCTAACAAAAAAATTGTGATATCTAGGGAGAGATAGGGAGATAAAAAAAAGAAATCGGGAGAGAAAAGTGAGAAGAGTCACTCAGGACAAGTAGCATTGAACCAGCTACTGTTCCGTGACCGAGAGGAGACGCTAGACGTTGCTGCTCTGCTGGGTGCCGTTAACCGCGTATAACCGCAACCAAAAAAAGTTCAAAAAGAAAAAACTTAAAAAAAAAAAAAAAAAGTTTGCTTGTTTTTTTGTGATAAGCTGTTATAGGTGCCGCTAAGTCAGCGCCCCACAAAAGATGTCAGTTTTTGCTCTGCTGTGTGCCGTCAACCCCGTCTAGTAGCCCGCAACCAAAAGAGTAATAAAAAAACCTTCAAAAAAAAAAAAAAATTGTTTGTTTGTGATAACCTGTACATTTTTGCTTTGCTGGGTGCCGCCAACCCACAAAGCAATAGTTACTGAAACTTTGTGCCTTCCGGCCAATAGCTCATTTCACTTTACAAATTTCCACCAACCAAAGAACTATGTCCAAGCGTCCTACTTCCAGCACTTCCCAGGCAAGGACTGCAACGGCAGGCGGTGAGGCTAGGAGAATTGGCAGCACCAGGCCCGGTGGCAGTTGGGGCAACAGGCGTGGCAGCAGGGTGCAGCTACCCCAGACGCCCACTGGTTATGTAAGAACCACACAGCCAGCGGTTCTAGATTGGCTTACCCAATCCTCCAGTTCCACTGCCCAAAGCTCCCAAACGAGGTCGGCTGGATCATCCGACACCACCCTTACATGGGACGGTCAGAGACACTCCTATGCCCCATCCCCTGTTATTACTATGCCACCCACCTTTGGGGCACCTTCTACCAGGGAACTCTTGGAAAACCTTGATTTGCCCTTGGAGTCTCTACCACTTTTTAGTGATGATGATGAGGAGGAGGTAGTAGTCCCCCAAAGGCAGCAGGTGGAACGTGCAGAGGCTGCAGAGGAGGTGTTGGCTGTAAGCAGTCAACAGAGTCAGGGAGGGGCATCCAGTGCCACACCTGAGATCCTGTCCCAGCGCCTGGAGGAAAGTAGCAGTGGTGGTGATGATGATGTCGCTGATCGGACGTGGCGCCCTCAAGCAGCATTATCCTCAGCGTCATCAGGGGAGGAAAGTGAGGTGCTACCGATGCAGCAACATCCCACTGCTGCAAGGAGCAGAGGCACAAGAGGGAGGGGTAAAAGACAACCTACCAGGCAGACTTCATTACCTCTAAGCCTTGGTCCTGAGAGGGGACCCTCAGGCAGCAGTGGCGGTGAACAGCCAGCAAGACCCCCCATGGCTGGCAGCAAACCACGGTCCTCTGTCGTCTGGCAGTTCTTTCGCCTGGGGACAGATAAGCACACCGCTCTGTGCCTGCTGTGCAATGAGAGGGTCAGTCGTGGCAGGGGTGATAATCTTGGGACAACATCCATGAGGAAGCACATGGAAAGGCAACACCAACAGGCCTGGAAAAACCTTGACCCCAATACCACCTCCTGTCAGGATGCACCATACACTGCAGATCCTATCATGCAGTATCCTCTTACTGGAACTACCCCCAGCGGGGGGTGGGGCGGGCTCTGTCCCGCGTCCCCGGTGACAGGTTCCCTTTAAAAACCCAACATTTGTTTCATAGCCATAACTTGATTTTTTGTGCTTTTCAATAGCATTGTTTTGGAGGACATGTCATTTACTCATTAGCTTTTATTAAAGGGAACCTAATTAAATGCTGTCTGTACCACGGGTAGCATAAAATAATGACAGATTCCCTTATCACAATACTAAATAATTCACTTTGAACGACTGTGCCATTTCAGGGAAATCATAGCTGTGACAGTTTTTTTTGGTATTATATTTGGATACATATAATTATTATTA
This sequence comes from Dendropsophus ebraccatus, assembly GCF_027789765.1. Classification (NCBI taxonomy): domain Eukaryota; kingdom Metazoa; phylum Chordata; class Amphibia; order Anura; family Hylidae; genus Dendropsophus; species Dendropsophus ebraccatus. Next base: position 68,589,846 of record NC_091456.1, read on the forward strand.
GTAGTAATAACCTTAGATATCTCAGCACTCAGCAGCGCAGCCTACAGCAGCTTATATGTTGTGCACACGGATGATTCTAGGATTTCTTCCGCCTTAGGCAAACCTTAAATGGCAACAACTCCCACCCCCCACCCCCACACACAACGACGAGCTAGCTGCTAAGTGTCCGCCTGCCTAATCACCCAGAGTATTATACTCACCAAGGTGCAGGGCGGTCTATTCCTCAGGAGCGACGTCTGGAGACCAACTGTACTGTTTACTGGAGGTGGCTGATGTCACGGTCGTGGGGCACACATGCACCCAATCAGCAGGAGGCTGCCGGGTGATGTCACGGACCTAACCCAGCAGTACGTAAGGACGGTAGTGACAGTGAGCAGCAGAACGTGGGGATAGAGGTCAGCAGTTCGGTGAGGAAGATTATGCCTCCCCCTTTGGGACCACAGAATCTGCTGCCTGAGGCAGAATACTCATTCCGCCTCATGGCAGAAGCGGCCCTGGGCGCTCCAGATACTAAATCAAATATTTTAGGCCCCCCTGATCCTGGCTAACAGTAATGCTGAGGAAGCGGGGAGAGAAAAGAGTATCACTGCCAAGAAGCAGCTCCAGAGATCATACCCTTCATTCTCCCTATACCCTATGCTATTGCCAACAAGCACAGTTGTCTTCTCTGTCCACATAACTGGTTATTACTGGCAGCAAGCAGAGTTATCTTCTCTGTCCACATAACTGGTTATTACTGGCAGCAAGCAGAGTTCTCTGTCAACATTACTGGTTATTACTGGCAGCAAGCAGAGTCCTCTGTCCACATAACTGGTTATTACTGGCAGCAAGCAGAGTCCTCTGTCCACATAACTGGATATTACTGGCAGCAAGCAGAGTTCTCTGTCCACATAACTGGTTGTTACTGGCAGCAAGCAGAGTCTTCTGTCCACATAACTGGCTATTACTGGCAGCAAGCAGAGTTCTCTGTCCACATAACTGGTTTTTACTGGCAGCAAGCAGAGTTATCTTCTCTGTCCACATAACTGGTTATTACTGGCAGCAAGCAGAGTTCTTTGTCCACATAACTGATTTTTACTGGCAGCAAGCAGAGTTATCCTCTCTGTCCACATAACTGGTTATTACTGGCAGCAAGCAGAGTTCTCTGTCCACATAACTGGTTATTACTGGCAGCAAGCAGAGTTCTCTGTCCACATAACTGGTTATTACTGGCAGCAAGCAGAGTTCTCTGTCCACATAACTGGTTATTACTGGCAGCAAGCAGAGTTCTCTGTCCACATAACTGGTTATTACTGGCAGCAAGCAGAGTTATCTTCTCTATCCACATAACTGGTTATTACTGGCAGCAAGCAGAGTTATCTTCTCTATCCACATAACTGGTTATTACTGGCAGCAAGCAGAGTTATCTTCTCTGTCCATATAACTGGTTATTACTGGCAACAAGCAGAGTTATCTTCTCTATCCACATAACTGGTTATTACTGGCAGCAAGCAGAGTTATCTTCTCTGTCCACATAACTGGTTATTACTGGCAGCAAGCAGAGTTCTCTGTCCACATAACTGGTTATTACTGGCAGGAAGCAGAATTATCTTCTCTGTCCACATAACTGGTCATTACTGGCAGCAAGCAGAATTCTTTGTCCACATAACTGGTTATTACTGGCAGCAAGCAGAATTCTTTGTCCACATAACTGGTTATTACTGGCAGCAAGCAGAGTTATCCTCTCTGTCCACATAATTGATTATTAATGTCCTTCTCTTTCTGTCTCTCTATTCTCTATGTCACTACCAGCAAACAGTTGATAGTGGGGTGTATAATATGGTGGGGGCCTGATATTGAAGTCTGTAATATGTCTTTAATTGTCCTAGCCGTAAGATCTATACGATGAGGACAATATAGGAAAAATTCTGAAAAAAAACCAACCTGGCGACAAGCCACTTCCAAAAAAACCACAGCCACGCTAAACCACACCTACAATAAGCCACACACCTTGGTATCAAAGCCGAAGTGTTGCTGGAAAAAAGAAAGGCAAATCTTGGCAACTATGATGTATATCGGCTTTCCTTTCCCCCAAGACAATACATCTATCATTTTCCATATGCATACTATGCATACAGTGATCACTATTTTAGTTCTCTTTTTCCTTCTATTAGCCTCTCTGTTGTATATCCCTTCGATTGTGGTTTACTGCATGTTCATCCCATTTCTCTAAGTATACTGGATACACTATATACTATCACTTATGCACCCGCACATTTGGATAGCCAGTTCTAATATGCCCGAAGACGCTTTGGCATTTCTTTATTTTCACGTTTACCCTCTCTCTTTTTATTTTTTTACATTAATTTGTATCCCTGGCCTCCCATCTGTGCATACTTATTTATACTTATTTATAGCTCTTTCCTTTGCTTTTGAGCACTTGTTCTGCACACCCACCTACTCTGGTTGGCATGGTGTCAGTCACATCCCTTCTGGCCCTGCACGGACCTTAGAGTGCATAGCCCAGTCTGCTCACTGTCACTGGCTGTGCTGGACCAGACCATTACCACTACTATGATTCTGAAGGTTCCTTCTATTTGCTTCACCTTGCTCCTGTCTACCTCACTGCTTGTTTAGCTAAGTTAGGGTGTATTCACACATACAGTGCTCTCAGCTGCATGTTTTGGATGCAGCCTGTTTATGGCTTTAGTTGTTTATTACAAAAGAAAAAACATGCACCTGAAAACACTTTACGTGTAAATGTAGTCGTATTAGATAAAGTGTAATGGTAGGAATGCTCATGTACATGATAATCGGCCCATGTAAAAGAGCCAGCAATCAGCAGATCGTTCTAAGCAGGTGACATAGGGGATATGTAAGAGATCTCTGCCCCCCCCCCCCCTTGTTTTGAATAGAGGCACGGGTAGGCACATTGGCATTATTCATTTTCTTTAGAGCCACCAGAAAGAGTGGAGGGCCATATGGAGATCGCTGGGGAACACAAAGTTCGGACCCCCTGCAATCTCATACTTGTTGCCTATCCTGTGGGATAGGGAACAAGTAAGTTTAAATCAGAAAACCCCTTTTAGAATAAAGAGGTGTGTTTTATTCACTTGTGTTCCATAAAAAGAGGAGCAATGTTTCAATCCAACATTAGGATCTTTTACGAGCTTTAGAAACTGCACTAGAAGCATGAAGAATTATAGTGGGATATGACACAGAGTGTTCCATTTTAGACCACACCCCCTTTTCCCTACTAAGACAATGGGGGAGATTTATCAAACATGGTGTAAAGTGAAACTGGCCCAGTTGCCCCTAGCAACCAATCAGATTCCACCTTTCATTTTCCAAAGAGTCTGTGAGGAATGAAAAGTGTAATCTGATTGGTTGCTAGGGGCAACTGAGCCAGTTTCACTTTACACCATGTTTTATATATATTTCCCCCAATGTCTCTTTTCTCAGACCCTTTGGGAAAATGCCCCAGTAACTTCAGACTGCCCCCACTGTATATACTGGTGAACATATTTCTGTAATGTGGGTTTATCCAGCCTTGTTGTCATACTAGCAGCTGTGTTTCTGCAAAAGTCATTATGCAAAATAAACATTGTATTATAATTTCCTAACATTAAAAAAAATGATAATAAACTAATATTATTCACATTCAAATTTTAATTTCGCTGTGTTTGGTTACTGCTTCCATGCAACATCTATTTTTAGATAAATATTTTACTAAGTAAATGTGGTACAAGATTACATGAAACCACACACAGCTGTATTAGTTTTTGTTATTTGCAGAAAAAGCTTTCACTATAGCAACATTGGACCGAATTGCAGCATCCTCATTTACAACACTGAAGATTTGCAGGATTTGATCACTTTTACAAATATTTCAAGAAGAATTTTTTACACAAAAGCAGTGGTGAGTAACAGCACTCCTGATGTAAATAAGCTCGTCTTCACAAATACAGTTTACTATGGAGCACGTGAGAATCCCCCCACCACTCCAAGGCTTTTCCATTTTCCAATAAAGATGTAAGAAGTTCCATTAGTTTAACTGGAGAGTTAGTTGACACACTGGTGTCGGCGGGCCTACTCACAGTGCTTCACGCCAGTCTGGTGTCCGGGAATAGACTGGCGCCGTGTACCGTCATTCACCCCAGATACCCCCGCCATTTCGTTTTGGAACTTTGTCAGGTCTAACATGTCATGCATCCCAAAATTTTACTTTATTTTGCAATATATTACATGGTAAGACTTGTACTACAAAAAAGAAAAATGGCTCGGAAGATGGAATATAATGGAATATTAAGGAATCTTTTCCAGGCTTGTTAAGTTTTTGATACTCCTTTCTATCCATCTCAGTGAGATAAAAAATGCTTTTAGTTGTTCAGAAGACAAAAAATCTGATGGTGGTATATATTTCTACTGTTGTGCTTGGATGGAGTAAATCTTTTGACTTGCATTGTTAATTAATATAGTTAAATACTTGACTTTGCCAAAATCTAAAGCATGAGTTCTTTTTCCCTATTTTTAAATCATCACGCACCCATAATTTTAAGTATCTGGATACCATACATCGGAGATTGAAAATAGTTTGAGAAGCTCTCCAATTGTATCCGTAAATTTAATACGATGTTTTACTGTTGTTAGTCAGATTTTGGAAAAGAACGTGAAGCAAGTTTTAAGATCATTCTAAGTCTAAATAAGAAAAAAATTAGGTGCCGTTAATCCAGTCTCTTAAATAACAAAAATATAGGCTAGATTATGTAACCTCAAGGATGGGGAATTAATACCACTCTTTCTTAAAAAGCACAAGCCTGTCCAAGGGTATTCTAGACTGCTTTCTTTTACTTCTAATCTTTATATGCTGAATATGTGCATTGTAAAAGGAACAAGAAGACACTGCAGTACTACATGTGTTATCTCTGAGATGCCATCCAAAGGATGACAGAGCCGATGTGTGCTCACCTTAATTGGTCGCTAGCTGCTAGCACAACACCGCTAGTGTCACAATATAGTCATTGTATAACATATGCTGGCGAGGTGCAGCCCACAACGGTACTTCTTTGTGGGTGCAGAATAGTTTACTTGTCGATATTAGCGACAGTTCAAAAATTGGCTGCACAGGACTGGTCCATAGATGTTTTTTTCAGTAGTAGGGTAATGACGGAATGTTTGAAAGTTGAGGGGAGTAAAGGCCCTATTGCACAGAACGACTATCGGCCGATATCGGCCATTATGGCCGATAATCGTCCCGTGTAATAGAAGACAACGATAAGCTGACATGAACGTTGTCGGCTGATCGATGCAGTCGTTTATCTTTCAACATGTTGAAAGACAAACAACTGTGATAGCAGCGATCTGTTACCGTCGCTCCGTGGAATAGAAGAGGCAGCAGCAGACCGCTGCTATCCTCTACAATCCAGCGATCACCCGGGCAACCCCCCCCCCCCCCGAATCTTAACGCCCCCACCCCGTATTCACTTGCTGGCCGACGTGTGTAATAGCGGTGGCAGCGAGCAGGGAACAAGGAGCAAACAAGCGCTGACAGTGCTTGTTTGCTCCTATAGTCACCCTGTGTAACAGGGGCTTAAGCCAGACATATTGTAATGCTACATGTAATAGCAATTTATGGCTGACGGCTGATGACTGTGTAGAAAAAATAATAAACATTATACATACCTGACTACGCTTCTTTTGTTATTCAAACTTCTGCCTATTCCCTGCAGCTGCCGCATGAACTTCAAAGCCAATCTCTGACACTGGCTCCGAAGTTCCAGTGGTGTCTGCGGGCAGTGGGCAAAAGCAAGGAGAACACCAGGAGTATGGTTAGGTAAGTATAAACTTTATTATTTTACACTTTTAGAGCAAGGGCTGCAAGGACAATGCTAACGATGTCCGTGCAGACCTTGCTGTATGATTATCGATCCATGTGATATCTGATTTTGAACTCTATTTCTCATATGCACAGTTTTAACCTCTGTCCTATCTTCAGTTGGATTACATGTGGAGTTTGTGTCACCCCCCTTCCCCTATCAATATTTGAGACCATCTGTCTTGTAATAACATGGCTTGTAAAGAGTCAGAAAATAGTTTTGAGCATTATCTGCATTATCTGTTACATTCTTCACATGGCTTTTTGTTATACATTCCCAGAAATAGTACTTTAATGGTTTTCCACTCTCGTGGATAACCAGGGGAGTTTGAACTTACGGTAACACTTATACAGCATATTCATTTTTTATGTTTTAATCAGAATACAGTATTGTTTGCAATAAGCACGACTTTCACCATATATGTTATATAAAGCCATTAGTTCTTAAAAATTCAGCTCATAAAACCCTGTTAAAATAAAAAAGCTAATATTGCTGAGGCACTGTAAATACTAACCAGCTGTAAGGAGACGTAACAAAATCCTTGAGGCCCTACATAGGGGTAACAGGAGCTGTGCGAGACTGATCCAACACATGCAGAACATCAAACTTTATCTTTGCAGCAAACGAGTAACGGACAGCAAAGGAAGGAACATGAACTTATCCTCAGGACAAAGTCTAGATTAAAACCAGGCCCCTGAACAGACAGCATCGGAAACAATAAAGTTTCAATGCTTTGAGAGTAGCGTAATGCAAATGACATATTTATTGCCTAATGTTGCTAAGTAAAGATACTTAAAACAAACATTATGGACTAAAGTCAACAACTGTGCCAATTCTACACATTTCCTACAGAAAAAAAGTACAATTATTTCCATGCTACATGTCAGAGTCTATTCTTTGACCATGCTTAATGAATATAGTGAAAAAAGAATAGTGTATTCATGTAGCATATTATATATAAAAAAAAAGAAAGAAGCAAAATCATATATTTCATATAATTAAATGTGGGAAACCTGTTGAGCTTGATCAACCTTGGCATTATGTTAACCAGCTTCAAAATGATAACAATTAGAGATGAGCGAACCGGGTTCGGGTTCGAGTCCATCTCGACCCGAACTTTCAGCATTTGATTAGTGGGGGCTGCTGAAGTTGGATAAAGCTCTAAGGTTGTCTGGAAAACATGGATACAGCCAATGACTATATCCATGTTTTCCACATAGCCTTAGGGCTTTATCCAAGTTCAGCAGCCACCGCTAATCAAATGCTGAACATTCGGGTTTGGATGCTTGAGGTTCGCTCATCTCTAATTACAATCTGTAAAAGATTCCCAACAGTCTTGAAGACATTCCTATATATCCCAAGTACCTGCAACCTTTTTTTTTTTAACGTGGGAATATACATTTAAAAAAAACACCTTTCCTATTGTGGAAAACCACCCAACCACCTACTATATCCAATTGGCTCTCTGAGGTTGCTAATATATGTAGAATGGAGGAATTGGTGGCCGATTCCAAGAAGCAATTGGCAAAACATACTAAAATTTGGTTACGATGGGTGGAATTTGTTGCCTTTGATGAATATAAGCTACTTCTCTGCCCCCCCCCCCCTCCTCTTAGAGCCCCTTAGCTCTCTTTCTTTGTGTTTTGGTGTTTGTTGACCATCTTCTAATTGGATTTCATGTTATTGGTTAGGATGTCCAGTTCCAAGATTGATATGTTTCCTTTATCTAGTGGTCGGGACCGCAGACACCTCTTGCCTGTTTTCTTTTGTTGTATATTTCATTTACTTATAGATAGACTCTTTTTTTCTTTTTTATTTTTACTCTGCTAGCCTCCATGCACTGTTTTGTTACTGATTTGTCAAATGTAGCGGCCCGTATAAGCTGCTATTAGCGACTTGTGTACTATACCTCCCCAGGTCCTTTTCACCCCTGTATTGTTTTTATTTGACATTTGTTCTATGACATGATCTTGTTTTACATGTTTTTCTGTTATTGAAAACCTTGATAAAAATTGAATATGAAAAAGGGCAAAAAAAAACAAACAAACAAACAAACAAACACCTTCCCTAAATAACAGGCCAATATAGAGGTTGAAGTAAAAATTTCACTTCTTGTGATTTTTGTCCATTCTTCATGTTTTTTTTTTTGCAACATTTATTCCATGTAGGCCTGATTCATTTAGTCTCTTTTGAAGTCTAGGTTATGCAAACAGCCCATCATTCTTGCATATGCGGGGCTACCCTACTATTTGGGCCCTTGGTACTGACAATTTCCATCTTTCATTAGAATAAGGACCTCTGGTTTCTCAATAGTTAAGGGACCCCATGGATTAATATAGTTCTCTGACATTAGATTGTGTGGGAAAACCTTTAAAAATGGAGTAACTGTAATTTTTTGTTGTACAGTTAAAATCTATGACGGCAGTAGCGATTTTAAGTATGTAAGACAAGTCATAACAAAGCAGTATTATTAATTTGATAACTACGTCTTACACTGTACTATATATTGTATAACAAATTTGGTATTAGCTGTATAAATATCACATTCATATATATATATTACTCATCAGACTCTGGGGCATATAAAACACAAATATCCAATAATATAATGTAAAATATTCACTCCCAGACATATTTGTGTTTGAAAAGTCTATCAACTCATTTTGCTGCCAAATGTTTAGAGAAAAAAAAATGGCTCTCTTTCTTTGAAAGCACCCGGGGGATGCGGCCTTTAGACTTATTTGCATGCTTAATATTGAAATGAAGGATTTACATTTTTAACCAGAACTACAGATCTTGATTCACAGGATTTGGTGTCAATAATGACAGTAAAGATTTTCCTCTCCCAATCTCTGTATCTTCAATATGTGCAATATCTCACTCATAACATTCTGCAAGTATTTTATAAAGTGTCAACACAAGGCTCTGTCAATATAATTGGGGTTGGTGACTGGAGCTACATAACATGTCTATAATGCACATGTACAATATTTAAAGAAAAATTGTAATGTAATAAAAAGATTATATATATATATATATTGTGGGAATTAGCTGTGGTATACGCAGGATTGACTCATTTGGCAGACAGAGACAGGGACACTCAGGCATAAAGTCCAATAATAAAAGTCCAGTGGTGCCGGGAAAATAAACAGCCTTTACACATCAGGCAGGTTCAATGGCAAAACACAAAACAAAACCCTGCTCGTCTGAGCACTAACTAAACAGTTAACTACTAACTAACTCCAGCACCTTACTACCAGGCACTGGTACAGCTACTCACATAGCAGTTTGGCACCTTCAGGCATGACACAGGACTGAGGAGGAGGCTGAACACTCTGCCTGGCTTCTCTATATGCAGCGGCTGCAGGTGCAGCTGATTAGGCCTCAGCCTTGACCACTACCAGCAGTGGACTATGGATTGGGGAACCCGCCCAACTCTTCACCAATCCAGAAAACTCTAGGCCCTGTTTTGGCTTCCTTGCAAAGCCAGATAAGGTTTTACCTAAACACACACTGAGCACTCCCTGGAGCTATAACACATATGATAGGAATCTGGGAGAAACATATCTGCCATCTATTATTTCCCCAGTCACTATCTCACATACCCTCCTCCTCTGTTCGAACCTGTGGGGTCTGACAACTTTAGCTACAAGACAGTGGGATCTGGACAGAGCATCTGCATTTCCTTGTAGCTTCCCTGCTCTATGTTCCACCGAAAAATTAAAATTTTGTAAAGTGAGGAACCACCTTGTGACCCGGGCATTTCTTTCTTTTGCTTGGCACATCCACGTAAGAGGAAAGTGGTCTGTGATAAGTTTGAAGTGACGACCCAATAAGTAGTATCTAAGTGATTCTAGGGCCCACTTGATTGCCAAGCACTCCCGCTCTACAATACTGTAATTTCTTTCAGCGGGAGTAAGCTTTCTGCTTAGATACGTCACAGGATGTTCCTCACCCCTAACCTCTTGTGACAGAACTGCACCTAGTCCCACATCAGACGCATCTGTCTGGACTATAAATTGCTTTTTGAAGTCTGGTGTGACTAGGACCGGCTGTTTACACAGAGCCCGTTATAACTCCTGAAATGCTCTCTCTGCATCTGCATTCCACTTCACCATAGTAGACTTGCTGCCCTTGGTAAGGTCTGTTAATGGGGCTGCTATACTGGCAAAATGTGAGATGAATCTACGGTAGTACCCAACAATGCCAAAAAAAACCCCTTACCTGCTTTTTGGATACTGGACGCGGCCATTCCTGAATAGCCTCTATTTTATTTACCTGAGGCCTTACCACTCCCCTGCCAATTATGTACCCCAGGTAACGTGCTTCTTCCAGGCCCAAATAACACTTTTTAGGATTTGCTGTTAGGCCTGCTCTCCTTAGGGAGTCCAATACAGCTTGTACTTTTGGTAAGTGGCTTTCCCAGTCATCACTAAAGATAATGATATCGTCCAAATATGCAGAAGCATACCGACGATGGGGTTTGAGCACTATGTCCATTAACCTTTGGAAAGTAGCTGGGGCCCCATGTAACCCAAAAGGTAAGACAACATATTGGAATAGACCCTCTGGGGTAACAAATGCAGTTTTTTCTTTGGCGCTTTCTGTAAGGGGAACCTGCCAGTAGCCCTTGGTAAGGTCAAGGGTGGAAAAATATCTAGCATGTCTAAGTCTCTCAATAAGCTCATCCACCCTCGGCATCGGATAGGCATCGAATTTTGACACCTCATTCAACTTCCGGAAGTTATTACAGAAGCGTAATGTGCCATCAGGTTTAGGGATTAACACTATGGGACTGGACCAGTCACTCTTTGACTCCTCAATGACTCCCAGGTCTAGCATTTTCTTCACTTCCCCTGATATAGCGTGTCTACGAGCTTCAGGGACCCGATAAGGTTTTAAATGGACCCATACCTGTGGCTCAGTGACAATATCATGTTAAATGACATTAGTGCAACCTGGTAACTCTGAGAAGACGTCAGTGTTCCTCTGCACCAACTCCTTGGCCTCCTGTCTCTGTGACTTTGACAGGGAATCAGACACACACACTTCAGGAGTAGCACTGCAGGGGACAAGAAATTTGCTCTCTACCGTGGGCACTAACACCAGCACACGATCCCCAGGGTTAAAAGTTCTTATTCTAACAGACCTGTTATATACTCGGCTGTGCGCCGTTTGAGCCTAGATGTTCCTTAACAATAGGCATAACGGCGGTAATTCGGTTTTGCATCAGGGATATGTGCTCAATCACACTCCTGTATGGGGTAGACTCTTGTTCCCAGGTTTCCTTCGCTACATCTAGGAGGCCCCTTGGATGTCTACCATACACAAGGTCAAAGGGTGAGAAACCTGTGGAGGATTGAGGAACTTCACGGATGGCAAACATCAGATATGGCAAGAGACAGTCCCAGTCCTTTCCATCCCTGCTGACTACCTTCTTCAACATACCCTTTAGCGTTTTATTAAAACGTTCGACCAGACCATCCGTTTGCGGGTGATATACAGAAGTGCGCAGATGTTTTATTTTCAATAGTTTACACAGTTCCTTCATGATTTTGGACATGAAGGGGGCACCCTGGTCAGTGAGTATTTCTTTGGGTATGCCAGTACGGGTAAACATGTTGAACAATTCTCGAGCAATGGTCTTGGAAGAGGTGTTTCTCAATGGGAATGCCTCAGGATAACGGGTGGCGTAATCCAACACCACCAAGATATACTGATGCCCCCTAGAGGACTTATTTAAAGGGCCAACTAGGTCCATGCCAATCCTCTCAAAAGGGACCTCTATAACGGGCAGAGGAACCAGAGGACTCCGGAAGTGTTGCATGGGAGCAGTCAGCTGACACTCAGGGCACGACTCACAGTACCTTTGCACTTCAGTATATACACCTGGCCAGAAAAAACGCTGTAGAATGCGTTCTCTGGTTTTGTTGCAACCTAGGTGTCCACCGAGCGCATGCTTATGAGCTAGGTCTAACACCATTTTACGATATGGCTGTGGAACTACAAGCTGTTCAACCAAGTCCCCACGTATTTTATCGACTTGGTACAACAGCTCATGGTTAACAGCCATGTGGGGGAATGTTTTATCAGCCCCTGGAAATTGTGGCACCCCATTTATGACTTTCACATTTTCCCTGGCTTTTATTAACGTGGGATCTCTGAGTTGGGCAGTACCAAAATTATCACGGGAGGCCTCTAACTCAAGCATCTCCCCACTATCCTCTGTATCACCAGCAAGAACCTCTAGGGGAACATTATCAGGATCATTGGTCACCCCTACTGCTGGCACTTCTACATCTGTGTTAAAGGGTTCAGGGCTTATCACAGGGCACACATTGTCATCACAAGCACTTACAGTGGAGGTTACACTTTTAATTCCCCACAAGTTCCAGAACAGGGGAAAGTCTCTCCCCAGGATCCCACTGTGCATTAAAGTCTTGACCATGCCCACTTCATGACATGCAGTTCCACAATTCGTCTCTAGGGTGACCAAGGCTGTAGGATATTCTTTAGTGTCCCCGTGTATGCACAAAACCCCTATGCAATGTCCTCTGATAGTGTTGGGGTCTATCAGACTGGCATGCACCAGAGTGACCAAACTTCCAGAGTCGAGTAGTGCATTTACCGTACACCCATTCACTTTTATTGTGCACAGATGCTGTTCAGTCTCAGTAACAGTCTCAGCAGTACACACAGGTCGTGCAAACAACGATAGTCGTCTGGCTGAATCACACTCCATAGGCTCAGTAGTCTGGGGACAGTTTGCAGCAATATGACCATATCCACGACACCGCCAACACTGTATGCGGCCCTGGTCCCCAACCTGAGAACCTGGTCTGGACATCTGAGTCCCTCTGGAACCCCCATGCTTCTGCTCCCCCTCTGAGCCACCTCCCTTAGCAGAGTTTTTCACCCCTTTAGTAAAAGGAACAGTCTTACCCGGCGATCCGGACATTTTGCTATTCCTGGGGTTACCACGTCCAGGAGGCACTTCTTGGAGTAGATCCTCAGTCGCTCTGTAACTCTCAATCAGGTTGACCAGCTGATCAGCATCTTTTGGATCTCCTTGACCGACCCAGCGTTGGATCTTGGGTAAGGAACGGATGTACTTGTCCACCACCACTCTCTCGATCATCTGGGCAGGAGTTGACTACTCCGGCTGTAGCCATTTTCTCACCAGATGGATGAGGTCATACATCTGTGACCTAGCAGGTAGGTGCTCAGCAAAAGTCCAATTGTGCACCCGTCGTGCACGAACATTTAAAGTGTCACTGTCGTGAATTTTTTTTTTGCAGAAATCAATAGTCCAGGCGATTTTAAAAAAACTTTGTAATTGGGTTTATTATCCGAAAAATGCATTTTTATCATGAAAAAGCAGTTTGAAGCTCTCCCCCCTGTCTTCATTGTTCTCCTATGGAGAGAGCTAAAGAAAAGACCAAAACAGGACAACAAAGAGTTAATCTACAAATCCCTCACCCGTTATCTGTTCTGACCATCACCAGTGACCTGTCTGAGCTCGGATTACAGCTGTCACCCAGCTCAGTGCCTGTAATCCTTTGTTATCTGCTTTCTGCTGCCGGCTAACTCCCTCCTTCCTCCTCCCCCCTCCCCTCTCCCTAGAACAGACAGGGTACGTCTCCTGCAACAAGTCACAATTTTCAGATTTTTCAGAGTGGATGAAAAAGAGGAAGGAGGGGGGGACCTGGGAAAAGGCTTTTTACATGCAGATAATGGCAGATTTGGCTAATAAACCCAATTACAAAGTTTCTTAAAATCGCCTGGACTATTGATTTCTGCAAAAAAAAAAAATACGACAGTGACTCTTTAAGTTGACACCCAGACAGGCCAGAATCTCTGCTTTAAGCTTGGTGTAGTCCGTGGCATCCTGCTCACTCAGGTCAAAATAGGCTTTTTGAGACTCTCCAGTCAGGAAAGGTGCCACTACGTCAGCCCACTGATCTGCAGCTGGTTGGCAATAGCCAGTTGGAGACTTGCATTAGCCTGCAGCAATTGCTTCAATATCTCCTCCATTTTTAGCATACTGCAGCAAAGTCTCTTAATGCTGTGTATGTCTCTTTAAGAGTCTGCCCACATCCTCAGCACCATATGTGGGAATTAGCTGTGGTATACGCAGGATTAACTCATTTGGCAGACAGAGAAAGGTACACTCAGGCATAAAGTCCAATAATAAAAGTCCAGTTTATTGTGGTGCCGGGAAAATAAACAGCCTTTACACATCAGGCAGGTTCAATGGCAAAACACAAAACAAAACCCTGCTCGTCTGAGCACTAACTAAACAGTTAACTACTAACTAACTCCAGCACCTTACTACCAGGCACTGGTACAGCTACTCACATAGCAGTTTGGCACCTTCAGGCATGACACAGGACTGAGGAGGAGGCTGAACACTCTGCCTGGCTTCTCTATATGCAGCGGCTGCAGGTGCAGCTGATTAGGCCTCAGCCTTGACCACTACCAGCAGTGGACTATGGATTGGGGAACCCGCCCAACTCTTCCCCAATCCAGAAAACTCTAGGCCCTATTTTGGCTTCCTTGCAAAGCCAGATAAGGTTTTGCCTAAACACACACTGAGCACTCCCTGGAGCTATAACACATATGATAGGAATCTGGGAGAAACATATCTGCCATCTATTATTTCCCCAGTCACTATCTCACAATATATATATATATATATATATATATATATATATATATATATATATATATACACATGTTTTAGCATGCAAAAACAGACATAGAGAAGCATGGAGATTAGCTGGCAGCGGAAGCTGTCATAGCAGCGGATGCTGGCATAGCAATAATCAGTGTATGCAATCTGAAGATTGCATGTAAAAGTCCCCCAAAGAGACTTAAAGTGTGTAAAAAAAAAAAAGTAAAAATGTTTTTTAAAAAACCCCAAAGCCCCTCCCCCAAGAAAAATTAAAATCATCCCCTATCCTATAGTATAAATAAAACATATAAAAATAAATAAATAATACTATTTATTTATTATACAGGCGTAATTGTCTGATCTATCAAAATATAGCAATCGTCATCCATACGGTGGGAATAAAGAGGGAATAAAGCGCCAGGATCACAGATTTTTTGTTACATTATATATTTAAAAATTAATAAAAAGTGATCAAAACATCTGATCTACACAAATGTGGTATTAATAAAACTAGAGATCATGGCGCAAAAAATAATGCCTCATACAGCCCTGTAGGTGAAAAAATAAAACTGTTACAATAGGGCCATTTTATTACTAATTATTTGCAAAAAAAAAAAAGGATTCGCAGCTGCCTGTCATTACCCTTGGCTCCCTGGACTCTGATGTGTGGGTTACCGCTCTCACTGCAGCGGTCCCACACTCATCAAACCCTCTGAAGTCAGGAACTATATGTACCCTAGTAAAACAAATAAAAATAAAATGATTGTAGTCTTCAGGAAATTACTATTTAAAATCTGTTTCATTTCAGGGTTCAAACTTCTAATGCTACTGTCTGCTTTCAAAACGTAGAAAAATGTTTTCAAGCTGCTGAAGTTCAGCACACTGGAATCGCTCCTCACTCTCCCCACCATACCTGACCCTACTTGGGGCTCAGCTTCCAGATCACTGTCTGTCAAGCAGGGATAGGAATGGGAGGGGGAGCAAGGAGGCATTCTAGCTTGCTGCACTTTGTAGCATGGGAAAACTTCTTAGACTCCTTTTACAGGAGAATTAAAACATTTTTGTGCATTTTAGATGCTCAGATCTATACGTAGCATGTGTCTCTTTGACCTTGCAGGTATCTAATAGTGTCAGCAATTTGGAAGGTGCACAGAACTCGCTGGTGTAGGAAAATTGCGTCGACAACCCAATCCCCCAGTGTGAGCTGCTTCTTACCACACCAAACTGTGGAGAGCACGTGGCAGTGACCCTTTAAGCAAATAAAAGGTCTATCCTAGAAAATATGAAAGTTGACAAGAAAGTCTATAGAGATTGATCCCCAAGGACAGAATATAATTGACAGAGGCTGCAATAATCTCATTGTTGAGATATGAAGAGTTTTATACATGGCACAGGTGTTGCATGAATAAACATATTCCTTTACATCTTTATGATAATGGGGCCACCAAAAGAAGTGGAACATAAATTCTTATGTCCTATGTGTCCCTATTGAACCTTTGGAGTTATACATTAATTTTATTACCTTTAATCTAAGTGGTTTTATAAAAAAAATGCAACGCAGTCACTTTATTTTTGAAAGTTAGCAACACATCATCCAGCGATGCAAAAGAATTAGCTCAGTCTCATATGCTTTTCATATATCCTCAAGTAAGCCCTTGTAATGGAGCACCCCAAGACCCTACTCAGGAAGAGTAAAGAAGCACTCCCTCTACTCATTATGCAGCTAGTCAGCCAGTATACAGGGTCAAAATTCTCCAGACACCCTTGTATTTCAGAAAACTAAGGCAGGATTTTTGGCCCACCGAGATAATCTATAGATTTCCTTTAACTGATCTGCAGGACGTTACTGCTGATTATAATATGGGTGGTTCGGACGGCCATCTAGACTGCATATAGGTGGCAGACAAGTTCAGGCAACGTGTTGACCCTCTGTCATCACTCACATCCTGTGTTGGTCTCTCTCAATTGACACCCAATCTTCACCCTGTCTCTTTATTAGTTGTGCTGATATCTGCTTACCTTTGATATTTATTTTTCTTATTATTCCACAGCACAAAATACCTTTTTCTTTTATATTTCACATTCTAGCATTGGTCACAATTTTTATGTTGATCTATATGGTTTAGGTTTAGCATTTGGTTGTATAGCTATTGCACTAGCATTTTATTTGTACAGGGTGAATGATATACTTGTATTGGGGTGTCATTATGGGTGGTACAATACCAGGTGCCTCCATGTTGGTATTTTTTTTAGCTTTGGGAGTATTCATTTGTAATATTGTACCGGTTGTAATAAAGTACTTTTATTGATAAAATATATTTTGTGTGTGCTATGATGCTTCTATGGCATATCTTCTTGTTAAGCAGTGTATGTCTTGTTAAGTAGTGTATGTATTTATATGCTAGCAACTTAGCACCCAGTTTCATTGTTGAGCTGTGCATGTCCTACATGTTTTTTTAGTTTGTATGTATGTTTAATCACATGTCCTGTACCAGGTCCGTCCTGCAGCCAGAGGAGCCTCACAGTGAGAAACAGGATAGGTAGGCCCACTGTATCCTGGGTGTCCAATGATCCCCATCTATGTACCCTACATGGTAAACATTGCTCCTCTGTGAACCCTAGAATGTGTTAGTGCCCCCTCTGTCAGCTACAAGTTATTATTCCCATTTCTTTATTATCTGCAAGTTAATAGTGCCCTCTACTAGGTTACATTGTACAGAATAGATAAGTCAAAAAGGAGGGCACTATTGGGGGAATTAACAATTTGTGGGGCACTACTGGGAGAATTAATTACTTAATGGGGAACTGTTATGGGAATTACCACACTAATGCCACATGGGCTACAAAAGGGTGCATTATTACCATTCTGGTCACTATGCATGGGAAGCTTGTATATATGTGGGTACTAGCATAGTAGGCTGCAGCCCAACCATTCTCATAGGATAGCGGTACATTTTCAAGGGTGGTTTGTGCAGCAGTGACATAGATGCTTCCCTTCCTAAACTTTCCTTCACCCTGCCCTCTACCTTCCTTTACATGTCATGTCATGTCATAGCAATTTATGGTATCATTTATTATGTGCACATAGACACAGTGTCAGGAATGCTGCACGCTTCAATAGATTTCCAGGTTGGCCCACCACTTTGTCCATTTTTTTTTATTTTGTTCCACTGTGTTTGAGTTTGACCCCCCTGAACTAAAGGGAAAATGATATGTCTGAATACTTCTGCAAATAATAGGTGAAGGGGCCTATGTTTAAGGTTAATACCAAAAGATGGCAGCCATTTTAAAAGCTCCTGTCACTGACACTTGAACAAGGGGTTAATAGCAGGTGGTAGCGATGATAGCAGCCGGTCCTCACGCTCTATGACGTGAACTGAGCTCCTGAAGTCGCTTCATAGAGCCCCTGCACATTATGGCGTACCAGTACATCATGATGCTAGAACTCTTTTTCATGACATGCCAGTATGATGTAATGGCACATCATGAAAACGAGTGAGTTCCTGCATCAAGGGGTAAATAGCATTTAAAGATAAGCTTTACAGCAAGCACCATGGATATATATAATAGAAAGGACACTATATTCCTTAAGATATATATGCAACAAAACATATTGAAGGGGTTACATAAAGATTTTAAAAGCAACTCTCCTAGACCCTCCCAAGCACATACTCTGACCAGTGAATTCAACTGGACTTACTGTTAGGCCACATAAAATGAGCGTTGTAGGGCTGTTTTTTTAATCGGTTTATTGAGTCTACATTTATGTTATTTTAACAATATCAGTAAAAGTCAAGTTTTAGTCATGGCTCTAAGCGAGCCTTTCCCCCCAGGCCTCTGTGTCTGAGGGATTGGTGATAAGTGAGGCAGTTGGTATTGTGTACTTGATGTATTTACTTGCCACAGCTGTCGGTGCCTAACTCACATATTTACTTGCCATGGTTGGTATTGTTTACTTGATGTATTTACTTGCCACGGCTGTCAGTGCCTAACTCACGGGTGTACTGGCCACACAACTCCTAAGTCCCAAAGGTACTGGCCACCCAGCTCTTAAAGCGACTCTGTACCCACAATCTTTCCCCCAAACCACTTGTACCTTCGGATAGCTGCTTATACTACAAGATCTGTCCTGCGGTCCGTTCAGCAGGTGATGCAGTTATTGTTTTAAAAAGCAACTTTTAAGCGTACAGCCTTGTGCCCTACGGGCATGGCTTAAAATATCTGTGCCCTAACTTTGCATCACCCCTCCGTCCATCCTCCACATCCTCCTTATCATTAGGAATGCCACTGGAACATTTTCTCCATGCT
Source organism: Dendropsophus ebraccatus (assembly GCF_027789765.1). Classification (NCBI taxonomy): domain Eukaryota; kingdom Metazoa; phylum Chordata; class Amphibia; order Anura; family Hylidae; genus Dendropsophus; species Dendropsophus ebraccatus. Next base: position 68,608,683 of record NC_091456.1, read on the forward strand.
GAACATTTGCACAAGTGTCTTAACGATCCAGTCCATGTGCCGGGCTGACACAGCTGACGAATATAGGCAATCTGCCTGGAGCATTCCTAATGATGAAGAGGGTGGGGAGAAGGGACAGAGAGGTTGTGCCAGCCTAATACATACACAATCTAGGCCACTCCCGTAGGGCACAGGGCTGCCAGTTTCAAAGTTGTTTTTTAGAACAACGAACCGCAGGACAGATCTTGGATTAAAAGCAGCTATCTGCAAGCGGTTTTGGGGGGGTCAGATTATGGGTACAGAGTCACTTTAAAGTGACACTGTCACCCTCTTTTTGCATTTTGACTGCTCTCCACAGGTGTAAAGGGTAAATGTTACAGCTTTCATTACTTATTTTATATCACACCTCATGGTGCTTGTTCTGGTAAAAAGTTGTTTTTATCATTTGTGGATTTGTATATGTGGATGGGGCCTCACCGCCTTTGTGCAACATCGCTCCGCCCCTAGCACCACTTAGCCCCGCTGCATTTGTGACGTCATCGCCACATAGGCCCCGTCCCCTCAGCAGCTATTGGAAGGGCAAGCCTAAAGCTCTAGGCCTTACCCCCCTAGATTGTCCCACACCAATGGCCGCTGAGGGGGTGGGCCTATGTGGTGATGACGTCACGGATGGGCAGGGCTTAGTGGCGCTAGGGGCGGAGCTATGTGGCACAAAGGCTGTGAGGTCCCGCCCACATATACCAATCCACAGGTGATAAAAAACTTCTTTTTACCCGAACAAGCACCATGAGGTGTGATATAAAATATGTAATGAAAGCTGTAACATTTACCCCACAGCTCCTAACACACAGATGAACTGGCCCCACTGCGACTTTGTGCCCTGAATTTAGGTAAATTCCCTGACCTATCTGTCCCTTCCTAGCCGTAGCACCTTCTCTTTTTCTTATTGACTGCTCAGAAGCATTTCAGCCAAAGCTTTAGCTATGGCTATCTAAGGCATTTATTGGGAATTGTAGTTTTATAACAGTTGGAGGGCCTGTGCTATAGAAGAAAAAGTGAGCAAAAGTTTTAATACAGACCTATGGAGAAAATGTTTTTGTATTATAATATATACAAGGCAAGAATGTAAAAAAATGCATTCGAAGGAATCCCATAGCCCTTAAACTTGAGGCCAGGTTCACACAAATGTGCGGATGAAACTACGGCCGTGGGAAAAAATAGACATGCGATTGAAAACATACGGTCATTTACTTGGAAATCTGGTTCAACTAAAAATAACAAATAAAATCTTAAGAAAGTGATGCAAACACCTCTGGATGCATCTGGGAAAGCAGGGAAACAGTTTACATGAATTGCTATTACCGGGGTTTGCGATCCTCTGCACTAATGCCGATGCCTCTCATGGTTAATATATTGAATTAATAAAACACATTTTCGTTGTAATAAAGTCCCTTTCATTGTTCAATAATTAAATTTAAACGATTCCATCATTTTGCAATTATATATACTGTTAAAATAAATATATATATAAATAAATGTATATTTATATATATATTTATTTTTTGACAGTATATTTAATTGCACAATGATGGATTCATTTAAATTAAATTATTGAACAACGAAACTGATTTTATTTCAACGAAAATGTGTTTTATTAATTAAATATTAATTAGTACAGGAAGCTCCATAAGCCGTTAATTCATATTGACGGCAATAGAGCATTCTGTACTAATCATCACTTTACTTTAATTAAAACATCAAATGTTTCTTCTAATTATGTTATCACAATAGCATTATTAGAAGAAACATTTAGAATTATATGTGCGCTCAGCTGATTGGCTGATCGGCTGAGCGCACATATAAAGAGCCGGTCCGCAGCACAGTGACTTCATTGTGCTGCGGACCAGCGAAGAGGACACATCGGGGTGAGTATAGAGCTCTCCCCCCCCCCTCCCCAGCACTGCACCCCTCCCAGCAAGGAAGGGGGGTCACTTAACCCCTTCCTTGCTGGGATGGGTGCAGTCTGACATCAGTCTGGCCCCCAAGGGGTTAAGGGGGATGCAATACATCCTCCCTTAACCCCTTGGGGGCCAGACTGTAAGCAGCGATCTGTAAAGATGCTGCATACTGTAAGGAGCACAACACCGCTCACAATGATGGGTGTTGTGCTCCTGTTTGTGTGTTTTTTTGTGTGTTTCTCCCTTTTTGTTTTTCAGATATCGGTATCCTGGGGATTACGTCGGACTACATCGATGACCAGCGGTTGTTTGTTGTTTTTTTTTTTATAAAATGGTCAATAAGGGGTGTGGGGGTGTTTTGTCTTGTCTTTATTTCTTTACTTTATAGACTTAGTAGTGGAAGCCGTCTAATAGACGGAATCCATTACTAAGTCGGGGCCTAGTGTTAGCCGGTATAAAATGGCTAACACTAACCCCCCATTATTACCCCAGTACCCAATGCCACCAGGGGTACTGGGAAGAGCCGGGTGCCAGTGGTCCCGGAGCGTCAAAATTGGCGCTCCTGGAACCGGGCGGCAGCAGGCTGGTAAGATTTAGGCTGGGGAGGGCCTAAACCAATGGCTCTTCCCACCCTGGTGTTACCAGGCTGCTGTCGTTTGGTTTTTAACCCGGCTGGTTATAAAAATAGGGGGGACCCTATGCGGGTTTTTTTTTTAAATAAATAAATAATAAAAAAAAAACTCATAGGGTCCCCCCTATTTTTATAACCAGCCGGGTTAAAAACCAAACAACAGCAGCCTGGTAACACCAGGGTGGGAAGAGCCATTGGTTTAGGCCCTCCCCAGCCTAAATCTTACCAGCCTGCTGCCGCCCGGTCCAGGAGCGCCAATTTTGACGCTCCGGGACCACTGGCACCCGGCTCTTACTAGTACCCCTGGTGGCATTGGGTACTGGGGTAATAATGGGGGGTTAGTGTTAGCCATTTTATACCGGCTAACACTAGGCCCCGACTTAGTAATGGATTCCGTCTATTAGACGGCTTCCACTAATTAGTCTATAAAGTAAAGAAATAAAGACAAGACACAAGTTAAAATTTTTTTTTATTCAAATAAACACACCCCCACACCCCTCATTGACCATTTTATTTAAAAAAAACAACAAACAACCGCTGGTCATCGACGTAGTCCACGGAATCCGACGTAATCCACAGGATACCGATATCTGAAAAACAAAAAGGGAGAAACACACAAAAACACACAAACAGGAGCACAACACCCATCATTGTGAGCGGTGTTGTGCTCCTTACAGTATGCAGCATCTTTACAGATCGCTGCTTACAGTCTGGCCCCCAAGGGGTTAAGGGAGGATGTATTGCATCCCCCTTAACCCCTTGGGAGCCAGACTGATGTCAGACTGCACCCATCCCAGCAAGAAAGGGGTTAAGTGACCCCCCTTCCTTGCTGGGAGGGGTGCAGTGCTGGGGAGGGGGTGGGGAGAGCTCTATACTTACCCCAATGTGTCCTCTTCGCTGGTCCGCAGCACAATGAAGTCACTGTGCTGCGGACCCGCTAATTATACGTGCCCTGAGCCGATCAGCCAATCAGCTGAGCGCAAATATAATTCTAAATGTTTCTTCTAATAATGCTATTGTGATACCATAATTAGAAGAAACATTTGATGTTTTAATTAAAGTAAAGTGATGATTAGTACAGAAAGCTCTATTGCCGGCAATATGAATTAACGGCTTACTGGAGCTTCCTGTACTAATTAATATTTAATTAATAAAACACATTTTCGTTGAAATAAATTCGAATCCATCATTGTGCAATTAAATATACTGTCAAAAAATAAATATATATAAATATACATTTATTTATATATATATTTATTTTAACAGTATATTTAATTGCACAATGATGGATTCGTTAGAATTAAATTATTGAACAACGAAAGGGACTTTATTACAAAGAAAATGTGTTTTATTAATTTAATATATTAACTATTAGAGGCATCGGCATTTGGCATCATTGCCGGCTTTTTTTGAAGTACTCCGTACGGACCGCCTGTCAATCCACGGCCGCATTTCCAGCCGCAAACAATGGTCTTGTTCATTTTTTACCGGTCCGTTTACGATCGGGCCGTAGATTCATACATAGTGTGCACTGTGCAGCCGTATATCGTATACTTTCCAGCGTACGCATGAACCGGAAAAATCCGGCCGATGATTTACCGCCCGCAATACAGCCGCACATATACAGAGTGTGAACCTAGCCTGAATCTGTAATACAGTTGAGTTATACTAGAGCTGTAACAAAGGCAGACTATACTTTTTAAATTGCTGTGTGCTAAATAATCTATCCTTCGCCCCCCCCCACACACACACACACATACACATGTGCACACTCTAATTTCAACTTAGCTTGTGAATATTCTTGAATATTACAATCCAAGTAAAAATGTAAAATTAGCAACGTAAGTAGTCTTATACCAAGGTAGAAAACCAAAAAGGAAAATGACCTCATACTGTGCACGGTTCCATTACTTCAGCTGTTTTGATTCCTATCCGTTGTCTATCACAATAATGGTAAATCGGCATCATTTTGTTTCAACCTTTCACCTGCCAGGTTCCTGTCTGAAAGTGTTTAACACAACTTGGGCAATAATTAGAGGAAGTGTAGCCACTAACCAACTCTCCAGAGACAATGTTAAATTGCCCATTTTTTGTAAAGACAAATAGACGTAGAACGGCCATAAATCTGAACACACCCACAGGAAAATGTGGATGATGTGTTATAAAAGTTTTATTGCTGTTTAAACATTAATATTCCTTGTTCACAGCAGGGGTGTAAGGGAGTTTGTTGGTAATTTTTACAACCTGTTTTTACAGAATTATTTCCTTGGTGAAAACTGTTTACAGAATCACCATCCTATGGTCCACTAATGTTTCTGGCAATAGAGAAGGCGGGAACACATTTTATTTTTCCGATTGTTTAGAACATTTAATTAAACACTTTAACTTCAATTATTAGAGGCTTGTAAGTGTTGCAATCACTTACATTATACTAAGTCATGAGTCACAGCTTTTATAATGCATTTATGAATCAAAAACAGCTTGTTATTCTTCTTTGTTGCTTCCTTATATTATTTGCTTATAGGGGAGCAACCTTTATCAGTTTCCATGTTGCCATCTGCATGTAGTTGTAAGGGTTTTCAATGGTAAAAGTTGAGCTGTGTTGTCAGGAGTGTAACTGGAATTCAGGAATGTAGTGACATGTTATGGGGCAGGCATGTGAGTGGATGTGTGCGGTAACATCGCTCAACACCTGTAACTGTAGCCCTAATTTGTACCTGGTGGCCTGGGTCAGATGTTCTCTTAGCAGGGTAGCCAAGAGTAGAGTGTGGACGGCACAATGAGCTGGCGTGCGGAAGATTGAGGCAATGCTACGCTTCAGGATTGCCTGGTGGAGACAGATACTCCTCCGCTCGAATCAAGCTATGAATACTGTATGATGGAGGAGGGCAGAGGAGGTTTAGGAGTAGGAGAATTTAGTTTTTTTTTTTTTTTTCTACACAATTAAGTTATCTTATAAAATGGAAGGAAATAAAGTGGTACCTTGATTTGAGTAACTTGGTTTAATCCCTTCCCTCCACAGGACGTACCGACACGTCCTGCAGGGGGATGGGGAGATTCAGAGAGGGGCCACGCCGTGGCCCTGCTCTGAATCGCTGCGATCCCGACTGCTTACTGCAGCACGGGACCGCGGCCATTAGCGGGTGCCGCCGATCGACCGCACCCGCTAATTAGGACAGTTAGATGCAGCTGTCAAACATGACACCTATCTCTAACTGTCTTGTGTCCCCCTGTCCCTGGTGTCTAGTGGTCGGATCTTCCCTGGTGTACTGAGCAAGCCGGGGCTCAGCGTCGGAATGACGCTGATACCTGCTCGGCAATCTATTTAGATGGTCTGCTGCAGACCATTATAATAGAGCACCGATCTGAGGGATCTCTCAATAGGAGATCAGTGCTGTGTATATAGAAGTCCCCCAGGGGGCTTCTAATTACTGTTAGTGAGAAAAAAAAGTGTTTTTAATAAAAAATCCCCTCCCCTAATAAAACTTTAAATCACCCCCCTTTTTCCATTTTATAAATAAAAATAAATAAATAAACAAACATATTTGACATCGCCGTGTGCGTAATCGCCCGAAATATTAAATTATCACATTCCTGATCTCGCACGGTAAACATTGTAAGCGCAAAAAATCCAAAAGTGCAAAATTGCGCATTTTTGGTCGCATCCAATTCAGAAAAATTGTAATAAAAAGCAATCAAGAAGTTGCATATAGGCAAGTAAGGTACCAATATCTTCATGGCGCAAAAAATGACACCTCACACAGCCCCACAGAACAAAGGATAAAAGCATTATAAGCATGGGAATAGAGCGAGTTTAAAGAACAATTAGTTTTTTTTGAAAGGTTTAGATTTTTTTTACAAGCCATCAAATAATATAAAAGTTATACATATCGTTGTTATCGTAACAACTTGAGGAACATATATAACCAGTCAGTTTTACCATATGGCGCATGGCGTAAACACAAAACCACCCCAAATAAAAAATATTGCGTTTTATTTTCAATTTCACTGTGCATATAATTTTTTTCTGGTTTCGCAATATATTTTATGCAAAAATTAAGTCTGCCATTGCAAAGTACAATTAGTTGCACAAAACAAAAAGGGCTCATGTGGGTCTGTAGGTAAAAAAATGCAAGTGCTATGGCCTTTTAAACCCAAGGAGGAAAAAACAAAAACGCAAAAATGAAAATATGCCCAGGAGGGAAGGGGTTAACAGCGTTTTGGTTTGAGTGCTCACAATTTTTTTTATATTGTGACTTGGTTTAAGAGCATTGCTTTAGTTTAAGAGCTCTCTGCACTGGGTGGGTGCGCGAGTGGGGGCGAGCCATGGTCTGCATAGAGGGGTCTACAGCACTGTAGTCCAACTATGGAAGTCTCCCTCACCTTCCAAATCATAGCAGATCCACTTCTGGCTGGGGCTTACATCAGGGGACCGGACTGTGGAGGTAATCTCTTCATAGCTGTAACCTCTCTCTCCCCAGACAGCAAGTGCTGCATGTATGTGCCCACATCTGCCCTTCTCATTCCTTCATGCCCCCTGCAGTCTCTGTCAGTCCTTGTGTTTCCCATCCTCTCCATTACTGTACAGTAACTTAAAATATCACATATCCTGCTGTTTCTGAATGTTTGTTTCATCTGTTTTACATGTTATTATGAATAATTAATCATTTTTTGGGGGTGTGGAACCAATTGTCTGCATATCAGTGATTTCTTATGGTAAAATTTGCTTTGGTTTAAGAATGGATTTGGATTACAAGCACGGTCGAATTAAGCCTATGGATGACTAAACCATCATCCGCTGTTTTACAATGTCCAGGCACCATCCCTAAGCTCCCTAGTTAGATCTTCTCTTTGCCCTCCGACTTTAGATCAGGTATTTCTGTTATACTCTCCAACTCATATAGTGCCTGTGGCCATAATGAACTAGCTCCAGGTCCCTCTATGTGTACACGCAGTAACAGCCAGACTGCTTTTTGTAAGCTCCACCAGACCTAATGTTGGTCATCAAAAAATGTGTACTTTTTACTGATTTACCAAAAAAACAAAAGGTGTACTTGTTATTTTTTTAATGCAGCTTGTACAAATGCATAGAAAAATTCCTTTGTATAACAATGTTATTGTCCTTAGTGCCGGACCAGCCTGCTGGAGGACCACCCCAGAACCTTGAGTTAGGCATAACTACCACCGGACCTTGATCTATTTTTTAGGTTATAGCAGGGAGTAGAGATGAGCCAATACGATTCGATCGAGTAGGTATTCGATTGAATATTGCAGTATTCGAAAGATTCGAATTCAATCGAGTAGTGAGGCGAATACGCGGGAAACATTTAAAAGCCCTCCCATCGCAGTTGGCGCTTTTTTCAATCCAATGACCATGCAGGGAGGCCGTGAGGGACCCTGGGAGTACGCACGCAGCGGGAAAACAGCATCTACCCTCATTGGATGGCTGAACCACATGACCTCAAATCTTAAATACTTAGCTCCCGCCTCTTGACCAGAGATGAGCTTTCAACCTATCCAGAGAAAGATCTTGGAGGAGGGAGAGATAGGTTTTAGTAGCGTTTTGGTTAGGCAGGCTTACTACAGAACCCAAAAGTCCTTTTCAGGGCTAAGATCAAGCGAAAAAGTCATCTCTGCACTTCTCAGTGTTAAGAAATAGATATCAACAGCAGCATTAGCATCAGCAGGTGTATTCATTCCAGTACCTGTGTGTACAAGTGACTTATAGTGTCCCTGTTTAACACCACTAAGGGCACGTTCTACATATTGTTCCAGTAGCCCACTAAGGGCACCTGATGTATACTGTTTCAGTAACCCAGTAAAAGGCTTGTGATACATATTGTTCCAGTAGCCCAAAAAAAGGCCCGTCATACATACTGTTCCAGTAACGTTCATACAGCATTACGCGTGATACCCGGACGCACATTGGAATCATGTATGTAACACTGCGCAAGAAATACGAACGAAATGTGTGAACATTGCCATAAATGTTCGTAAAGCGTTCGCAAATATTTTTACTTCGCAACTGCAGAGAGTGGCATTATACTGCGATTTTGGGATGTTAGGTGCACCCAGGCATGCTCACCCTAATGTCCCAGTGTCATTCCGGAGGTGTTTGTGTTGTTTAGGGAGGTTTTATAAGGGACTTGGTGACCTTCAAGTGGTCGAATTTTCCAAGTGCCGCAAATTTTTTCCCCATAGACTATAATAGGATCGAATACTCGTTCGAATAGTCGAATATTGGTGCCTATTCCACTCGAATTCTCGAAAGTCAAAAATTTCACTACTGCCTCATCTCTAGCAGGGAGTCAAAAATCTTGCTAGGCTGGAAGGGACTAATGAGTTTTCTCCAATGTTTTATCAATGTTTCATATATACTACGTTGAAGTGGGAAAATACAGGATTGAACATTTTGGCACAAATATGGTTTGAAATTTGAATATTTGCTTCTGTGACTGAAGACTAAAACTGAAAATTCCAAGGAGTGACCATTATAAATATATTTCATTGAAACATGCGGTGGTTATATCGGAAAACAGAAGATGAGAGTTGGATCCTGAACCTGAAGAATGAGATTTGGATCCTGAAGTTATTGAGGTAAGAAAAAATAAGTCCCCAAGATATAGAGAACATTATTACAATAATAAACTGGAATGTTTGATTATTGAAAAATGAGACACTAGGAAAAGAAACACTTTTACAGTAAAAAATGTGGAATAGAATTTTATTAGGGGCATTTAGTTACTTAGTTATTAAAGGGACTAAACTTAAGTTATCATTCTTTATCTGCAATTAATATCTTTCTTTGTATCTTACATTCCTTTGCTATAAGGCCACAAATGAAGGAGTCTAAGTGGTTTTCTCCATTATATTCTTGAGCTAAGTAGTCCTCTCTATGCATCAACATGCCCAGTCTGTAGGCTTACAGTGGTAAAATACAAAGGAGTTGAAAGCTACAAATGACAGATTTGGAATCAGCATCCTTAAGCCTACTTACAGATGACTATAAGGTTTTGAGGAAGTTGGGTTGGAGGTGACAGAGTCCCTTTAAGAGGAGTTTATCAAGTTCAATCTATAAATCTACTGTGTTGATCCAGAGGAAGGCAAAAACCCCTTATGATACCAATTGGCACACACAAGGAGGAAAAACTCCTTTCTGACTCCATGTTTGGCAATCGCTGGCTCAACGTCCTATCACCTGAAATTTAATTCAATGCCTGTATTTTTCAATATAAACATCTAGGCCCACCCTTGAACTTCTTCAATAAATCATCCATGACAACATAATGTGCCAGAGAGTTCTATAGTCTCACTATGCGTACAGTAAAGAATCCCCATATGCGATTATGGTGAAATCTTCTTTCCTCTAGACATAGAGGATGCCCCATTGTGATAGTTACAGACCTTGGAGAAAAAAGATCACTATAAAGCTCTCTGTACTGTCCATTCATATATTTGTACATAGGGATCCGATCGCTCCTAAGACGTATTTTTTTGGAAATGAAATAAGAACGTCTTGGTACTGTAACCCACCCATTTCCCTTAATTACCTTAAACTATTTTTGTAAAGGGATACATTTTTGTACCCTCAGAGTAGTATAATTTGTGTAGTAAAGTAAAAGAAAAAAAATGCCAGCAACCAACCCACACTTTATTAGTAAATTAAACTGTATTAATGCAAACCTAATGCAAGCTACTTTCATTGAAGCAGTATTTATAAAATAGATCATAAAAAATGTAAAGGTAACAGCATCAAGGCGTAGGTAAAGTGCAAAAAAGAAGTGTTTATTCCCTCATGGCAATAACATAGCAGCAACGTTTCGACCACACGGTCTTTCTCAAGCTGATACAGTATACAAATGAACAGGGTATATATACAACATACAACCAATCACATGTTTAGGCTAGCAAGTAGTTGCCAAGTACATAATTAACTTTATTAACCCTCTTCACCAAAAGCAGTGTGTCAGTGAACATGATAACTTACATATTAAAAGCAAACAATACCCCAGGACTTGTATCCAACCGACTCCACGGTATAGCTAAAGCGCGCTAACATCGGCGTCTTGCCGGTGTCACTGCGCAGGTGCAGGGTATAACCAATCCACAGTCCGCTGATGCTAACACACCGGTCAGCTGACCGGTGCTATAGCAACCGCGACGCTCATACGGCATGATAGTACATAGAAAAAAAGAAAAGAGAAAAAAGACACAAATGGGATGTAAAAAAACAAGTACACTTCAGTCCACATGACAGATGGAACATAATTCCTCCTATATAGCTCCAGCTGCTGAAAATTAAAAAAAATAAAAAATAAAAATAAGTAAATAAAGTCCATGACCGTTGCGGGCACATCCACAGGTATATGTAGGTAACAAACCGCACTTGTGGGAACTGTTGCTAAGCCGCATTGTCCAGCTTGTGTAGCTCCACCTCCTAAAGCTAAGCTCGCAATCGTTCCAGTCCAACCATCGGCACAGAAACGCATCAGTGTGTACTGTCCCAACACATACCGTCCTGTCCCACACATCTTCCGAATGGACACGGAGACCAATATACGGATGTACAATCCAGTCTCTTACGTAGCGACACAGGAACTCCAGGTGGCAATGTAAAGAGCTTAGCTGAAAACATGATAGGCTTGCCGTAATTGTAGCATCATAAGCTTGGCTGTCTGTACATCATCGTCACCGTTTCACCAAAAATAAGGGTCATGCAGGTCTCAGGGTCCACTCCGGGCGTTCCATTCCTGCTAATCGGTGACGAACTGATAACATGACACATAGCTCACCTAATCCATGCCGGATTTTAAATCATCATGAGTCACATCACTTTCATGCCTATGTGAACAGGCGTCAAAGGAGTCGCTGGGAAGATATCGACAACACACACTGATAGATGTCTCCTTAAAACGATTTCATGCACACTGTGGGCTGTAATTCGCGGCAGTAACCATTCAAGCTTGCTTCATAAAGGTATGCTTATGCCCAAGGGAAAAAAAAAAAAAAAAAGAAGAGGAGAGAGGATAGTTCATTATAATCATGATTCATGTATGTTGTGTGGACTGCATAATTTCAAAAAAGGAAAAAAGAAAAAACAGCTAATCTAGATATACTCATCATGCCGTTCCAAAAGCAAAAAAAACCCCACAAAAAACTAAATCCAACCAATGGAGAGTCGGAAGCAAGTCGCTGGAGTAACTGCAATAAACAAAATAAAACAATTAATATGATAATCTAAAAGCATTTAAAAACAAACTCAAATGTATACAATAAAAATACTGACGAGGAGTATCACATACCTGGAAGTACCTTGTACTCAAGGTTGAGTCCTTTAGGGCTCAGCGTCTCAAGTACAAAGATCCATCTAAGTTCTAATTTCTTAAGCCTCAATTCTCTGTTTCCGCCCCTAACCAGTGGGGGTACGTGATCAATCACCCTGAATCTGAGCTGACTCACTGTATGTCCTGCTTCACTGAAATGTTTAGGAATAGGCAACTCTGTTTTCTGTGTCCTTATCGTGCTTTTATGTTGTTGTATTCTATGTCTAACCTCCTGCGTGGTCTCCCCGATGTAATATAGACCACAGGGGCATACAATCATATACACAACAAAGTCCGATCTACAGGTAAATCTCTGTTTTATTGTAAATTGTTTTGTGGTGTGTGGATGTGCAAATGTCTCGCCTTTCAAAAGGTTACTGCAACATGAGCAGCCCAGACAGGGAAAGCAGCCCATCTTGGCTAAACCCAATGTAGTTTGTCGCGGTCCCCTGGATACCCCAATATCGGATTTCACAAGCAAATCTTTTATATTCTTAGTCCTCTTATATGACATCATCGGTGGACTGTTGAATTCCACTACTTTCGGACATCCTTTACTAAGTATACCCCAATTCCTCCTCAATATACCACCAATACGTCCACTTAAGGGTCCATATGTTGATACAAAGGGTATACGTGGTGTAACCATACGTGCTTCTCTCCCATGTAAAGAGTTCCTATTCACATTTTTAACCCTTTCACAATGTCTGTTGACCAATGCTGCAGGGTAACCACGTGCAATGAATTTACCACACATTTCGTCTAATCTGTGGTCAACCACAGATTCGTCAGCCACTACACGTCGAACCCTTAATAACTGGCTCCAAGGTAATGAATCAACCATTTTCCTGGGGTGATTACTTTGATAGTGTAAGATATTATTCCGATCAGTCGGTTTTACATAAAGATCAGACTCAAGACCACCATTTCTGATACTAATAGTAGTGTCCAAAAACTGTATCCGTTCACTTGACCAAACCAGTGTAAACTTGAGATCCTCATGTGTCTCATTCAATACCCCCAAGAAGGACTCCAATTCAGGGACGGTCCCGTCCCAGATAACAAAAACATCGTCTATATACCTTAGCCAGCTAAGGACGTGTCTCCAGTAGGGTGATGTATAGACGACCTCCTCCTCGAGAACCGCCATATAGATGTTGGCATAAGTGGGGGCCACATTGGACCCCATGGCGGTCCCCCGACGCTGCAAAAAGAATTCGTCACCAAACGCAAAATAATTCTTACGTAGGATGAATTCAAGCAACGTCAGGAGGAGGTCGGCCCGTTCCGGAGACACGTCCGAGCTGGCCAGCTTTTTCTTAACCGCATCCAGGCCCCTGTCATGAGAAATAGACGTATAAAGTGAGACTACGTCGAATGACGCCAGTATACAAGTATCAGTTACAGTTACAGTGGAGATTTTAGAGAGAAAATCAGAGGTGTCCTTCACGTAAGATCGTGTATTCGTCGCAAAGGGACGTAACACACGATCCAAAAAAATGGAGGTGTTTGCAAATATGGACCCCCTGCCGGACACAATAGGTCGTCCAGGGGGTGAGGACAAGCTCTTATGTATTTTTGGGAGTGTATATATCACAGGAACAACAGGAAAATCCAAAACCAAAAAATCTGCCAACTTCTCATCAATAAGTCCGGCCTCCTTGGCCCTCGACACCAAACCTACTAATTCCCTCTGAAAGACAACTGTAGGATTATGAGATAGTTTAGTGTATACATTTTCATCATATACCTGTCTATGAATCTCTTTTATATACATCTCTGTGTCCATCACCACTAAAGCCCCGCCTTTGTCGGCGGGCTTTATGGTGATCCTTTTGTCCTTAGATAAATCATTAAGGATGACTCGCTCCTCATTGGTAAGATTATAGTGTATGTTACCTCTCTGTTCAGTTTGTCTCAAACCCTCTATCTCCCTTTGTACAATTTGTATATAGGCATCTACACAGGGGTTTTGTACATATGGATGAAATGTACTCGCTACTGATAGACCATAGTCCTTTAGACACAACATATGAGATTCATCATCCTTGTTGGTTACAGGGGTATCATGCTCAGAAAAAAATACTTTCAACTTTAGTTTTCTAAAAAAACAATGAAGATCAAGATCAAGTCTAAACCAGTCCACATTAGTGATCGGGCAAAATGAAAGACCCTTCGCCAGAACACCAATCTGTTCATCAGACAACGTTAGAGAAGAGATATTTACCACCAGTTCATGGTCAGTAGTTGATCCTAATTGCGTTTCTGTCCCTGTCGCGTGGTCACTCTGTTGTCTTTTCCGTCCTTTCCAGTGTTTCCGCCCCCCACGGCGTATCCTCTTCCTCGGCCAGCAGGGGGTCCTTTGTCCAAAAAAGCCCCCGTGGTAGTAGCTTGTGAACTTTGGGGTATATCGTCTGTGGAATCCGAATCACCTGAGGTAAAACCAAAGTTATCCTTGCGTGGTTTGAAGTTACGTCCACGTTGTCCCCGACGTCCTTTGCCCTTCCTTCTGGCATCCTGTGAAAAATCAGCTGTATACTGCCAATCATAGACATGTCCATTAGTATAGTCATCCAGATCCCTGAACCACTTATTTTTCTTAGTATCTTCCAATTCCTTAGTGTACTTAGTAAGGTTAAGATCAACTTTGGAAGACATCTGTGTCCAATCTTCACCACCCACAGTAGATTTTAATTGTGTCTCGAGATCTGTAATCTTTCTCTTACTAGAGTCCGCCTCTATTTCTAAATATTCCACATTAAGCAGCATCAGATCGTAGGAAAATTTATTGCATATCTGTTCAAATTTAGTGCAAAATGGCTTATTATTAGGTAACAAAGTTGGTCTTACGTGTGTCCTCAGTCCACGTGGAATTCTTTTTGCCTTGCAATACTCCGTGAGTGTAGTCAGATGTAGTTCCATAGAAATCAGGTGACGCTTTTCACTTTCCCATTTCTTCTTTAATATATCCACTGTGGGGGTTTTCAAAAAAGTGCTGTCCGGCTTTCTTCCATCCAAGATACGCCTAGCATCCTCGTCAGTATAAAAGAAAGTGCCAGAGGAACTGGACCCGCCTGCATCCAGTGTATTCATTATGTAGCAATTAACAACGTAATTCAAGGGTGCAAAAATTGGTTTGGACTAAAAATAGCAAAAATAGGGCAAAAATACCATAGCACACCTATGTGGTCCCTTGGGGACTCAAAATAATAAAAAAATAGTATAATAAATAGATGAAACAAAGTTACCATTCCTGTAGTCCATCAGGACAAAGTCCATAAAAAATGTAAAGGTAACAGCATCAAGGCGTAGGTAAAGTGCAAAAAAGAAGTGTTTATTCCCTCATGGCAATAACATAGCAGCAACGTTTCGACCACACGGTCTTTCTCAAGCTGATACAGTATACAAATGAACAGGGTATATATACAACATACAACCAATCACATGTTTAGGCTAGCAAGTAGTTGCCAAGTACATAATTAACTTTATTAACCCTCTTCACCAAAAGCAGTGTGTCAGTGAACATGATAACTTACATATTAAAAGCAAACAATACCCCAGGACTTGTATCCAACCGACTCCACGGTATAGCTAAAGCGCGCTAACATCGGCGTCTTGCCGGTGTCACTGCGCAGGTGCAGGGTATAACCAATCCACAGTCCGCTGATGCTAACACACCGGTCAGCTGACCGGTGCTATAGCAACCGCGACGCTCATACGGCATGATAGTACATAGAAAAAAAGAAAAGAGAAAAAAGACACAAATGGGATGTAAAAAAACAAGTACACTTCAGTCCACATGACAGATGGAACATAATTCCTCCTATATAGCTCCAGCTGCTGAAAATTAAAAAAAATAAAAAATAAAAATAAGTAAATAAAGTCCATGACCGTTGCGGGCACATCCACAGGTATATGTAGGTAACAAACCGCACTTGTGGGAACTGTTGCTAAGCCGCATTGTCCAGCTTGTGTAGCTCCACCTCCTAAAGCTAAGCTCGCAATCGTTCCAGTCCAACCATCGGCACAGAAACGCATCAGTGTGTACTGTCCCAACACATACCGTCCTGTCCCACACATCTTCCGAATGGACACGGAGACCAATATACGGATGTACAATCCAGTCTCTTACGTAGCGACACAGGAACTCCAGGTGGCAATGTAAAGAGCTTAGCTGAAAACATGATAGGCTTGCCGTAATTGTAGCATCATAAGCTTGGCTGTCTGTACATCATCGTCACCGTTTCACCAAAAATAAGGGTCATGCAGGTCTCAGGGTCCACTCCGGGCGTTCCATTCCTGCTAATCGGTGACGAACTGATAACATGACACATAGCTCACCTAATCCATGCCGGATTTTAAATCATCATGAGTCACATCACTTTCATGCCTATGTGAACAGGCGTCAAAGGAGTCGCTGGGAAGATATCGACAACACACACTGATAGATGTCTCCTTAAAACGATTTCATGCACACTGTGGGCTGTAATTCGCGGCAGTAACCATTCAAGCTTGCTTCATAAAGGTATGCTTATGCCCAAGGGAAAAAAAAAAAAAAAAAGAAGAGGAGAGAGGATAGTTCATTATAATCATGATTCATGTATGTTGTGTGGACTGCATAATTTCAAAAAAGGAAAAAAGAAAAAACAGCTAATCTAGATATACTCATCATGCCGTTCCAAAAGCAAAAAAAACCCCACAAAAAACTAAATCCAACCAATGGAGAGTCGGAAGCAAGTCGCTGGAGTAACTGCAATAAACAAAATAAAACAATTAATATGATAATCTAAAAGCATTTAAAAACAAACTCAAATGTATACAATAAAAATACTGACGAGGAGTATCACATACCTGGAAGTACCTTGTACTCAAGGTTGAGTCCTTTAGGGCTCAGCGTCTCAAGTACAAAGATCCATCTAAGTTCTAATTTCTTAAGCCTCAATTCTCTGTTTCCGCCCCTAACCAGTGGGGGTACGTGATCAATCACCCTGAATCTGAGCTGACTCACTGTATGTCCTGCTTCACTGAAATGTTTAGGAATAGGCAACTCTGTTTACTGTGTCCTTATCGTGCTTTTATGTTGTTGTATTCTATGTCTAACCTCCTGCGTGGTCTCCCCGATGTAATATAGACCACAGGGGCATACAATCATATACACAACAAAGTCCGATCTACAGGTAAATCTCTGTTTTATTGTAAATTGTTTTGTGGTGTGTGGATGTGCAAATGTCTCGCCTTTCAAAAGGTTACTGCAACATGAGCAGCCCAGACAGGGAAAGCAGCCCATCTTGGCTAAACCCAATGTAGTTTGTCGCGGTCCCCTGGATACCCCAATATCGGATTTCACAAGCAAATCTTTTATATTCTTAGTCCTCTTATATGACATCATCGGTGGACTGTTGAATTCCACTACTTTCGGACATCCTTTACTAAGTATACCCCAATTCCTCCTCAATATACCACCAATACGTCCACTTAAGGGTCCATATGTTGATACAAAGGGTATACGTGGTGTAACCATACGTGCTTCTCTCCCATGTAAAGAGTTCCTATTCACATTTTTAACCCTTTCACAATGTCTGTTGACCAATGCTGCAGGGTAACCACGTGCAATGAATTTACCACACATTTCGTCTAATCTGTGGTCAACCACAGATTCGTCAGCCACTACACGTCGAACCCTTAATAACTGGCTCCAAGGTAATGAATCAACCATTTTCCTGGGGTGATTACTTTGATAGTGTAAGATATTATTCCGATCAGTCGGTTTTACATAAAGATCAGACTCAAGACCACCATTTCTGATACTAATAGTAGTGTCCAAAAACTGTATCCGTTCACTTGACCAAACCAGTGTAAACTTGAGATCCTCATGTGTCTCATTCAATACCCCCAAGAAGGACTCCAATTCAGGGACGGTCCCGTCCCAGATAACAAAAACATCGTCTATATACCTTAGCCAGCTAAGGACGTGTCTCCAGTAGGGTGATGTATAGACGACCTCCTCCTCGAGAACCGCCATATAGATGTTGGCATAAGTGGGGGCCACATTGGACCCCATGGCGGTCCCCCGACGCTGCAAAAAGAATTCGTCACCAAACGCAAAATAATTCTTACGTAGGATGAATTCAAGCAACGTCAGGAGGAGGTCGGCCCGTTCCGGAGACACGTCCGAGCTGGCCAGCTTTTTCTTAACCGCATCCAGGCCCCTGTCATGAGAAATAGACGTATAAAGTGAGACTACGTCGAATGACGCCAGTATACAAGTATCAGTTACAGTTACAGTGGAGATTTTAGAGAGAAAATCAGAGGTGTCCTTCACGTAAGATCGTGTATTCGTCGCAAAGGGACGTAACACACGATCCAAAAAAATGGAGGTGTTTGCAAATATGGACCCCCTGCCGGACACAATAGGTCGTCCAGGGGGTGAGGACAAGCTCTTATGTATTTTTGGGAGTGTATATATCACAGGAACAACAGGAAAATCCAAAACCAAAAAATCTGCCAACTTCTCATCAATAAGTCCGGCCTCCTTGGCCCTCGACACCAAACCTACTAATTCCCTCTGAAAGACAACTGTAGGATTATGAGATAGTTTAGTGTATACATTTTCATCATATACCTGTCTATGAATCTCTTTTATATACATCTCTGTGTCCATCACCACTAAAGCCCCGCCTTTGTCGGCGGGCTTTATGGTGATCCTTTTGTCCTTAGATAAATCATTAAGGATGACTCGCTCCTCATTGGTAAGATTATAGTGTATGTTACCTCTCTGTTCAGTTTGTCTCAAACCCTCTATCTCCCTTTGTACAATTTGTATATAGGCATCTACACAGGGGTTTTGTACATATGGATGAAATGTACTCGCTACTGATAGACCATAGTCCTTTAGACACAACATATGAGATTCATCATCCTTGTTGGTTACAGGGGTATCATGCTCAGAAAAAAATACTTTCAACTTTAGTTTTCTAAAAAAACAATGAAGATCAAGATCAAGTCTAAACCAGTCCACATTAGTGATCGGGCAAAATGAAAGACCCTTCGCCAGAACACCAATCTGTTCATCAGACAACGTTAGAGAAGAGATATTTACCACCAGTTCATGGTCAGTAGTTGATCCTAATTGCGTTTCTGTCCCTGTCGCGTGGTCACTCTGTTGTCTTTTCCGTCCTTTCCAGTGTTTCCGCCCCCCACGGCGTATCCTCTTCCTCGGCCAGCAGGGGGTCCTTTGTCCAAAAAAGCCCCCGTGGTAGTAGCTTGTGAACTTTGGGGTATATCGTCTGTGGAATCCGAATCACCTGAGGTAAAACCAAAGTTATCCTTGCGTGGTTTGAAGTTACGTCCACGTTGTCCCCGACGTCCTTTGCCCTTCCTTCTGGCATCCTGTGAAAAATCAGCTGTATACTGCCAATCATAGACATGTCCATTAGTATAGTCATCCAGATCCCTGAACCACTTATTTTTCTTAGTATCTTCCAATTCCTTAGTGTACTTAGTAAGGTTAAGATCAACTTTGGAAGACATCTGTGTCCAATCTTCACCACCCACAGTAGATTTTAATTGTGTCTCGAGATCTGTAATCTTTCTCTTACTAGAGTCCGCCTCTATTTCTAAATATTCCACATTAAGCAGCATCAGATCGTAGGAAAATTTATTGCATATCTGTTCAAATTTAGTGCAAAATGGCTTATTATTAGGTAACAAAGTTGGTCTTACGTGTGTCCTCAGTCCACGTGGAATTCTTTTTGCCTTGCAATACTCCGTGAGTGTAGTCAGATGTAGTTCCATAGAAATCAGGTGACGCTTTTCACTTTCCCATTTCTTCTTTAATATATCCACTGTGGGGGTTTTCAAAAAAGTGCTGTCCGGCTTTCTTCCATCCAAGATACGCCTAGCATCCTCGTCAGTATAAAAGAAAGTGCCAGAGGAACTGGACCCGCCTGCATCCAGTGTATTCATTATGTAGCAATTAACAACGTAATTCAAGGGTGCAAAAATTGGTTTGGACTAAAAATAGCAAAAATAGGGCAAAAATACCATAGCACACCTATGTGGTCCCTTGGGGACTCAAAATAATAAAAAAATAGTATAATAAATAGATGAAACAAAGTTACCATTCCTGTAGTCCATCAGGACAAAGTCCATAAAAAATGTAAAGGTAACAGCATCAAGGCGTAGGTAAAGTGCAAAAAAGAAGTGTTTATTCCCTCATGGCAATAACATAGCAGCAACGTTTCGACCACACGGTCTTTCTCAAGCTGATACAGTATACAAATGAACAGGGTATATATACAACATACAACCAATCACATGTTTAGGCTAGCAAGTAGTTGCCAAGTACATAATTAACTTTATTAACCCTCTTCACCAAAAGCAGTGTGTCAGTGAACATGATAACTTACATATTAAAAGCAAACAATACCCCAGGACTTGTATCCAACCGACTCCACGGTATAGCTAAAGCGCGCTAACATCGGCGTCTTGCCGGTGTCACTGCGCAGGTGCAGGGTATAACCAATCCACAGTCCGCTGATGCTAACACACCGGTCAGCTGACCGGTGCTATAGCAACCGCGACGCTCATACGGCATGATAGTACATAGAAAAAAAGAAAAGAGAAAAAAGACACAAATGGGATGTAAAAAAACAAGTACACTTCAGTCCACATGACAGATGGAACATAATTCCTCCTATATAGCTCCAGCTGCTGAAAATTAAAAAAAATAAAAAATAAAAATAAGTAAATAAAGTCCATGACCGTTGCGGGCACATCCACAGGTATATGTAGGTAACAAACCGCACTTGTGGGAACTGTTGCTAAGCCGCATTGTCCAGCTTGTGTAGCTCCACCTCCTAAAGCTAAGCTCGCAATCGTTCCAGTCCAACCATCGGCACAGAAACGCATCAGTGTGTACTGTCCCAACACATACCGTCCTGTCCCACACATCTTCCGAATGGACACGGAGACCAATATACGGATGTACAATCCAGTCTCTTACGTAGCGACACAGGAACTCCAGGTGGCAATGTAAAGAGCTTAGCTGAAAACATGATAGGCTTGCCGTAATTGTAGCATCATAAGCTTGGCTGTCTGTACATCATCGTCACCGTTTCACCAAAAATAAGGGTCATGCAGGTCTCAGGGTCCACTCCGGGCGTTCCATTCCTGCTAATCGGTGACGAACTGATAACATGACACATAGCTCACCTAATCCATGCCGGATTTTAAATCATCATGAGTCACATCACTTTCATGCCTATGTGAACAGGCGTCAAAGGAGTCGCTGGGAAGATATCGACAACACACACTGATAGATGTCTCCTTAAAACGATTTCATGCACACTGTGGGCTGTAATTCGCGGCAGTAACCATTCAAGCTTGCTTCATAAAGGTATGCTTATGCCCAAGGGAAAAAAAAAAAAAAAAGAAGAGGAGAGAGGATAGTTCATTATAATCATGATTCATGTATGTTGTGTGGACTGCATAATTTCAAAAAAGGAAAAAAGAAAAAACAGCTAATCTAGATATACTCATCATGCCGTTCCAAAAGCAAAAAAAACCCCACAAAAAACTAAATCCAACCAATGGAGAGTCGGAAGCAAGTCGCTGGAGTAACTGCAATAAACAAAATAAAACAATTAATATGATAATCTAAAAGCATTTAAAAACAAACTCAAATGTATACAATAAAAATACTGACGAGGAGTATCACATACCTGGAAGTACCTTGTACTCAAGGTTGAGTCCTTTAGGGCTCAGCGTCTCAAGTACAAAGATCCATCTAAGTTCTAATTTCTTAAGCCTCAATTCTCTGTTTCCGCCCCTAACCAGTGGGGGTACGTGATCAATCACCCTGAATCTGAGCTGACTCACTGTATGTCCTGCTTCACTGAAATGTTTAGGAATAGGCAACTCTGTTTACTGTGTCCTTATCGTGCTTTTATGTTGTTGTATTCTATGTCTAACCTCCTGCGTGGTCTCCCCGATGTAATATAGACCACAGGGGCATACAATCATATACACAACAAAGTCCGATCTACAGGTAAATCTCTGTTTTATTGTAAATTGTTTTGTGGTGTGTGGATGTGCAAATGTCTCGCCTTTCAAAAGGTTACTGCAACATGAGCAGCCCAGACAGGGAAAGCAGCCCATCTTGGCTAAACCCAATGTAGTTTGTCGCGGTCCCCTGGATACCCCAATATCGGATTTCACAAGCAAATCTTTTATATTCTTAGTCCTCTTATATGACATCATCGGTGGACTGTTGAATTCCACTACTTTCGGACATCCTTTACTAAGTATACCCCAATTCCTCCTCAATATACCACCAATACGTCCACTTAAGGGTCCATATGTTGATACAAAGGGTATACGTGGTGTAACCATACGTGCTTCTCTCCCATGTAAAGAGTTCCTATTCACATTTTTAACCCTTTCACAATGTCTGTTGACCAATGCTGCAGGGTAACCACGTGCAATGAATTTACCACACATTTCGTCTAATCTGTGGTCAACCACAGATTCGTCAGCCACTACACGTCGAACCCTTAATAACTGGCTCCAAGGTAATGAATCAACCATTTTCCTGGGGTGATTACTTTGATAGTGTAAGATATTATTCCGATCAGTCGGTTTTACATAAAGATCAGACTCAAGACCACCATTTCTGATACTAATAGTAGTGTCCAAAAACTGTATCCGTTCACTTGACCAAACCAGTGTAAACTTGAGATCCTCATGTGTCTCATTCAATACCCCCAAGAAGGACTCCAATTCAGGGACGGTCCCGTCCCAGATAACAAAAACATCGTCTATATACCTTAGCCAGCTAAGGACGTGTCTCCAGTAGGGTGATGTATAGACGACCTCCTCCTCGAGAACCGCCATATAGATGTTGGCATAAGTGGGGGCCACATTGGACCCCATGGCGGTCCCCCGACGCTGCAAAAAGAATTCGTCACCAAACGCAAAATAATTCTTACGTAGGATGAATTCAAGCAACGTCAGGAGGAGGTCGGCCCGTTCCGGAGACACGTCCGAGCTGGCCAGCTTTTTCTTAACCGCATCCAGGCCCCTGTCATGAGAAATAGACGTATAAAGTGAGACTACGTCGAATGACGCCAGTATACAAGTATCAGTTACAGTTATCCTCTCTCCTCTTCTTTTTTTTTTTTTTTTTTTTTTTTTTCCCTTGGGCATAAGCATACCTTTATGAAGCAAGCTTGAATGGTTACTGCCGCGAATTACAGCCCACAGTGTGCATGAAATCGTTTTAAGGAGACATCTATCAGTGTGTGTTGTCGATATCTTCCCAGCGACTCCTTTGACGCCTGTTCACATAGGCATGAAAGTGATGTGACTCATGATGATTTAAAATCCGGCATGGATTAGGTGAGCTATGTGTCATGTTATCAGTTCGTCACCGATTAGCAGGAATGGAACGCCCGGAGTGGACCCTGAGACCTGCATGACCCTTATTTTTGGTGAAACGGTGACGATGATGTACAGACAGCCAAGCTTATGATGCTACAATTACGGCAAGCCTATCATGTTTTCAGCTAAGCTCTTTACATTGCCACCTGGAGTTCCTGTGTCGCTACGTAAGAGACTGGATTGTACATCCGTATATTGGTCTCCGTGTCCATTCGGAAGATGTGTGGGACAGGACGGTATGTGTTGGGACAGTACACACTGATGCGTTTCTGTGCCGATGGTTGGACTGGAACGATTGCGAGCTTAGCTTTAGGAGGTGGAGCTACACAAGCTGGACAATGCGGCTTAGCAACAGTTCCCACAAGTGCGGTTTGTTACCTACATATACCTGTGGATGTGCCCGCAACGGTCATGGACTTTATTTACTTATTTTTATTTTTTATTTTTTTTAATTTTCAGCAGCTGGAGCTATATAGGAGGAATTATGTTCCATCTGTCATGTGGACTGAAGTGTACTTGTTTTTTTACATCCCATTTGTGTCTTTTTTCTCTTTTCTTTTTTTCTATGTACTATCATGCCGTATGAGCGTCGCGGTTGCTATAGCACCGGTCAGCTGACCGGTGTGTTAGCATCAGCGGACTGTGGATTGGTTATACCCTGCACCTGCGCAGTGACACCGGCAAGACGCCGATGTTAGCGCGCTTTAGCTATACCGTGGAGTCGGTTGGATACAAGTCCTGGGGTATTGTTTGCTTTTAATATGTAAGTTATCATGTTCACTGACACACTGCTTTTGGTGAAGAGGGTTAATAAAGTTAATTATGTACTTGGCAACTACTTGCTAGCCTAAACATGTGATTGGTTGTATGTTGTATATATACCCTGTTCATTTGTATACTGTATCAGCTTGAGAAAGACCGTGTGGTCGAAACGTTGCTGCTATGTTATTGCCATGAGGGAATAAACACTTCTTTTTTGCACTTTACCTACGCCTTGATGCTGTTACCTTTACATTTTTTATGGACTTTGTCCTGATGGACTACAGGAATGGTAACTTTGTTTCATCTATTTATTATACTATTTTTTTATTATTTTGAGTCCCCAAGGGACCACATAGGTGTGCTATGGTATTTTTGCCCTATTTTTGCTATTTTTAGTCCAAACCAATTTTTGCACCCTTGAATTACGTTGTTAATTGCTACATAATGAATACACTGGATGCAGGCGGGTCCAGTTCCTCTGGCACTTTCTTTTATACTGACGAGGATGCTAGGCGTATCTTGGATGGAAGAAAGCCGGACAGCACTTTTTTGAAAACCCCCACAGTGGATATATTAAAGAAGAAATGGGAAAGTGAAAAGCGTCACCTGATTTCTATGGAACTACATCTGACTACACTCACGGAGTATTGCAAGGCAAAAAGAATTCCACGTGGACTGAGGACACACGTAAGACCAACTTTGTTACCTAATAATAAGCCATTTTGCACTAAATTTGAACAGATATGCAATAAATTTTCCTACGATCTGATGCTGCTTAATGTGGAATATTTAGAAATAGAGGCGGACTCTAGTAAGAGAAAGATTACAGATCTCGAGACACAATTAAAATCTACTGTGGGTGGTGAAGATTGGACACAGATGTCTTCCAAAGTTGATCTTAACCTTACTAAGTACACTAAGGAATTGGAAGATACTAAGAAAAATAAGTGGTTCAGGGATCTGGATGACTATACTAATGGACATGTCTATGATTGGCAGTATACAGCTGATTTTTCACAGGATGCCAGAAGGAAGGGCAAAGGACGTCGGGGACAACGTGGACGTAACTTCAAACCACGCAAGGATAACTTTGGTTTTACCTCAGGTGATTCGGATTCCACAGACGATATACCCCAAAGTTCACAAGCTACTACCACGGGGGCTTTTTTGGACAAAGGACCCCCTGCTGGCCGAGGAAGAGGATACGCCGTGGGGGGCGGAAACACTGGAAAGGACGGAAAAGACAACAGAGTGACCACGCGACAGGGACAGAAACGCAATTAGGATCAACTACTGACCATGAACTGGTGGTAAATATCTCTTCTCTAACGTTGTCTGATGAACAGATTGGTGTTCTGGCGAAGGGTCTTTCATTTTGCCCGATCACTAATGTGGACTGGTTTAGACTTGATCTTGATCTTCATTGTTTTTTTAGAAAACTAAAGTTGAAAGTATTTTTTTCTGAGCATGATACCCCTGTAACCAACAAGGATGATGAATCTCATATGTTGTGTCTAAAGGACTATGGTCTATCAGTAGCGAGTACATTTCATCCATATGTACAAAACCCCTGTGTAGATGCCTATATACAAATTGTACAAAGGGAGATAGAGGGTTTGAGACAAACTGAACAGAGAGGTAACATACACTATAATCTTACCAATGAGGAGCGAGTCATCCTTAATGATTTATCTAAGGACAAAAGGATCACCATAAAGCCCGCCGACAAAGGCGGGGCTTTAGTGGTGATGGACACAGAGATGTATATAAAAGAGATTCATAGACAGGTATATGATGAAAATGTATACACTAAACTATCTCATAATCCTACAGTTGTCTTTCAGAGGGAATTAGTAGGTTTGGTGTCGAGGGCCAAGGAGGCCGGACTTATTGATGAGAAGTTGGCAGATTTTTTGGTTTTGGATTTTCCTGTTGTTCCTGTGATATATACACTCCCAAAAATACATAAGAGCTTGTCCTCACCCCCTGGACGACCTATTGTGTCCGGCAGGGGGTCCATATTTGCAAACACCTCCATTTTTTTGGATCGTGTGTTACGTCCCTTTGCGACGAATACACGATCTTACGTGAAGGACACCTCTGATTTTCTCTCTAAAATCTCCACTGTAACTGTAACTGATACTTGTATACTGGCGTCATTCGACGTAGTCTCACTTTATACGTCTATTTCTCATGACAGGGGCCTGGATGCGGTTAAGAAAAAGCTGGCCAGCTCGGACGTGTCTCCGGAACGGGCCGACCTCCTCCTGACGTTGCTTGAATTCATCCTACGTAAGAATTATTTTGCGTTTGGTGACGAATTCTTTTTGCAGCGTCGGGGGACCGCCATGGGGTCCAATGTGGCCCCCACTTATGCCAACATCTATATGGCGGTTCTCGAGGAGGAGGTCGTCTATACATCACCCTACTGGAGACACGTCCTTAGCTGGCTAAGGTATATAGACGATGTTTTTGTTATCTGGGACGGGACCGTCCCTGAATTGGAGTCCTTCTTGGGGGTATTGAATGAGACACATGAGGATCTCAAGTTTACACTGGTTTGGTCAAGTGAACGGATACAGTTTTTGGACACTACTATTAGTATCAGAAATGGTGGTCTTGAGTCTGATCTTTATGTAAAACCGACTGATCGGAATAATATCTTACACTATCAAAGTAATCACCCCAGGAAAATGGTTGATTCATTACCTTGGAGCCAGTTATTAAGGGTTCGACGTGTAGTGGCTGACGAATCTGTGGTTGACCACAGATTAGACGAAATGTGTGGTAAATTCATTGCACGTGGTTACCCTGCAGCATTGGTCAACAGACATTGTGAAAGGGTTAAAAATGTGAATAGGAACTCTTTACATGGGAGAGAAGCACGTATGGTTACACCACGTATACCCTTTGTATCAACATATGGACCCTTAAGTGGACGTATTGGTGGTATATTGAGGAGGAATTGGGGTATACTTAGTAAAGGATGTCCGAAAGTAGTGGAATTCAACAGTCCACCGATGATGTCATATAAGAGGACTAAGAATATAAAAGATTTGCTTGTGAAATCCGATATTGGGGTATCCAGGGGACCGCGACAAACTACATTGGGTTTAGCCAAGATGGGCTGCTTTCCCTGTCTGGGCTGCTCATGTTGCAGTAACCTTTTGAAAGGCGAGACATTTGCACATCCACACACCACAAAACAATTTACAATAAAACAGAGATTTACCTGTAGATCGGACTTTGTTGTGTATATGATTGTATGCCCCTGTGGTCTATATTACATCGGGGAGACCACGCAGGAGGTTAGACATAGAATACAACAACATAAAAGCACGATAAGGACACAGAAAACAGAGTTGCCTATTCCTAAACATTTCAGTGAAGCAGGACATACAGTGAGTCAGCTCAGATTCAGGGTGATTGATCACGTACCCCCACTGGTTAGGGGCGGAAACAGAGAATTGAGGCTTAAGAAATTAGAACTTAGATGGATCTTTGTACTTGAGACGCTGAGCCCTAAAGGACTCAACCTTGAGTACAAGGTACTTCCAGGTATGTGATACTCCTCGTCAGTATTTTTATTGTATACATTTGAGTTTGTTTTTAAATGCTTTTAGATTATCATATTAATTGTTTTATTTTGTTTATTGCAGTTACTCCAGCGACTTGCTTCCGACTCTCCATTGGTTGGATTTAGTTTTTTGTGGGGTTTTTTTTGCTTTTGGAACGGCATGATGAGTATATCTAGATTAGCTGTTTTTTCTTTTTTCCTTTTTTGAAATTATGCAGTCCACACAACATACATGAATCATGATTATAATGAACTATCCTCTCTCCTCTTCTTTTTTTTTTTTTTTTCCCTTGGGCATAAGCATACCTTTATGAAGCAAGCTTGAATGGTTACTGCCGCGAATTACAGCCCACAGTGTGCATGAAATCGTTTTAAGGAGACATCTATCAGTGTGTGTTGTCGATATCTTCCCAGCGACTCCTTTGACGCCTGTTCACATAGGCATGAAAGTGATGTGACTCATGATGATTTAAAATCCGGCATGGATTAGGTGAGCTATGTGTCATGTTATCAGTTCGTCACCGATTAGCAGGAATGGAACGCCCGGAGTGGACCCTGAGACCTGCATGACCCTTATTTTTGGTGAAACGGTGACGATGATGTACAGACAGCCAAGCTTATGATGCTACAATTACGGCAAGCCTATCATGTTTTCAGCTAAGCTCTTTACATTGCCACCTGGAGTTCCTGTGTCGCTACGTAAGAGACTGGATTGTACATCCGTATATTGGTCTCCGTGTCCATTCGGAAGATGTGTGGGACAGGACGGTATGTGTTGGGACAGTACACACTGATGCGTTTCTGTGCCGATGGTTGGACTGGAACGATTGCGAGCTTAGCTTTAGGAGGTGGAGCTACACAAGCTGGACAATGCGGCTTAGCAACAGTTCCCACAAGTGCGGTTTGTTACCTACATATACCTGTGGATGTGCCCGCAACGGTCATGGACTTTATTTACTTATTTTTATTTTTTATTTTTTTTAATTTTCAGCAGCTGGAGCTATATAGGAGGAATTATGTTCCATCTGTCATGTGGACTGAAGTGTACTTGTTTTTTTACATCCCATTTGTGTCTTTTTTCTCTTTTCTTTTTTTCTATGTACTATCATGCCGTATGAGCGTCGCGGTTGCTATAGCACCGGTCAGCTGACCGGTGTGTTAGCATCAGCGGACTGTGGATTGGTTATACCCTGCACCTGCGCAGTGACACCGGCAAGACGCCGATGTTAGCGCGCTTTAGCTATACCGTGGAGTCGGTTGGATACAAGTCCTGGGGTATTGTTTGCTTTTAATATGTAAGTTATCATGTTCACTGACACACTGCTTTTGGTGAAGAGGGTTAATAAAGTTAATTATGTACTTGGCAACTACTTGCTAGCCTAAACATGTGATTGGTTGTATGTTGTATATATACCCTGTTCATTTGTATACTGTATCAGCTTGAGAAAGACCGTGTGGTCGAAACGTTGCTGCTATGTTATTGCCATGAGGGAATAAACACTTCTTTTTTGCACTTTACCTACGCCTTGATGCTGTTACCTTTACATTTTTTATGGACTTTGTCCTGATGGACTACAGGAATGGTAACTTTGTTTCATCTATTTATTATACTATTTTTTTATTATTTTGAGTCCCCAAGGGACCACATAGGTGTGCTATGGTATTTTTGCCCTATTTTTGCTATTTTTAGTCCAAACCAATTTTTGCACCCTTGAATTACGTTGTTAATTGCTACATAATGAATACACTGGATGCAGGCGGGTCCAGTTCCTCTGGCACTTTCTTTTATACTGACGAGGATGCTAGGCGTATCTTGGATGGAAGAAAGCCGGACAGCACTTTTTTGAAAACCCCCACAGTGGATATATTAAAGAAGAAATGGGAAAGTGAAAAGCGTCACCTGATTTCTATGGAACTACATCTGACTACACTCACGGAGTATTGCAAGGCAAAAAGAATTCCACGTGGACTGAGGACACACGTAAGACCAACTTTGTTACCTAATAATAAGCCATTTTGCACTAAATTTGAACAGATATGCAATAAATTTTCCTACGATCTGATGCTGCTTAATGTGGAATATTTAGAAATAGAGGCGGACTCTAGTAAGAGAAAGATTACAGATCTCGAGACACAATTAAAATCTACTGTGGGTGGTGAAGATTGGACACAGATGTCTTCCAAAGTTGATCTTAACCTTACTAAGTACACTAAGGAATTGGAAGATACTAAGAAAAATAAGTGGTTCAGGGATCTGGATGACTATACTAATGGACATGTCTATGATTGGCAGTATACAGCTGATTTTTCACAGGATGCCAGAAGGAAGGGCAAAGGACGTCGGGGACAACGTGGACGTAACTTCAAACCACGCAAGGATAACTTTGGTTTTACCTCAGGTGATTCGGATTCCACAGACGATATACCCCAAAGTTCACAAGCTACTACCACGGGGGCTTTTTTGGACAAAGGACCCCCTGCTGGCCGAGGAAGAGGATACGCCGTGGGGGGCGGAAACACTGGAAAGGACGGAAAAGACAACAGAGTGACCACGCGACAGGGACAGAAACGCAATTAGGATCAACTACTGACCATGAACTGGTGGTAAATATCTCTTCTCTAACGTTGTCTGATGAACAGATTGGTGTTCTGGCGAAGGGTCTTTCATTTTGCCCGATCACTAATGTGGACTGGTTTAGACTTGATCTTGATCTTCATTGTTTTTTTAGAAAACTAAAGTTGAAAGTATTTTTTTCTGAGCATGATACCCCTGTAACCAACAAGGATGATGAATCTCATATGTTGTGTCTAAAGGACTATGGTCTATCAGTAGCGAGTACATTTCATCCATATGTACAAAACCCCTGTGTAGATGCCTATATACAAATTGTACAAAGGGAGATAGAGGGTTTGAGACAAACTGAACAGAGAGGTAACATACACTATAATCTTACCAATGAGGAGCGAGTCATCCTTAATGATTTATCTAAGGACAAAAGGATCACCATAAAGCCCGCCGACAAAGGCGGGGCTTTAGTGGTGATGGACACAGAGATGTATATAAAAGAGATTCATAGACAGGTATATGATGAAAATGTATACACTAAACTATCTCATAATCCTACAGTTGTCTTTCAGAGGGAATTAGTAGGTTTGGTGTCGAGGGCCAAGGAGGCCGGACTTATTGATGAGAAGTTGGCAGATTTTTTGGTTTTGGATTTTCCTGTTGTTCCTGTGATATATACACTCCCAAAAATACATAAGAGCTTGTCCTCACCCCCTGGACGACCTATTGTGTCCGGCAGGGGGTCCATATTTGCAAACACCTCCATTTTTTTGGATCGTGTGTTACGTCCCTTTGCGACGAATACACGATCTTACGTGAAGGACACCTCTGATTTTCTCTCTAAAATCTCCACTGTAACTGTAACTGATACTTGTATACTGGCGTCATTCGACGTAGTCTCACTTTATACGTCTATTTCTCATGACAGGGGCCTGGATGCGGTTAAGAAAAAGCTGGCCAGCTCGGACGTGTCTCCGGAACGGGCCGACCTCCTCCTGACGTTGCTTGAATTCATCCTACGTAAGAATTATTTTGCGTTTGGTGACGAATTCTTTTTGCAGCGTCGGGGGACCGCCATGGGGTCCAATGTGGCCCCCACTTATGCCAACATCTATATGGCGGTTCTCGAGGAGGAGGTCGTCTATACATCACCCTACTGGAGACACGTCCTTAGCTGGCTAAGGTATATAGACGATGTTTTTGTTATCTGGGACGGGACCGTCCCTGAATTGGAGTCCTTCTTGGGGGTATTGAATGAGACACATGAGGATCTCAAGTTTACACTGGTTTGGTCAAGTGAACGGATACAGTTTTTGGACACTACTATTAGTATCAGAAATGGTGGTCTTGAGTCTGATCTTTATGTAAAACCGACTGATCGGAATAATATCTTACACTATCAAAGTAATCACCCCAGGAAAATGGTTGATTCATTACCTTGGAGCCAGTTATTAAGGGTTCGACGTGTAGTGGCTGACGAATCTGTGGTTGACCACAGATTAGACGAAATGTGTGGTAAATTCATTGCACGTGGTTACCCTGCAGCATTGGTCAACAGACATTGTGAAAGGGTTAAAAATGTGAATAGGAACTCTTTACATGGGAGAGAAGCACGTATGGTTACACCACGTATACCCTTTGTATCAACATATGGACCCTTAAGTGGACGTATTGGTGGTATATTGAGGAGGAATTGGGGTATACTTAGTAAAGGATGTCCGAAAGTAGTGGAATTCAACAGTCCACCGATGATGTCATATAAGAGGACTAAGAATATAAAAGATTTGCTTGTGAAATCCGATATTGGGGTATCCAGGGGACCGCGACAAACTACATTGGGTTTAGCCAAGATGGGCTGCTTTCCCTGTCTGGGCTGCTCATGTTGCAGTAACCTTTTGAAAGGCGAGACATTTGCACATCCACACACCACAAAACAATTTACAATAAAACAGAGATTTACCTGTAGATCGGACTTTGTTGTGTATATGATTGTATGCCCCTGTGGTCTATATTACATCGGGGAGACCACGCAGGAGGTTAGACATAGAATACAACAACATAAAAGCACGATAAGGACACAGAAAACAGAGTTGCCTATTCCTAAACATTTCAGTGAAGCAGGACATACAGTGAGTCAGCTCAGATTCAGGGTGATTGATCACGTACCCCCACTGGTTAGGGGCGGAAACAGAGAATTGAGGCTTAAGAAATTAGAACTTAGATGGATCTTTGTACTTGAGACGCTGAGCCCTAAAGGACTCAACCTTGAGTACAAGGTACTTCCAGGTATGTGATACTCCTCGTCAGTATTTTTATTGTATACATTTGAGTTTGTTTTTAAATGCTTTTAGATTATCATATTAATTGTTTTATTTTGTTTATTGCAGTTACTCCAGCGACTTGCTTCCGACTCTCCATTGGTTGGATTTAGTTTTTTGTGGGGTTTTTTTTGCTTTTGGAACGGCATGATGAGTATATCTAGATTAGCTGTTTTTTCTTTTTTCCTTTTTTGAAATTATGCAGTCCACACAACATACATGAATCATGATTATAATGAACTATCCTCTCTCCTCTTCTTTTTTTTTTTTTTTTCCCTTGGGCATAAGCATACCTTTATGAAGCAAGCTTGAATGGTTACTGCCGCGAATTACAGCCCACAGTGTGCATGAAATCGTTTTAAGGAGACATCTATCAGTGTGTGTTGTCGATATCTTCCCAGCGACTCCTTTGACGCCTGTTCACATAGGCATGAAAGTGATGTGACTCATGATGATTTAAAATCCGGCATGGATTAGGTGAGCTATGTGTCATGTTATCAGTTCGTCACCGATTAGCAGGAATGGAACGCCCGGAGTGGACCCTGAGACCTGCATGACCCTTATTTTTGGTGAAACGGTGACGATGATGTACAGACAGCCAAGCTTATGATGCTACAATTACGGCAAGCCTGTCATGTTTTCAGCTAAGCTCTTTACATTGCCACCTGGAGTTCCTGTGTCGCTACGTAAGAGACTGGATTGTACATCCGTATATTGGTCTCCGTGTCCATTCGGAAGATGTGTGGGACAGGACGGTATGTGTTGGGACAGTACACACTGATGCGTTTCTGTGCCGATGGTTGGACTGGAACGATTGCGAGCTTAGCTTTAGGAGGTGGAGCTACACAAGCTGGACAATGCGGCTTAGCAACAGTTCCCACAAGTGCGGTTTGTTACCTACATATACCTGTGGATGTGCCCGCAACGGTCATGGACTTTATTTACTTATTTTTATTTTTTATTTTTTTTAATTTTCAGCAGCTGGAGCTATATAGGAGGAATTATGTTCCATCTGTCATGTGGACTGAAGTGTACTTGTTTTTTTACATCCCATTTGTGTCTTTTTTCTCTTTTCTTTTTTTCTATGTACTATCATGCCGTATGAGCGTCGCGGTTGCTATAGCACCGGTCAGCTGACCGGTGTGTTAGCATCAGCGGACTGTGGATTGGTTATACCCTGCACCTGCGCAGTGACACCGGCAAGACGCCGATGTTAGCGCGCTTTAGCTATACCGTGGAGTCGGTTGGATACAAGTCCTGGGGTATTGTTTGCTTTTAATATGTAAGTTATCATGTTCACTGACACACTGCTTTTGGTGAAGAGGGTTAATAAAGTTAATTATGTACTTGGCAACTACTTGCTAGCCTAAACATGTGATTGGTTGTATGTTGTATATATACCCTGTTCATTTGTATACTGTATCAGCTTGAGAAAGACCGTGTGGTCGAAACGTTGCTGCTATGTTATTGCCATGAGGGAATAAACACTTCTTTTTTGCACTTTACCTACGCCTTGATGCTGTTACCTTTACATTTTTTATGGACTTTGTCCTGATGGACTACAGGAATGGTAACTTTGTTTCATCTATTTATTATACTATTTTTTTATTATTTTGAGTCCCCAAGGGACCACATAGGTGTGCTATGGTATTTTTGCCCTATTTTTGCTATAAAATAGATCAGTCATCAGATATTTAGCAAAAAGGAGAACCACATAGTAAAACTAACCAACAAAACTCACCAACATGTTCTTTTCACCACACAAAAAAGTAATAACATATTTACAGCACCGTATGCCCATATATGGTCCTATAGCTGCCAATGCCCTATATATATGGAGAAATATGGTTCTATGTCCGAGTTCTCACCCGATGGAAGGATGTTATTGCTACATGGTATAAAAGCAGTATTTTATAGGATAAAATCGTTTAAATGGGACTTGCAGAAACCCATGTGCTTGGTACTATAACAACTCCAGTTAGATGAATGGGGAGATTTTCATTCACAGAAATCTCTGCAACAAAAATGCATACATGAAAATTAACAATCAGACTAGATTGACTTGAATATAATACAACTGCACTTGCCTAAGTGTTCATCGCAACATTTAAAGATATGCTTTACAGCAATCCTCATAGATATAACAAACAATAGAGTTGTGATTGTGGTGTCCCACTGTTAGCGTTTTTCTTTTATGCACCTGTCCAAAAGTTCTCAGGTTAAGTAGTGGATGAGGTATTTTAAGTTTCCCCATTAGGTGGCACTGTTCTATACACTGTATGTATTAGTCCGTTGCACGACTGAAGGAAGTAATGGGTTAATTGTTTGTAAGTACCATGTGTTATGTGATGACCAATAGGAGGTGCTCTTTCTTTTCTGCCTATCCTTTCCAGTATTTTTTTACACATTCAACCCCTGTAGGAGGAGATAGCTCCGTATGGGAGGAAGTTAGTCAGGTTAGTTCAGACAAGCTTTCGGTGTGAACAGATGCAGCTAGAGACCAACAGTTTTTCTAAAGTAACTACCACTTATGCTATGCAGTGCTAAGCACAAGTAAGGTAGAGTAGCCTCCAAGGAACACCCTAGCCCACACCAGGAACACGTTGACAAAGTGCAGGACAGACTCCTGAAGCAATAGGAGCTGATCCCAGTAGGACAAAGCTACCGTAAAGAGGTCTATGTATCCTACTGCACAGTGCAGGTAACTGGGAAGTCTCAGACACCCTGCTACTTCCAGATAACTACAGCTGGGGCTCGTGCTACCCACTTAGGATGGGTTCTATGACACTAGGGGGCATAAGGCGGTCAAACATAGTCTAAACGTGAGTACGAGTATTACTTCACTACTAAAGATATCCGGCAGAGTACGAGGCTACAATGGGTACAGGGCTCCTTTGGCAAACTCTTCTCCTCTTCTCCCTACCTTCTACAAAGCACTACTACTACTTCTGCTCTTCTCAAGCACCTACCTCAAGCACTAAGTTAAGCGTGTATCATGATTTTTGTCTGTAAAACGTGTACTGTTAACCTACAAAAGCTCTACAGTAAAGTTGTTCTATTTTTAAACCAAACGCACAGGCCTCTGCTCATCTCTGTTTGCATTCATACACACCACCGTACACCTAAGATTATTTTTCCCCCTTCTGTGGGTGGCAGTACCGACAATCCGGCTGGGTCAGCTGCCACTCTAGGTTGCTGTGATGAGCCCAAGGGACCCATAACAACCCGGAAGGTTACCGAACATTTTGGGGAATGCAAGCCAGCAACTTACACAAGCAGGTACTAACATCACACCTGTGTGCTGGACTAGCGCTGGGGTCACGACAAATAACATCACTGGCCGAGCTCACAACAAAACCAACCAGTAGCCGAGCACCACATGATGACCCTATTGACTTCTATAGGAGAGTTTTCTAGGCATACCCTGTGACTTATGCTGAGGTTCCTATGCAGAAAGACAGAAGTGGATTATCCATGACCATCACCTATTGCCAATGGGATGATCCTGTTATATGCTAGTGTAACTTTCACAGTAATCCTGCAAGTGGTGATAGTGAGGAGACTGCTAACAAGTCATTTATGAAAAACATGACCAACAATTCTTAATAGTTCTGTATAACAGAAGAACTAGATTTGCAATGTTATTTAAAATGGCTGCACCTAACAATGAAGCAATTTATGTATTCTGCATTGTAGACAGCAATATTGCCTTGGGCGATAAAGTCATTAGTTGTTGGATTATTTTGTAGACGTGTTATTTAAGGAACTTAGTGTAAATTGTAAGATAAAACATGGCAATAAGACATTTTATGATAACTAAAC
This sequence comes from Dendropsophus ebraccatus, assembly GCF_027789765.1. Classification (NCBI taxonomy): domain Eukaryota; kingdom Metazoa; phylum Chordata; class Amphibia; order Anura; family Hylidae; genus Dendropsophus; species Dendropsophus ebraccatus. The sequence continues at coordinate 68,645,058 of NC_091456.1, forward strand.
AAGGTCCTGTCGGAGATTCTTGTTTCTTATAATGATCTCTTAAAAGAAGTTGCTAAGTGACACTAAATGTAAGTAAATAATGGAGCATGTGCTTTTGTGGGTTATGTCTCCTCTTTCAGGGGGAAGCAATGGCAAACTGTTTGGAAAAAAAGGCATAGCAATGAAAGGACTCTTTAAACAACATTGTCTTTTCAGACTCCTCCCGAGCTTGAAAACCCCTTCATGAATAGCCCAGCATTTGCTCGATTCATTGCCTATGCTTGATATTTATTTAGCACAGAAACATGGCTACTGTTAATGCACTTGTGTCTGCACCTGTACTGGACAATAGGGGATGTCAGGGGACTTGATAGATGCCCATGAGAATGCAGGGCTCCTTCTAAAAACCTTTGTACATTGTATGAATGTCCTCACCACAAGTGACATGAAAACCTAAAATGACTTTTCAGAAACACTATTTTTGTTCTTTGCATACCTGTATAGAATGTGTCCTGGCTAAACCTCTGAGTCAGAACTTTACAAGCTTGAACATAAGTGATGATGCTTACATTTTCTATAAGCTGGGTCACTTCTTGTACTCACAGAAATGTTTATTTGCATGAGGTATGATATTTTCCATAAGGCATTGTACCATTTAAAGTCATAATATTTAAGATGTGGTAAATTGTAAAAGTGTGCCAAATATAATTCAGGGTTTGAGGAGGAGTCTGTTTTTCTAAAAGGCATAAATTGAGGTTTATTCTTATATTCTCCTTTATGTAACATTTGTTTAGCTACTTCCCTTATATAAAGTTTGCATTTAACCACGCCCCCCCCCAATAATTCTTAATGTTGAGGATAGGATTGAGTATATTATAGTAATCAACTTTCTAGGTGTCACGGCCGCGGCGGCGTCCCGTGCTCCGGGCCGCCGCCGCGACCTCCCTCTGTCCCATGCAGCTGCCGGGGTCCTTGTGCAGGGACCCGGCGCTGCTACATGTTCGGCCCCGGGGGCGCCTTACCTGGTCCCGCTCCTGTCTCCGTCTGTGCCGGCCGGCGCGCGCGTCCCCGCCTACTAGGGCGCGCGCGCGCCGGCTGTCTTAGATTTAAAGGGCCAGTCCGCCCCTAATTGGTGTTGCACTCAACCACTCCCTATAAATTCCTACCCTTCCCCACTACAGGTGTTGGAGCCTCTATATGCTTCCCATAGCGTTTGGCCCAGCTCCCTGTTGTTCCTGACCTTAGTCCTTGTCCCTTGTTCCTGTCTTCAGTCCTTGTCCCTAGTCCTTGCCCGCTGCCTTCCCATTGTTCCTGAGTCCTGTCCGCCACCTGCGAGCACGTCTACTATCCTCTGTCTGCACTATCTCCTGCCTACTGCTCCTGCCACGCCTCGCCTGCCGTCACTAGCAACCAAGCCAGGGGTAGCGACCTGGGGGTCGCCTGCCGCAGCAAGTCCATCCCGCCTTGCGGCGGGCTCTGGTGAAAACCAGCGGCCCCTTAGACTCCGCTCCCTGGTGAGGTTAGTGCCATCGCTGGTGACGGCCCAGTGGATCCACTACTCCAGGCGTTACACTAGGTAGAAATATTTTTGCTCTTTACATTCGTTGCTAATATATTTCTTTTTATTGTGTCATAGAGATTTCATCATTTTTTATTCAGATGTAAGGCGTTTTTTTTTTTTGTAAAAGTGAGGAGCCATATTGGTTGTCACTAAAGATGAGCGTGGTCAAGTTAGATAACTCGCCATTTAAAAACTGGTAGCTGTTGAGGTTGGATGTAACCATATGGATGCATGGTTATCTCATGAGAGATAACCAATATAACCAATAACCAATAAGGGCCACTGAGACAATTCTACTTTACACCTGTTTGATAAATGTCCCCCTTAGTCTTGAAAATTTAATCTTTTTTAGTCAAGAATACATTTTTACAATTTGTCTGTGAATCGTTTTTGCTCATCGTTTTTGCGCAATCTTTTGAACATTTTACATTGAAGGTATAATAGATAATGCTTGCTATGAACAGGCAAAATGGTCTTACCTGCTGTTTTTAAGGCGCAGTAACATAGTCACTTGAATAGTCTTACTCGCAATACCTAAAAAGATAAAGATAGCCTTACAATGCCAAAATTGGAAAAATACTAAAAAATAGTTTTTAATGGAAACTAAATGGACCTGCAAATAAAATTGTCAAGGAAAATTAATATTTCTTAAATTATGAACGCCTCTTTTCTTCTTAGGAATTTTTACCTCTAAAATTCAGATAGTCAGCAACTACCTCATAAGTTTTTTTTTTTTGTCAAATTCATAATCAATGCTGTATAGATTTATGTTGATTTTCTTAAATTCATCCTATGGTACTATAAACATTAGAATAAGATGATTTTGCTGTAAGACTGGCTGGTTATGTTGAAGAGTCTTGGCTAGCCTTTCTCTGTAGTTGTAGATATAGAGTGTTGTGGGTTATATACTTTCCATTAGCTGTTGCTTTGCATGTAATTACTAGCATTTGATCATTTTTTTTCTCTTCCTAAAGGTTGTATATACTTTTTTTTTCTGCATAACAGAAAATTAGATCTTAATGGTTAACATTTTATAATTCTGATTAGTATGCATATTAAATCTATTACACTTAGTTAAATCTGGGCAATTTATAAGAATGTAAAAATAAAATATGATTTCTATAGAGGTAAACAGTAGAAAAAGTGTGGCTATAACAGCTGATCCTGAATAATTCATTAAAATATTAACTGCTATATCTGGCATCTTAAAAAAAATGCAAAACTGAATTTGTGATTGTTTAGTCAAAGCTCCACTTTCCTGGGGAATTTCATTTTCCTTGCCACAGAAGGATGTGTCAGCAGACTACACGTGCTATTTGCTGATACACCTTACAACAGACTGTGCCTGCGCTGCATTGGTAGCCTAAAGGCTGCTATAAGCTAGGCATTGTGTAAAAGTAACATGTAGGGCAACACAGGATAACCTAATTTTTTATGGGTTATTCCCATCATATACTGATTAGAAGAAAAACAATGTGTAAATATTATCAATATCAGTATGATTCCTCAAAACTATCTTCCAATAAGATTTAAAATTATAGAGTTGAATTACGTAGATTACCTACATTGTGGCACCATGTCAATCCACTCACCTAACAAATACCTCTCTTGTGTTCACGAAAATAACGAAACCTTATTGTATCATTGTAGTATACCAGAGCTCAATTCCTGTGGCTTGGCTTAGGATGGCGCTGGTCCACAAGTGATTTACTATTTACTATGTTGTATAAAGTAACCTGTTTTTATGTGAAATTATGCTTTGCATTCTCTGTACCAGTGTAACTGGCAGACAGAGAATGAGTTACATGCCTCAACACTCACTCTGCACAAACTGTTAGGCAACAGCGACACATGCAGTCTTTAGTGGGTACTGTGGTAGTGTGGAAAGTTTCCAGTATATTCTAGAACTTGCTAGAAAGTGGGTGGAGTTTGCTAATATGCTCCTTCTAAAAAGTTTGCAGCGACAGAGTATAGCTGGGTTAAGTTGAGTTGGTGTTGAGGAGACAAAAGCACAAATAAAGAGACCATGAAAAAGGAGAGAAAAGCTGCTGGAGGAGAAGATCAGGGAGTTAAAGTTGGATTACAAGCTGAGCAGCAGGAGAAGAACAGCTGGAGGTGAGACTAAACAGAGACTTTGGGAGAGAGTTTGTTCGGTGCACTTTTCACAGTTAGGAAAGGCCTGAACTTCTACAGACAATGGAAATCCTCAGTTCAGGAACCCAAGTGGATGGACTTTTGGGTAGCAGAGTTAAGTTAGGCCTCTTTACCATCTCTTTCTGAATTCAGGGGGTAGGATGTATAAGGACCCCTGAATACTCAATATTAAAGCAGAAAGCTCCCTAGCTGACAGGGAGGGAAAGACTCAAGCACCATTGTGGAAAAGGATTACAGTGGCCACCAGCATCCCGCCAATGTCTGAGGCAGACCATCTCTCTACACTATGCTCACAAAGCACAGTAACCCATTCGAGGCTGTCAGTATTAACAAATGCATGCAACTGGACTGTACACATGCCTCAGAGTTCTTCAGTAAATTTGTTATTGTTACACCACCACCCTTCTTGTCTCTCTGTTTTCTCATCCACCTGCACCACATCATCATGAAGGGCAATACCAGACAGCAGTATTTGGGGTTGGCCCTGGGGGAACTTAAGGTTCATACCACTGACCACCTTACACACTGGTGCAGCCTGCCTAAAACCTCTACAGCGAGTAACCTGCTCCTGTGGAAGCTTTCATCCCCACCTGAGACCGTGTCTGCTGTGCACCACAAGACCCAGCCATCCTACAGGTAACAGCGCACTCTCACTCTGCAGCTCTCAGTGTAGCCCCTCTTTCCAGAGCTCAGTGCTACACACAGGAGAGGCCCAGCCATCCACAGACAACTACTAGCACCTTCATCCTCCTCCTCTCACCCTCTCTCCTCCACACCCTGGCTTGACGAATCATCACTTGACGAATCATCACTCCTGTCCCTAGACTGTCCGTATTTCTCCATCTGACTACTAATGTAGCCAATCTTCTCAGCGGGACTGCCCTTAAAATTAGGACAAAATGTTTGGCTATAAAGAGGAGGAAGGCGCCATAGGGTGATAGGGTGAACAGAGAAACAGATGAAAAGGGAGGCATATAATGCTTGGTTATAATGGTTATGCTCACCTTTTGGTGTTGTACACAGAGTACAACACCTTGTAGCACTATCAGTGAAGATAGTATGGGTTTCCGCAGCAGCCAGTCCACAAGTGCAGTCAAGGATCTTAAGCCACAAGATCCACGATGCCAAAGGATAATGGCATGTTACAGCCTCGGATACTATGATACTGATACTGAATACCGTCCAGCGCCGAACTTAGTCCTTCCACCCCAGCCCGGCTAACTCCGAGGTTGTGACACACCATTATCCTTAAAATTAGGACATCCTCCATGTTGTACCTAACTTACTCTCCTCTTACTCTTTACTCTTCCTACAGTTCTCCATTGCATATAACAAATTTTGACTCTCTGATGTCATGATGCTCCAGCATCATGAATGTATTGAAAAAATCACAATCATTTTAAAAAAGGTCTTCTGAAAAATGAAAAGTTTAGATCATGTGAGCAAATCTTATCTCATAACAAAAATGTCATTAAGACATAAACCAAAAAACAGCTAATTGCAATAAAACATGTTGGATCTCTAAAATCTGGCCTACTGTAAAACCATTAGGTTAATTTATATTGACCAATCAGTGAATATTCACAATCTTCAGTACAGGATTCTCTAAATTTCCACTCTATCTCTTTAGTCTTTTTACTTCAATCTGCACCTACAAAAAATCTTTAGAATCACTACAGGTAGATCACACAAGTCACTTGTCACATCTCCTCTTGTAACTAATCAAGTACTATAATATGCTTACTAGCAATACAAATTAATTGGGCAATTAATACTGATATAATATTTGGATCTTACATCATTGTCTTTTATTTCACTGAGATAATCCTATAAAAATACAAAATACAGGATATTAACTATATATCACGTGTTTTAAACATCTTTATAATGGAAATCATATATCCTGTGATCCTTTCCTGTCACAGTAGGGGGCATTGGTATGGACCTTGAATCTGTCTTACCGTCCTTTAGCCGATGTGTTTCTTCACAACCACCCAGTCTTCTTACTTAGAGTTGTTGTTCACTTTAAAGCCACTAGTATCACCTCAGACATTGCTTCTTGGCTGTGTTCTCTCCCATAACTGTGGTTACAGGTTGACATCCGGCACCATTAAAGACAAGGACATACCTATATAGGCCACCCGTGGCAGTTGGATGAAGTCAACTTTCAATCTCTAAAACAGGTAGGATGATCACAAGCTGTGCAGACAGGCACCTTGATTGTGTTAACTACAGTGGGTTATGACAAGTATAGGTATTACAGTTCTACACAAACCTCTTGGCTATATATGTTGAACCCTGTGTGGCCCGATGTGAAGATACTACACCACATTACACATGGCTTCCTTCTGATGGTTTTATGGAACTGCATCTGCTGTAGTAGTACCACATTGGGGGATGGGCCTGTATGGGATTAGTTGATTTTCATGTCACCATCTTTGGGGTTGACAGTGATGGCACTGGATAAGGTAATGGTGGCATTTATTAGGGATACTTGTTTGTTCAGCATATATTATTGCTCACCTCTTTTTCTTAATTTCCCTAGCTGTTATTTACCATGAATTTTTTCCCCTCTTATTTCAGATATACTTCTTTCTCTCTCTCTGGTGGGGGGCATATCCTCTGGATGTTGAGTTACCTGCCCCCATGTTGTTATCTCAATATTGTTATATAGGTCCTCATTGGCTGGCTTTCCAGACTGCTTGCAGGGTGACAGATAACCCTTCTGCATAACCATGTTTGTTCTTAATCTCAGCAAGTAAGTTGCCCAGGAGGTTACTAACTTCTTGCATGAATGTTCATCAGGAATACTTTTATACTCCCTAAACTTAGGTGTCAGAGACACTTCTATACTGGGACCTCAGACACTTTAATGATGTGCCAACCTTCCTTAGATATGGCTAGAATACAGTGTTTGCACGTCTTTTTTAACCCCTTAACGACAAAGGGCGTATAGGTACGCCCTATTGCCGGTAAGGGCGTTCAGAGCGGGGCCGCGGCGGTCCCGGGTGCCGCTTGTAGCCCGGGACCGTAGGTATTAGCGGGCACGGTCCGATCGCCGTGCCCGCTAATATAGTAATCAGATGCAGCTGTCAAACATGACTGCTGCATCCGATTACCGGATCCAGCATCTCCCTGGTGTCTAGTGGCGGAGATCGCTCCTCCGGGATGTTATCCCGGAGGAGCGATCTCCGTTTCTGAAGCCGGACGGGGACCGCTCCAAGATGGCGCCGTCCCCGACTCGGCACTCGTTTACTTCCGGCTGCAGCAGCCGAAAGCAAACGAGTGCCTATCTCATGGATCTCTGCAGCATATCTATGCTGCAGAGATCTCAATGAGAGATCAAAGTGTATATACTAGAAGTCCCCTAGGGGGGCTTCTAGTATATATGTAAAAAAAAAAATATAGTGTTGTTGTCAATAAAAAGCCACCTCCCCTAATAAAAGTCTGAATCACCCCCCTTTACCCAGGTTATAAATAAAAGTAAACAAATAAATAAATAAACAAACATGTTTGCTATCGCCGCGTGCGTAATCGCCCGAACTATTAATTAATCACATTACTGATCTCGTACGGTAAACCGTGTAAGCGCCAAAAAATCCCAAAGTGCAAAATTGCACATTTTTGGTCGCATCAAATCCAGAAAAATTGTAATAAAAAGCAATCAAAAAGTCGTATATGCGCAATCAAGGTACCAATAGAAAGAACACATCATGGCGCAAAAAATGACACCTGACACAGCCCCATAGACCAAAGGATAAAAGCGCTATAAGCCTGGGAATGTAGCGATTTTAAGTGACGTATATTTGTTGACAATGGTTTGAATTTTTTACAGGCCATCTGATACAACAAGTTATACATGTCATATATCGTTTTAATCGTAATGACTTGAGGAACGTGCATAACAAGTCAATTTTACCCCAGGGCGTATGGCGTAAAAACACATTTCCCCCAAATAAACAAAATGCGTTTTTTTTTTCAATTTCACCACACTTTGAATTTTTTTCTGGTTTCGCAGTATACTTTATGCAAAAATTCAGCCTGTCATTGCAAAGTACAATTAGTGACGCAAAAAATAAGGGCTCATGTGGGTTTCTAGGTGGAAAAATGCAAGTGCTATGGCCTTTGATGCACAAGGAGGAAAAAACGAAAACGCAAAAATCGAAATTGGCTCTGTCCTTAAGGGGTTAAATATCAACATTATTACATTGATACAACAGCACTGCTTTTTTCCCCCTTCTTTACTCATCAACCATCTAAGGCTGGAACTAGGGATGGTCCGAACCTGCCGAGGTTTGGGTTCGTATGAACCCGAACGCTCGGCAGCAGATTCCCGCTGTCTGCCCACTCCGTGGAGTGGGCGGATACAGCGGGAGGAATGCCTGGAAAACTGGGATACAGCCTATGGCTATGGCTGTATCCCAGTTTTCCAGGCGGTCCTCCCGCTGTATCCACCCTCTCCACGGAGCGGGCAGACAGCGGGAATCATTACCGAGAGTTCGGGTTCTTACGAACCCGAACCGAACTCTGTTCAGACCATCCCTGGAACCTGCACTAACCTTTAATTGGTATTGTGCAGGAAACTAAACAATTTCTCATATACCAGAGTCACATCAACCTATTAAGGCCAGGACCAGTGTATTTCATTAGCCCTTATAGGCTGAAACCAGAGTAACGGTGTTTCAGATTTCATACTTTATCCTTAAGTTACTTATATTAGCAGGCTATACACACTAGACAGTGAATATCAGATTTTGACAAAGTTCTTAAAACAAGGGGTTTATATTATGTGGTCAGGTGTCCAAACAGGCAGCGGCACAGGAGGGTTGGTAGATAAGATAAATAATTTTCTTACCGCATCTTGGAGCTGCAGTCTCCCCATCATATGTGTCCGACCGGTGTGGATTGTCTGTCATATTGACTAAATGACATAGTTAAAAGTATAATCTAGTGCATGGAAGAGTCACAATGACACCTAGCAGGGTCAAAGAAAATCTCCTTTATTCAAAGGTGGCAAGCAGTATTTATGTCTCCATGGAGGGTGTTTCTCCAGTAAAGCTCATGTCATTATTTTATTGGTTGAGGAACAAAAAGAGTAACTTGCATTTAGATGATCAGTGCTATCTTGTAATGGCTTAACAAAATAGCATGACATCTTCAACACATTGGGCAGTTGTGAAGGGGTTAATAACTCCTGTAATCATCGAAGAAATACGTACCATGAAAGTGTCCATTATATTTGCTATTGAGTCAGTACCAGAGGAATATGACAAGCGGAAAGATATGTTATCAGGTAGACTAGAGATATGCAGCTAAAGCCGGATCCTCAAAATAAGATTAAATGGGTTGGCCACTATAGTAAAATTGTTCAGCGTACAGTACAGCAGCTCACTTTGTACCTCATAGAGCTAAAATCATACTCCCCTCCTCCAGGCTGTGCTGTCCTGCCCTGTGGTGAGTCTGTCCATAAGATGGCTGACATGGAAGAGCATGTGACCATGCTCCACCCCTCCCAGTGTCCACCACTGAGCCTGTATAAGCCTATGGAGGACACGGGGGGGGGGGGCATAGCATGGTCACTTGCTCTTCCATGTTGGCTATTGGATGGACACACCACTCACCACAGAGCAGGACAGCCCAGCCTGGAGGAGGAGACAGGAGGAGGTATACAGGGAGCTGCTGTCAGTAAATTCAGTCAGTACTGAATTACTAATTACTAGTACAATTACTAATACTGTGCACTGAACTATTGTGCAATAAAGTGGCCACCCCCTTTAAATATTTTGAGATATAAATCCTTTTCAGAGAAACTGTATATTTAGGTGTAAGCCACATTCTGGGTCAATGAACCATATCATCAGAAAGAGTGTTTAGAATGCCATGGTTTATGCACATGTATTTAGAATGACTACTACTTTTGTATATTCAAGGTAATTCATTTGCCTTTTAAAATTAAGGCTCTAGTGTTCAAATTAAGTGCCTACCCTTCAACTCAGTGGGTGCTTGATGAAGCCAAGCAGCTGCTTCTACTTGAAACGTGTTGCTATTGTAGATTTTCCATTATGTCTCATTATACTTCACCAAAACTTGAGGCTTGACTGCACTAAACTAGTCATATTATTTTTTTCCCAAATAATGACTCCCATTGGAGAGGTGGACACAAAGAACTGCAATGTTCCCCTTTTTCAGGCTTGTTAAGAGTGGCTAATCATTTCTGATCACATGTATGTTTGCTTTGCCTTACTACTTGATATCGCTCTAATTCTCATGGAACTTCTTGGAACAATAGACTAAAAGATTCAGGTTTAATATGTATTTTGTTACTTACACAAATAATTAGTAAAGCTGAAAATATTCAGAACTAAAATTTCAGGATAGAGTCAAACATATTCAGTAATGTTTTCAAGGCTTTGGGTTTTCTCTTAAATGGAATGTGTTATCCGAAAAGGATTTACTGTTTAATAGAGATGAGCCAATACGATTCGATCGAGTAGGTATTCGATTGAATATTGCGGTATTCGAAAGATTCAAATTCAATCGAGTAGTGAGGCGAATAGGCGGAAAACATTCGAAAGCCCTTCCATTGCAGTTGGCGCTTTTTTTAATCCAATGACCATACAGGGAGGCCGTGAGGGACCCTGGGAGTACGCACGCAGTGCGAAAACGACGTCTACCCTCATTGGATGGCTGAACCACATGACCTCGAATCTTAAATACTTCCGCCTCCCGACCGCAGATGAGCTTTCAACCTAGCCAGTGAAAGATCTTGCAGCAGGGAGAGAGATTTTAGTAGCGTTTTGGTTAGGCAGGCTTACTACTGAACCCAAAAGTCCTTTTCAGGGCTAAGATACAGCGAAAAAGTCATCTCTGAATCAAAAGCACTTCTCAGTGCCAAGACATAGACGATACAATAGCAGCAGCATCATCAGCAGTCGAATTTTGATTTCCAAGTGCCGCAAATTTTTTTCCCCATAGACTATAATGGAATTGAATACTCGTTCGAATAGTCGAATATCGGTGCCTATTCGATTTGAATTCTTGAAAGTCGAATATTTCACTACTCGCTCATCTCTACTGTTTAATAATGTTTTTATGTTAAACATATTTTAAAGAATTTTTGGTGATTTTTTTTCATTTATCCATTTTCTATCTATATTATAAAATAATCCTCATATTTTGCTGTTATCATTCCCACCACTGAGGCTAAAACTGAGACTTCCTGATCTCTATAGTAATATGAGAAGGCTGCTGTAAAGTGATCTGTACAGCATTGCAGCGACATGTGACACCAGTAGCTAGAGAAGACAACAGCAGCTCCCTGTGGAATGACCTCGTCACACGTGACAGAGCATGCTCAATGGTCGATGGGCAGAGTCTGTCTATTGTCGTCTATGTCCATGAGTCTTGCTGCAAAGCATGTCACTACATGCTAAGTTAAGAACAGCCCAGGCAAATTCGCAGCCCCCATAACAATGTACTAAAAGTGAAATAAAAAAAAAAATTAAGTTAGAAAATAGAAACAGATTGGAATAAAAGAACAAGTTTTAGTGTGGCATTTGCAGGTTTTCTTAGAATTGGGATTTAAAAAAAATATAATACCTCCATACCATAACAACATATTATTAGTATAGTAACTAAATAATATTTCCATACTATTACTAAATAAAAACCACAATACACAGACCAACATCTCTAATAACACAGCAATACAAGGGGATAGTAATTCTGCTACACCATGACCACTACCATTACAAAAATGTAGTAACCACCATACTGAGAATGAGTAAAAACCACAATACACAGAGCAGTATCACTGATCCTACTTCTATACAAGAGAAACACCTGCCATACCATGACTACTACCACAATAACTACATAGTGACTGGATAATGCCACCATACTGGTATTGAACAAAAAAAAAAAAAACACTGTACACAGAGCAATATAGCCACACTTTTCCAGTACATTCCTCACATTTTCCCTACCTCATTGCTCCAAATATTACCTTTCTGGTGCCCTGCTTTGCATGACTGAATAGGTAAGTGAGTTGGAGGGGATTAATAGGGGAATTGGGTGGGGGATAATCCCTCTACATTAGGTGGATACCCCAGTAGGAAGGGTGTTCTCCATTAGGTAGAAGCTCCAGGAAGAAAGCTTTCAACGCTCCATGAAGAATGAATGAGCTGAGTGCTTTAGTCATTGCGGGGGTGATTGTTAACACTCTTTCAGGATTGGTGGGGGTTCTGGTTGTTGGACCCCAAACAATTAGCTTGTTATCCCCTATCTTCCAATTAGATAGATACCCCCAGTAGGCAGTTAACCTCTTAATTAAGTGGAAGCCCCCAGTAGATATTTTACAGCCCCCCTAATTCATTTCAAACCCCCAGTACATATTTAAAGGGGTACTCCAGCGTGGGGGCACTTTTTGGGGGGGACCGGGGAGAAGGTGGCTGAAATAAAAGACGTCCACTCACCGCCCCGGTTCCAGCTGCGGGGCACTCATCGCGGCGCTCCTGTTCCTGGCCGCTCAGTGAAGGAGGCGGGATCCGTTTGAAGTCCGCTCGGATCCTGCCTCCTTTACTGAGTGGCTGAGCGGCCCTGAGACGTAGCGTCTCGGCCGGCGTCAGACACCAGGAAGCGGAAGCTTTTGGTTGGATTAGAAAGATTTCATTACTCATGACCTGTATGTAATTACCCTCATGAAATGACAATAGTTTTGAACTGAAATGATGATGTAAAGGAAGACAGATATCTATTGTGGTTTTTCTATATTTGCTCCTCTGATATTCTTTGACAATATAGCGTACAATTACAGTATTTCCAGAGTAGAATGAGACAGTCACTGTTACCTTCCATGTTCTCCAGCACATTTTACTATCATTATTTTATTTATAGTTACCAGATTGCTAATGTCAACAAATAGCGTTCCGTTTTCTTTTGAAAGTACATACCAGCATCAGTTTATGCCCGATTAAAATCGAGACAGAAACTTGGTTTTAAAGGGTTTTGTTTAAGGTTTTGACTACAATCTTCAAAAACACTTGTCAATTCCATTCATTTTAGTATGTTTTGTTTTTACTAGTCTGTTTGTATAGTTATTGAATTTCTACTAGACAACAGTTATTTATGGGTGGCAATAAAGTAGTGGTGTGGATGATTAAAATGGTCTGTTGCTTGCTTACTTCATCATATTAGAAGGAAAATCTGAATTGGCAGTATTTTGCTTCAAGGAGTCGATAGATGTAGGGGAAAAAAGTGAAATTGTTGTTCAATCAATATATTTTCATTTTGGTAGCACAGGTCTGAAAATAAGAAAAGTGACCCAAACAAGTTACTATACGAGATTTCAAGGAAGGACACACGCAGGGGCGTAGCTAGGATTCACAGGGCCCCATAGCAAAAAATTTTAAGGGCCCCCCTCCCCTACGCACAACACAAAGCACTGCGTATGTATATGTGTGTGTGTATATATATATCTGATTTACTACTGGTGCACTGATAATCCCTGACCTCTGCACGGAGCTCTGCACATTTTCCTTTCCTACTTGATTGCGCAACTGGAGAACAGAGGTCAGAGGTTGTCAGTGCAATGAAGCAGAGATCTCGGTCTCCTGCTTGTTAACCCTTTCTTTGTACCAAAAAAGGAAAAAAGGGGGCTCTACCATAGTAGGGCAACTATCTGTTCAAGGGGGTGCCACTTGGTACCAAAAATCACTACATAAGTGATTACATATGGTACCATATAGATGAGTGCACCCCACACTTAATAAACAAGTACACATGAGTGAAAAAATACATTGTGTTGCAGCATGTAAGTAAACATTAGGTCACTTACACACTGCAGTACATAAGGGGTTAAACAGAAGGACACACGCTCTTACCTTCTCCCCCGGGCCCCCCTCCTGCACGGGCCCCATAGCAACTGCCTACCCTGCCTCTATGGTAGCTACGCCACTGGACACACTGAACTTGGCAATGTTTGTGATTGGTGAGCGTGCCATCAGTCACTCATACAATAAGATTTTTGTTCTACTATCCTGTACATAAAAGATAACCTTTTGAGTTAAGAATGCCCCTTTTTATAGAATAAATATTTCAATATTGAATATTTTTATTGAACAAGATACAAAGCAATAAACAGTTAAAATGTAGAGAAGCATCCAATTAATAACACGCAATACAAAGCGGTACCAGCCTGCTATCTGTAGTGTTGGCAGTGTGCAGTGACTGCCGTCCAGTGGGTATGACTCAGGCAGATGATGGGGATAGTAGTCTCCTGTGGGTATAGTACAACTCTCTATTGTCACAGTGACTTGAGTGGTTCCACTAGTTTTTCTACACTCCTCCTAGACTGACACAGTGATAAGGGGGCTGTACAAATGATGGTAATAATGTTATCTACCTGGTACACATCCTGTGTTGTGACTGGGCTGATTGTAAGATGTATAAGAACAAAAAAACAAAGGGAATAAGCTAAAATATAACTTTTTTTGGTATGCGTAATAAAAGTATACTATATATACAGTGTAAATAACCGAAAATTTATATACATTGTGCACGTAGCACTAAACAATATGTACAATGTGCATGTAGCAATATCTCTCCTCTCAAGAAGTTGTTGGTATAATAGGCTGTCCACAGCTATTCTCTCCTTACACATATCTTTTCTTTCATGGAGAGGCTGACTTGCATACCTCTTAGCTGAGTGGTTGACTCAGGATGTCCTCTCATTAGAGAGGCTAAGGGCCCTATTACATGGAACGATAATCGGCTGAATCGGCCCTATCCGGCCTATCATCGGCTTATCATTGATAAAGGTTTGGACCTATAATTGTCGGGCACCGACCGTGCATCGATACGTGTAATAGTGGTGCACTGCCAGCGGCTGACGATTTCCAAACTGTATACATTAACTATCCATGCTGCAGGGCTCTTCTTGCACTCTGCTTCTCCCTGGGTCCTGCACACTCCAGCTTCAGAGCGTCCTGTCTGAGCTGACAGGCCACTCAGCCAATCACAGGCTGGGACCGCCGCGGCCAGTGATTGGCTGAGTGGCCTGTTAGCTGAGACAGGCTGCTCTGGAGCTGCAGCGTGCAGGAGAGACCTGCAGCATGGATAGGTAATGTATACAGTTTAAGTAGGGGCTGAAAGGAATTCGGTAACAATGTCCATGTCGCCCTTGTCAAACGATTATTGGGCCATGTAATAGGCCAGTAAACGAGCAGCGATCTAGCAGATTGTCGCTCATTTACAGTTATTATCGGGCCCCCATCGGCCCGTGTAATAGGACCCTAACTCACAATAAGTGAGACACCTAGTGGCCAATTTTATAGCATTGTATTTCATATAGAAAAAATAAATAAAATAAATTGCAAAGATGCAGTATATCACTTCCCCTGATGATTTAACATAATTTATTGGTAATGGCAGTGCCCATGTAAGGGCCATGGCTCATTTTTCAAATTTGACCTGTCTCACTTTATGTGGTTATAGCTCTGGGATGCTTTAAGTTATCAAAGGATTCTGTGTTCACTGAACAATTGCAATGTTAATAGTATATCTGCGCACTCTATTGGGTGCAATGAGAACGTCAGAACAGTATTATAGAATATTAATTGCACACCAGAAAACCATTTTCTTTCATTTTCTCATGCTCTTATTTGATTCCAATATGTATATACACAGTGAGTTGGCTCCAGAATTAGGCACATTCTTTATATCACATTTAATCCTTGAATTGTATACCATAACAGACGTTGCGGTCTAAAATAACCTTTTTTAACAGGTATACATTGGTGGGTGGTAGAAAAGTAAGGGTGCCATGTGCTTGGATGGTTCTGTCGCGGCCGGAGCCTCCTATTGAAAAGGGTTGTTTTAGACCGAAACGTCCGTTATGGTATACTATTCAAGGATTAATTGTGATGGAAAGAATACATGTGGCTAATTCTGGAGCCAACTCACTGTGTATATATATATATATATATATATATATATTGGAATAAAATATTTGGGGCATGCAGATCACATCCACGACGTTCTGTCACACTGTGTCAGTACAGTAGTGCAGAGATGTAAACAGTTTAGGAACTCCCAGTACCATCATGAATGATGATGCCTGGAATTCTGAATTCTGTTCCATAGCACATCGTCCTTATTTACGGATCATACATGGAACGTGTGACTGCCCCCCTAAGATGCATAACATTGTACAACACAGAAAGTAGAATTTATTAATCATTCCTAAGTCATGTTACAAGTCCAAAGTTATACACATACAGTATATAATAAACCACTCAAATCTAGACTTGTCTCTGGGAATTTCTGAATTCTTAAGTTTTTTTTTTTTTTTTTTTTTTTTTATATATTAACTGCATATATTTGCTTTTCATTTAGCTATGTGCACAAACTTTAAAGCAATGTATATCTTGCTGTGATTCTTTACATCTGTATTTTTGCGTCTGGCCAGTAGGGGGAAATGTTACCATGTGATGATTGAAAACGAAGGCTCCAGCCTCCGATTAATTCACACGTTGGTATTTGTATTCCATTTTACATTTTGAAGCATGTTAATATGGACATATAAAACTTAACAAGAGAATTCCCTTTTCTATTAGGCATTCAAACCAACCATCATTACCAATTCCCCAGAGAGATTTAGAGAATGCTTACTCTGCAGAAATCAAAACTCGTCCAAGATATTTTCAGAATCTTTGAAATAACTTAGCATTTTTCATGCTGGTTAAAGTTTTGTATAGATAATGATGAAGCGAAAGCCTTACTTTTACTTGATGATATCCATGACTTGGCCTAATTGCATTTCTACTCAAATCCTACTTGATTTCCATTTGCTATGTCTTTGCAAATATTTCAATATTTTGCTTAGTTTTTCAAATAACATTTCTCTACTTTTTGTATACTACACAGTATAGCACAGATTTACTATAGTTCATTTATATCTAAATAAGAATTTGTAACTTTTTTTAAATTATAGATTTATACAAATTTACAAGACTGAATTAGGGATTTGCATTATTAGCAATTCCTTTAAATATGCAGCTGTAACTTTGCGGCTTCTTATATAATAATAATAATTTAGGCTGCTATAAACGTCTCTCAATCAAACGTCTATCAATTCCATGTAGTCGGTGGTATAGCAATTATGACTAGGCCCCATAGCCCAGGGGACCACAGACCTCAAGACCTGTGTGCAAAGGCCTGAACACAAGAGATAAGAGTTAGGAAAGGTAGAAAAATCTGGATCTGATCTGACGGGAACATGATCAGGGGGAACCATTCAAAAGTTTGTCTCTCTAGTTACGCCCCTGCATATGGCCCTGCTTAAAGCGAATCTGTAACGAGTAGAGATGAGTGAATTACTCAGAAATTTGTTTCGCAAAGTTAGTAAACATTCATGCGAATTCGCGAATATTCGTGAATCACATTCAAACTAATTTTTAGCTACAATAGTAGGACTATAACAGAGAAGCAATTTTTTGGAAAATGTCAATTTTTTTAAAAATGTCAATTATTCAATTTCCGCCATGGGCAGTAGTGAACATTGGTAAATGAGCACCCAGTGAATTATAATTATTAGGATGGACACTGTGTTCACTGTGACTTTCTACAATGCTCAGCCAGCACCCAGTGACTTGGTATACTGGACAATGGCTTCACTGCTCCCACAGAAAACCACCCACAATACACCCTCCTCTTTGTCCTTATCTCTCTGTATTTCTCTCCCTGCTCTAACTGCCTGCTGAAACCAACTCTCCGCTATACACAGCCGACTGGCCGCCTCCAGGAAGCCAATCACCTTACAGCATACACTGTAGAAGGTGAGGGGGGTTGCTGACATCACAGTGGGGTTTGCAGCTGATTGGATGGGCACAAGGGATTATGGATAATCCCTTGCTCCTGACAAAAAACAGTACTAACATGTGTGGTCGCCATTGCAGCCACCATGTTTAGCAAATTTGCTAATCGAATCTGTCGAATTTGCGAATCTCTACAAAGCAAATTTAATGCTCGATTCGCTGCGAATCAGAATTCGTCAGGTTCACTTCGCTCATCTCTAGTGACAAGGTTTTATGTGGCTAAATTAGCATAGTTGAAAGTAAAGCCTAATAAATGTTGATCAAGCAACTTGAGGCGGATAGAAGCGAGCACAGGGGTGTTACAGGCAAGAGTTGGGATTAACATAAATGTGTTTTTGCATCCGGGGGAACACCCCCTAGGCTTTGGAAATCCTTTTCATAATAGTAAAAAGACAGCTATCTCAGTACTGGAGGGCTCAGACTGTAAAAGCAAGATATGCATGAAAATAAGACTGAGAAGCCCTATATGTTCACTCAGTATACCAGTGTATTGAAGGGGAAAAAATCTGCTGCCAGACTTCTCTAGCATTGGCGAAATTCACTGAGAACAAAATAATTGGATATTCTGTAGTCCAACCACCTGATCCTCATCTCCTCTGACATCTCCTGTGGGGGGAGGGGCGGGAGTCCCCTATACACTTTAATCCAATGTGTATGGCCAGGTTTTCTGCTTATTCTATTGGTTTCCAATCTGGGAAGTGTAGTGTTTCATAATATGCTGTACAGTTCTCAGCCTTGTTCCTGACAGCCAGCAGAATTGCAAATACAGCTCTGGACTACAGCATATCACAGGTTATAACTCAGGACTAATACAAAAGTAACACAATACAGTTACTTATTTGCTGACCTTTTTATGTAGATGCTTTCTATCTGGTAAAATTGTTTTAAAGCGTACCAGTCATTCTAAACAATTTTGACATGTCACACAGACAGACAGTTTTGATTAGTCCGGGCCCAAGTGTTCAAACCCTTACCGATCTGGAGAACATGTGTTGAGAGGACATGCTGCAGTGAGTTGGGCTTCATAGACTTGCATTAGGAACCTGACTCATCACGTGACACAAAGCCAGGATGCCTTGAGAAAGTGCTCGATAGCATCGAAACAGTCGTCAGGGAGTGTGCATTCCTTTTTATGTCCTGATATGTGTTTTTGGATACAATAAAGATGAAGCTTTTAAGGTGAAGCGCTGCCGTATGTAATCTTCTTGTATATACTTATATGGACCTATGTGTTAAGCTGAGCACCACCTACAGCACTGATTACACTGAGCACAAACGTCTGGGACCAGTAGTGCCGGTGAGATAGCTAACTGTGGGCAGAGCCAGGAGAGGACCACTCTTAGCATGGTTTTCTTCCAACTTGTTTTCATCATCGGTATATAACTGAACACTCGGACGTGGACCAATCAAAACTTTTGAAATGTCTCTATGACCTGGTACACGTTAAGCATCACATTTATGTCTCAGTTCTAAAATATTTTAAAACATTTTGCAGGAAAGTGACTTTTTGTCCTGGTAAAGTGGATGTAAGAATGCTATGGAGTACACAGCAGGCATGAAGCAACTTGTATGTAATAAATGGTATTTTGATCTTGGCAGTACAAGATTCTAAAATCAAGAAATCTAGGTGTACAGCTGTACAATAGCTTATAAGTGCAATTACACTCCCTGTAATTTATTGCACCTTTTACGTTTTCAGCATATATGTTAGAAAGGTTTTCTGACTAAAACTATTCAGACAGGCATAGGGCTAAAAATGTAAAAGGAAAAGTCCTTACTGCTCAGCTTGTCACCAGTGTCACTGGCACTGTAGCCACTGCTGTGGTTTCCCCAGCTGAAAGTGTTGCAGTGAAGCCAGAGCGGTGGCGGCACCTGAGTGGCAGCAAGCTGAGGGGCGAGTAAATGTTGTTTTTTTATAGGTGGTTGCAAAACCTCTTTTAATGTATCCATAAGTCCCCAATACCTGATGAAAGCCAAAAGAGTTTAATTTTTGCCTCCATTTATGCATTATTCATCAAGATTACTGTTTATTTGCTGTATAGTATTGTGAAGCAAATGTATACATTAGATTTTTTTTACAATAAGAGTCTATGGTTGACAGATGCCACTGTATGGTATCTGTCAGAGGCATCTGTTAAATGTATATGTCAAGAGCTTTTCTTAGTTAATGATGGAAGCCTTTTGATCCATTGAGATAAGATCCTTACTTGAGTCTTTTCTTTGGTAATTGTCTCAAAAAGTAATAACTAATCTACAGAAATATAGTAAAATATAGCAAAATAGCAAAAAATAAACAGACTCCTTTTTAATGACAAGAAGGGAAACCACTGAAATAGCAGCTGCTCCTTAAAAGGAGCAATCACAAGATGTGTGGCTGAAGAGCGATTATTTTTGGCTAATCAAAATAACCTTGTCAGAGGTCAAACAATCATTTTGTCATTCACTGGTAATTGATAAATTGGTATTGAGGAACACACCTTGTTACTATATTTATTGATTTCTGTACATGGATGCACAGCTGGAGACTTGGTCAACAATAAAATTGCCTTGTGGCTAAATTTTTAGGAAAACTATTTTGCTATTTTAGGGAAACAGTTAAAGGATTAAAAAAAAAAAAATCTCTATATAGTCAAAATAGACTGAGTGTGTCACACAAAATTATATCTGCATCATAAAACTAAAACAAAATTTGTAAATGTCTTATGGCGAGTATTTGTTTTATTTCATTTTAAGAAATCAAAAATTGTAAATTGCTTGTGCACATTAGAAAGAGAATTCTCGTTCTTCATAGTTTTAGTAACTGCTATGATTCTGTAGTCGCTAACTGCTTATATTTGAGAAAGGAATAAGTTAGGTAGAAACGGTAGAGCCACATGTGAGGTCTCTGAATTTTATTATGTTGGCAACCACTGATTTTGACTAAAGTGGATTTAAAGAAGGTCTGGTAATTAAAAGGCACATGCTGAATAAACACAAAGCACCAGCGAGATAACACTCTGCATGCACCACTGGAAACTCCTGCTACACTAGGCTACACTGGATCTGGTGTTCATCTGCGTGGTGGGCAGGATTACAAATCTGCTTCTTTATACAATTCGCTTTTTAGCTATTATATTAAATACTACTATCAATGCTTTAGCTTAAAAGAATATTTCTACATATTTATAAATGATGTATACATTATTCCTATAAAATATGCCTTTAAAAAGTATGTTTTTCTCTGACGGGCATATTTTCTATTATGAAGCCATATTTTATTCCTAAAAGGCAATGGAAGAAATACAGATTTAGGCTGGGTTCACACTACGTATATTTCAGTCAGTATTGTGGTCCTCATATTGCAACCAAAACCAGGAGTGGATTGAAAACACAGAAAGGATCTGTTCATACAATGTTGAAATTGAGTGGATGGCCGCCATATAACAGTAAATAACGGCCATTATTTCAATACAACAGCCGTTGTTTTAAAATACCAGCAAATATTTGCCATTAAATGGCGGCCATCCACTCAATTTCAACATTGTGTGAACAGAGCGTTTCTGTGTTTTCAATCCACTCCTGGTTTTGGTTGCAATATAAGGACCATAATACTGACTGAAATATACGTAGTGTGAACCCAGCCTTACTGTATATTTTATCATTACAGCTTCTACTGTCTTACAGGAGACAATAGAGCTCCTGAAATTAAAGTTTGTGCAGAGAATCGGCAACCTTTTCCTTGTATGAGAGTCAACTGCTTAAATGGGTATTCAAATCAACTGGTGTTAGAAAGTTAGATACATTTGTTTATTACCTTTATTTAAATGAAGCCTTCCAGTATTTATCAGAGAAAATTGTGTACTTCTTTCATATCCCACATGGTACTCCCTGCTGCCCCCTCTGTCCATGTCAGGTTTTTAAACTATTATTCATGGAATTGACCTAAACATTCTGATTGGATGGGGCTGAACAGTAATTCTGTGTGAGGAATATAATTCTTTTTTCACTCATATTATTTTAATTTTTTCATATATATTTTTTATTTTTTCATATTATTGTTATTATTATTATTATTATTATTATTATTATTATTATTATCATGGATTACATTCACTGCTTTATTGTAAAACTGTGCAACAGCTATCCATAGGTCGTGTAGCGTTGCAGCTTTGCTCCATGTACCTTACAGTTCATTGGCACAGAGTTTCAGTGCCAGGCACAACCCATGCTGTATTCGTAAGGCGAAGCAGCCATGTTTTCAAATACTGTATGGAAATTATACTGAACATCTATTATTTTAATTGTATTGCTTTTTGCCAGTATTTATGTTTTGTTTTTGTTTTTTTTTGGACAAAGGAGCATCAATAATGCATCAATAATTCCAATACTGAAGTAACCGACGTACCATTATTATCAGTTTGAGCTGTTTAAATTATAAGTGTCACTTATCTATTATGAGAAGTAGAATGTGCCCCTGCTGCTTGTGATGATCATATGCAGGAATACTTGATTCCTCTATACGTGTCAGTATGCCTGCAGCTGCACAATATGGGCAGGACTGTACAGTGATTACAGGACAG
The DNA here is from genome assembly GCF_027789765.1 of Dendropsophus ebraccatus. NCBI lineage: Eukaryota > Metazoa > Chordata > Amphibia > Anura > Hylidae > Dendropsophus > Dendropsophus ebraccatus. Next base: position 68,667,185 of record NC_091456.1, read on the forward strand.
GCTTTATATGTGACTCTGGGAGTTTGTTATAGTCAGTTCAAATTGAGCTTGCAGATCAGACAAAGCTGTCATTGTTACTAGAGGGATATTTCATCCATCATGCTTGCATTTCCAGCCCCATGATCTGAGCGAATCACTTTGAGATCTAGTACTCATAAAATGGATCTCACATGCATTCTGCTCACTAGATGTTCATGTTGGCGTGACATTATTTTTTATCAAAAGGTAGAATGTCTGCAAAGTGTACATCTGTCACACAACACAATACACACACACACAATAAATTTTGCTCTTTTTACATAAACCACCAAGTTGCGAACTGTGTCTCACACCCAGCTGAAATCTACATATCTCATTGTAAGCATGACTGAATTTATGTGGAGTTTCCCAACCAGCCACCCCATGTACACAATCAACGCATTCACATACCAGAAGAATAGAATGGGTTATTAAAGGCTTTCTTGTTTCACAGTTAAACATTTTCTCTTCCGACAAAAGGTTCGCTTAATGACTAAAGGCTTCTGTAATGCATTCATTATCAGCACTAACACAGAAGTACATGCACACGAAGGCGATCACATCAACACAAAGTCAACTTTAAAGGTTTATTTACTGTATTTTTGTATTTTATCATGAAATTAGCAAATGTTATGCAAGCTATTAGTAATGTGTAAGAAGTGTAAATCTTGATCATGAATAGACATTGGTACCAGGGGAGTATCCCAGATTTTCTAGAGAGGGGATTTTTTTAGACCAGTATCCCTGCATACAGTGCAGTCTCTGAAGACCATATAAGAGGTTAAAGTGCTGTTACATCCAGTTACTCACAGGTAATATTTTCTCTAATAAGAATCTGTAATTTTCCTTTTTGGTTGTCCCTCTGGCCCAAACTGATTGGACAATTTTTTTGTAGACAGTCATCTTTTCCAGCACCCACCTTTTCCTAATTTAGAATGTCCCAAACAGTAATAATGTGTCTTGGTGTCCTGTGCAACAATGTGTGTAGGTATGTAGGTCCCTTCAGCAGGTAGACAGAACCCCCATATTAGTTTTAGTATAGTTTTTTATATAGTTTGCCCAATATATACAATAGGCTCCCCAGTAGTTATTTTCTCCAGTGCACAGATGCCTCAGTAGGTTTCATGCCCTGTACATAGGTTTCTCACTAGGTAGTTTTTTCCCAGAATGTAGTTTTACCTTGTATATAAGCCCCCTGTATATCGTCCCCAGAAGGCAGTTTCCCCTGTAGCTATCCTCCAGTAGGCAATTTTTACATGTAGATAGCCACGAGTAGGCAGTTTTCCCCAGTATATGGGCCCCCAGTAGGCAGTTTCCTTTGTAGATTGCCCCATGTAGGTAGTTTCTCCCCTGTAGATAAGCCCCAGTAAGCAATTTCCCACTCTAGATAGCCCCCAGTCGACAGTGCCTTCCTGTAGATAGCCCCAGTAGGAAGTTCCCCCCTGTAAATAGCCCCCAGTAGGTAGATTCCCCTGTAGATAGCCCCAGTAGGAAGTTCCCCTTGTAGATAGTGCACAGTAGGTAGTGTCCCCTGTAGATAGCCCCCAGTAGGTAGTGCCCCCTTGTAGATAGCCCCCAGTAGACAGAGCCCCCCTGTAGACTTGCCCCAGTAGGCAGAGCAGGATAAATATAAAGATCTGACCCAATTAATTACAGTAGAAATAGAAGGGCTCCATTTTTAGTATAACGAACCTGAATCTTATAATCAGTTGGATCTGGTGGTCAGCCAGCGGGAGAAGCTCATGGACATGCACTTCACCGAGCTATACCTTACAATTGGAGCGGATGTCAGGATTAAGGCCCTTTGCAATCTGAACTTTTGACATGTCTTTATGCTACACTTGGACAATAAGAACAGGTGTAGTTTACACTTTTAACCATACTGTCAACAACCCCAGGCAGCAAGAACTGGAGTTATGAACAGAGCCTTACTCCTATTCTGACTGGGAAATTTTAATGGAAAGCAGTGGTTGGTGTTTCTTAGCTGCGAACCTCAATAAAGGCCTATATAGCTTTTCATAAAACCCTGACCATTGGCATAAGAGTTTTTTTTTTTTAAATAGAAACATCAGATAAAAAAATGTCATTATTATTATGCATGTTTTATAGTTGTCAAGTAAAAAACATTAAAGAACATAAGAAAATATGAGTATTATTTTGTTCTACCCCAGTCCCTAAATACATTGCAATGCTTAGTAAAATGTAAATAAATAAAAGCACAATGCAATGATAGATATATATATATATACACACATATATTATTTACTATATAACATAGAGTTCATATTGAATGTTGCAAGTGATACCTTTTACAATCTCATGAAAAAAAAAAAAATTTAGAACTCGATGGCAGCAATGCATCTCAAAATTGGGAAAGGGCCATGTGTACCATTGTGTAGCATCCTCTTCTTTTTAACACACTTTCTGTATGCACCTGTGAAGTGAGGAGACCAATTGCTGGAGTTTTGGGAAAGTAATTTAGTCCCATTATTGTCTGATAGAGGCTTCTAGCTGCTTGACAATCCTGGGTCGTCTTTGGCAGATTCTGTTGTTTCATAATGTACCGAGTGTTTTCTATTGATGAAACGTCTGGACGGCAGGCAGGCCATTTCAGCTCTCTGACCTTTCTTCTGCAAAGCCATGCTGTTGTGATGGATGCAGTATGGGGTTTAGCATTGTCTTTCTGAAATATACAAGGCGTTCCCTGAGGAAGACGTGTCTGGATGGGGAATATGTTGTTCTAAAATCTCTATGTACTGTTCAGACTTTCCACTGATGCAAACCCAATACCTATAGAAACACAGGTTTTAAAACTGTGAGCTAATAAAATGCTGCATGGTACAAAACATTACAACAATAATAGTGGTTGTCCAGAAAAATACAAAATTATTTAGGCTCCTGCTTCCCCAGATGTTATCCAACGCTACAAAAACAAGTCCACTTTCTTCCAGAGACAGCACCACTCTGGTCTCCAGTTTGGTTGCAGGTTTTGTAACTCAGTTCCATTGATGTGAATGGAGCTTAATTGCAAACCACACCTGAAATGGAGACAACAGTGGCGCTGTCTCTGGAAGAAAGTGTTCATGTTTTTCTAGCGCTGGATAACCATTTTTTATATTGTAAGATCAGCTCCATTGAAGGAAATGAGATTGAATTGCAAAACCACTCACAGAAGTGTGGCACTCTTTTTGCAGGAAAGTATCCTTACTTTTTTACTCCATTTTTTTTCCGTTTTTTATCTGCTTTTTTTTTTTTATAATGTTATAATGCTATATAGTGCTGACATGCATGCTTCTGTAGGGAATGATTTTGGTCCACAAGTGATAACATGATTCTTCTATTGTAACTATTAGCTCAATCTATGACCTTTGCAGTAAAAGAGATAGCAGCCAAATAGTTGCTTTGCATAATCTAGGATAATTTATCATCCATAAAAATATGTATAAAGCAAATGAAAGGTGCCTGTTTAACCTAACACAAAGTTTGGCTTTTTGACAATTAATATAAATAGACACATTAGAAAATATGGTCTATTGCCTCATAACCGTGTTATACTACAATTCTCCTTTCCTTGCCATACTGACGCCTTTTTGACTCAAAACCTTGAATATGATATTTGTTCAAAATACTTTTGATGTAGATTGACGAGCTTGTTTGGAAATACTGTGTGCAAGGTTTGGGACATAATGTTTAATCTCCTATCAGTGGTTTCATCTCTGACTCTTGGATACATGAGCAGCCACCAGGCTGATATGGCTTTACATCAGTGATGAAGTAGCATCATGCCAGGAACATGCTGTATTTGTGAACAGCTCAGACCATGGATTTTGTAAAGTGGATTAGGTAGTAATTAAAATAAAACAACAGTTGAAGAAATGCAATTTTAGGGAGAGCTTAGCTTCATGTGAAACATCAATTTCAATACTGGCTTTGGGTTTGCGCTCCCATGAATTATAACATTAAAATGAAATTTAAAATTTAAATGCTGTCCACATCCGCTGATTGTCTGGCTCAAACAGAGTGGCACATATGGTACAAGCATAAGTTTGTGTCAGTCAGCCTGCTATCGGAAATTGTGAATGCAAATAGTTTTAGTGCTGAAGTTGAGGTGTTAAAATGTGTTTAGTACACTTAAAATATTTGCAATGCAAATGAGGGAAGGATCTCCACTGGCATCATAAACCAGTAGTATATGTTACATTTGTAAGCGATTTGTAGTTTTTCTATATCACAAAAGCTATTCTCTGTAGTGATTTTACAGGCTTGGAATACCAAGATGACTTAAAGGAGAAATCCCACTTTACACGTTTTCTAATATACGATGTCACTATGAACATTTGGCCTAACAATATTGCTTACCCGCCTAAATGACTTGTGATCCTGTGATTGCACAAAGCTCAAATAATGAAGCTAGTATATTAAGCATAGCATTAAAGAATACCTGTCATGAAAAATATCCTTTGATATGTAATCAGTAGAGATGAGCAAATCGGCTGAGGTTCGGGTTCATATGAACCTGAACTATCGGCTTCTGATTCCCGCTGTCTGCCCGCTCTGTGGAGAGGGTGGATACAGACAAAGGACCGCCTGGAAAACTGGGATACAGCCATAGCCATAGGCTGTATCCCAGTTTTCCAGGCGGTCCTCCGTCTGTATCCACCCTCTCCACGGAGCGGGCAGACAGCTGGAATCAGAAGCCGATAGTTCAGGTTCATACGAACCCGAACCTCGGCCGGTTCGCTCATCTCTAGTCATCAGGCAGTCATCAGTACCCAGCAAGTAACTGAAAGGACCAGGGAGCAGGTTAGTCAGATCAATGGCTAAAGGGATAGAGGCAGCGAGTATATAAGGGAGAATTTATTAAAAGTGCAGCTGGTATACATCGGAGAAAAGGCACCTTTTCCCTTACGTATGCCCCATTTGCCTGAACATCAGGCAGGGGGGCTTGTCTGATAGATAGGCAGGGTGGAGCAGCAAGGCAGGGAGGAGGTATGGCCTTCTCCTGCATCTGTTTTATCATTATTTAAGCCTAGCAGGTGTAAATAATGGCAAAAATCTACACTAGCTCCAGAGGTGGTGTGCAACTGCCATGTAGCAGCCTCAGATTTCCCACAATGAACAGGACTGCCTGTAACCGGGATCCCCAGGCAGATGTGATGTTATATCATCAAACTGACCAGGACAGGTATTGTATCCTGGAAGCACATAGGCTGCAGGCTGAAGTGCTCAAAGCCTATTAATGAATGGAGGAACAAGGATCTGATAGCTCCCACTCCACCGTTCTACTGCATTTACTGCATTTGGAGATAAATATGCAGTTATGGAGATGGTTACTTGGAGGTCCAGAGCACCGGGCTAGAGATCCAGGGCTTGTACCCTGTATATTGAGTGCTAACTACAACCCTGCTGTTTGCTGACCAGGAATTTGCTTAATATTTTTTATTGTTTACTTCTGTGCTTATTAGCCCTGCTATGCTGAGCTTTTCCTATTCTGCAACCTGCAGTCTGGCGGTCGCCATATCCCTCACGCTCCATGCCATCTGCCATAACTCTGCACAGTGGCTATTACTAGCCTATAGCTACAGCACACTGGTCCATGAGTTTTCTTTGAGAAGGTGCCAGACATTTGATGCTTTTCCATACTGTAATAAGATGGCCCATTAGTTAATCTCCAGGGTGTTACCCACTGTTGTTCTACTATGCTAGGTCTATTAAATGCTTTGATCCTACACTATGCAAGTGTTGCTCTCAGAGTGACACGTAAATACTGTATATTCTATATAGCTTCTACATTCTGTCACCAGTCTTAGTTTTTGTGTATTTCCTTGTAGAAGTATAACTTGAAGCTTCTTATTTCCGAAGCAAAAAAATGTGTATAACAAGTGCTGTTTAACAGATCAGGGGTCGTTCACACGTAGCAAAACTAGCGGAATTGTCCGCCGCGGAATGCCGTTAGCCTCCCTGTCATAATGGGAGTCTATGGGAGGCGCGCGCTGCTGTTCTCCCTGCGCTGAAGAATGAACATGTGCGGAGAGACGCTGTGAGAACAGCAGCGCGCGCCTCCCATAGACTCCTATTATGACAGGGAGGCTAACGGCATTCCGCGGTGGACAATTCCGCCGCAGAATTCCACTAGTTTTGCTACGTGTGAATGACCCATAACAGAGGGGCTTTTAGGTCTCATCAGGCACCAAGGTCAATTTGGGACATTAAGACATTACACCACCATTTTCACCAAATAATATGTGATACGGGGTAACACAAACCCTCTACTTCCACCAATGACTGTGTCAGGAACTGCAAGGCTGCACAAGAGGGTCTCCCCAATAGGTAGAGAGGTCACTCCAGTAGGTAGACAGCCCTCTTCCAATATATAGTTTTCTATATAATTTTAATGTAATACCATCAGTTTCTGGAGATTTTCCACTAGTAAGAGATTGCAATGTGTCTACTAACTGTTTTATTTTCAGAGGTCAGTCTTAAAAAAAAACATTGGTTGTAAGTTTTTGGCTATAATACATTATCCGAGTCACAGCTAAGGGCTGTATTCTGTGATGTATACAACATTTTTGAAATGTTCTTCTGTTTTTTTTTTTCTTAGGGTTTATTGGGTACCACATCTTTAGACACTTGAGTCACCCCTATAAAACATTTAGCTGTTGATTTAAATGATATTTGTTAGCGCTCGCCCCACTGAATTCATTTCCAGATTATTCATTTTATTAGTCAGAAATGGACTCCTTAAATTTTTGGAGTATATAATCATTATAACAGTCTATTATCTCCTGCCATTGTGCCAACATTTAATACCAGATTTTTCTGCCTTATTAGTATTGATTTTCAGAACATTTCTCCTAAAAATGTTATATATAACATTAAATATATTTATACAAAAAATATATCAACCTTACCATATCTATAAGACAGTATGGTAATACTGTATAATAGTCATACGGTTAGCAGATAATAAGATGTTATAATACCAGTATACAGAAGCCAAATAATACCACCACACCATAAACACAAATTACCACCACATAATCACTAAATATTACCACCATACTGAATTAAAGCCATTATATGAAGACCAATATAACCACTATACAGTGACCATATATTGGTAGATACAAGTTCCACACAGATTCTCTTCATACCATATAGTGAATAAATTACAGTTACTGTACATCCAGGGAGGTGACATATTTCCTTTTCTGGACCAGAGCGCTATGATGACTACTTCCAGCAATTACTCATTTCCACATAATCTCTAGCACATACAATATCTTAGGCTTCTTTTTTTCCTGTTTTCTCCTTTTCCCCACCTCTATTCAAACTCCTCATCTATAGTGCCGCAAATAATAATCCTCTTTGTGCCCCATACAGTAATAGCACCCCACAAACAGTAATAGTGTCCCCTTTGTGTCCTAACACAGTAGTAGGCTCCCTATGTGCTCCTGCACAGTAGTAAGCTTCATGTCAGGACAGGGGAGGCAGGGACAAGACACGACAGTGAGCCCTACTGCTTAGCCCACCCACTGTCCCTACCTACTTGCCTCAAATGGCCCTAGGTAATTGCGGACAACCACAAAGGTGGTCCCTGCTCTGGTATAGGTGAAATACAGAACGCGACAGACAAACAAACACAAAGAGAGAATCGACAAGCCAAAGTCCAAACAAAACAGGTAACGCAGTACAGAATCAGTAACAAACGGATAGTAAGTGGTCAGGTGGGTAGTCAGATAACAGGTCGAGCAAGCAATGGAATTAGGAATGGGGATCGCAGGAGTAGACAGGGGGAGCTGGGATTAGCGTGTGAACCTTAATTGCCAGCGATCAGGAACTGACTAGGAGCCCGGACCAGAACGTGATTGGCGAACTTTTGAGTCCTGATGCACAACACATGAGAAGCTGCAGGCTGGGTGGCAGCAGCGTCTGCCACTCAGCCTGAGCCTAACTCTGCTCAGCTGAGTGAGACTTCACTCAGCTTAGCCGCCGCGCATCACTGGAGCCCGCGGCACCCCTGGTAACCAGGGACACCATCGGGTCTCTGTGACGTCACACGACCCCGGGCAGGAGGACGGTTCTGAGCTCCAGCCAGAGCAGGCAATGCTGAAGCTCGGTCAGGTAAGTTCCTGACACTCCACATGTAACATTGCACAGTAGTAAGTGTCTCTGTATGTGCACACAATAGTATGCATGCTTAGGTGCCCCAACAAGGAAGATAGCCCCCATTTGTGCATCTGCACAGTAGTAAGCCTCCGTATGTTCTCTCACACAGTAGTTAGCCCTCTCTACGTGCCCCTAAATGAGGGATGAGGTACTTTTAGGAGCTGTAGTTTTGCAACAGCTGGAGGGCAGACGGTTCCTCATCCCTGCCCTAAAGAGTAGCTAGGCCCATCCCTGCCCAATAAACTCACCTCTTCCCATTTCCAAGAGTCTGGGTCCTCTTCTTGCTGTATTCAGTCTAGTGCAGATATCATGATGCAATGACCATCATCATAATGCCTTCATAGTGATGCTAATGTCCTTAGCTGTCCTGATCTACTCTACGGGAGCAAATGGTTCTCTAGTCCAGTACAATTGGACCTACAGTATATTTTGAGGACATAGATGCTGGTAAAAGTGATGCTTCCTGATTGCAATCCATACTGCTTGGATTTCTATGCCAGTGAGTATAAATTTATAACAAGTTTTTCATAATTTCAAGAAAAAAATAAATAAAATAATAATAATAATATTATGAATTCTTTTATTTGTATAGCACCAACTGATTCTACAGCACTTTACATAGTTTGTCAATCTTGGTCCCTGTCCCCATTAGGGCTCACAATCTAAATTTACCTATCTGTATGTTTTGGGTGTGGGAAGAAACTGGAGTATCCTGAGGAAACCTACACAGACATGTAGAGAACATAGAAACTTTTTGCAGATGTTCCCCCTTAGTGGGATTTAAACTGAGGACCCAGCGATGCAAGGCTACAGTGCTAACCCCTCATTATTATATTATGAAATTATTATTTTATCAAAATCCTCTAGAATAATTAAAACTATTTTGTAAAAGTAGCCCTGTCAGCAGGAAAACAGGGATGTACATAAGCCCATGGCTACACAGGGCTAGTCATGAGAATTTCGGCATGTCTTATTTATCTGCATAGTCCTTTACAGTGCCAAAATATAAGCTTTTTTTGTTATTATGCAAATGAGGCTCAAGTGCCCAGGGAACGTTCACCATCAAAACAAACGCTCAGGTAAGACCAGCCAATATAACTCAGTGTTGGAATGGACTTTGGAGATATAACAGGTATGCCCTGAATCCAAATGACTAGCCATGGGCTTATTTACACCCCTGTTTTCCTGCTGCTGGTATAATTCTTGTTATCTCTTTTTCCGGTTTCCAGATTGTAACAACATAGAAGTCAGTAAACAAGTTTCTCAAATTCTGTCATGGAGGAGTGCTCATCTATAAAAAGTGTGTGTGTGTGTGTGTGTATGCTTGTGTGCACTAATTCTTTACTTGAATAGCATAATATTTTAAACAGTTTCCCTTTAATCTGTTCTTGGCCTGATGGAGAGATCATTCCTTATTTTCTAGTTTTTTTTTTATGTCTAAATAAATACAGCTTTTATTTTATAGCAGCCCCATTACTATGAGCTCTTTCTCCTTGCTTTGTATTTATAAATATGTTATACACTCTCCTATTACATTGGAAATGCAGCGGTACCTTGGTTTAAGAGAAACTTGGATTGAGAGTGTTTTGCAAGAAGAGCTCAGTTTTTCAAAAATGTAACTTGGTTTAAGAGCATTGCTTTGGTTTAAGAGCTCCCTGTACTGGGTGGGAGTTGGGGAAGGTCATAGGGTGGTCTACAGCACTACACTCTGGCCCAAGAAGTCTCCCTCACCTTCCAAGTCATAGCAGATCCACTTCAGGCTGGGGCTTGCATCAGGGGACAGGACTGTGGAGGTAGTCTCTTCATAGCTGTAACCCCTCTCTCCCCAGACAGAGAGTACTACATGTATGTGCCAACATCTGCCCTGCTCCTTCATGCTCCCTGCAGTCTCTGACAACCCTTGTGTTTCTCATCCTCTCCATTCCTGCTATAATGTGCCTGCACTCACACCCAGCTATACACACTGCTGCTATGATGTTCCTGCACTCACACCCAGCTATACACACTGCTGCTATGATGTTCCTGCACATACACTAAGCTATACACACTGCTGCTATGATGTTCCTGCACTTACACTCACTGTAGTAAAGAATGAACACTGATTTCATTGCAATTAGCAATCCGTTCTTTACACAAAAAAACATTGCGGGAACACAGCCCAATCCTGCTATCATCTCACTGCACTATGACCACCTCGTCCCCTCACCTACTGTCTCTTTCCCATTACCTTGTAGATTGTAAGCTCCCGTGGGCAGGTTCCTTTTTCTCTATGTACCAGTATGTTACCTTGTTTTCATGTTTGCTTGATTTTGTGTTACATTTCTATGTGTATCATATGTGCTTCATTCTGGAACCAAGGGCACTTCAAAAGTATATAATAATATGTCTTTATGCTCCTATTATAATAACAAGCTAGTTGGCCAAATCAATAAACTAAGATGGAAATATGATTGAATTCCATATTATCTCCTATGCAGGCCCAGGTCAGGCAGTAAGCCACCCGTTTGAGTCTCTCATGCAGGACCTGTTTAAATTATAAGTGCCTCTGGTGGCCATGCTGTAAGCTGCTTTATAGCCACTGGTGGACATGTCGTCTGTGCAGCCGTTTTGACTGCACAGGGGCAGGGGCGGTGGAGGGGCCTGCTTACACTGCAACACAGCACAGATGTCAGGGTTGACTGGAGGATTCTCTGGTGGACCCTGATGTCTGTGCTGTGCTGATTCCTGGGATCTTTAGTGTGTCTGTGCCTTTAAGACACACATGCAGATGAATAATGGAGCCAGCATATACAGTATGTATCACTCTGCCTGTGCAGGAAATTGAGAAAGGAAAGAGAGTGCCGGGAGTAAAGCTGCGGGGGGTCAGGTAGCAGTACGTTTTTGTCTCTGGGGCCCAGGAATAATAGGAATAATAGCACAATACAGAGGCAGGAAGGAAAGAGGCTCCTGAATTATTTTAGTAACCTTAAGATAAATACTATATCAGGGCACTGCTTTTCCTGAAAAATGGAATTAGTTTACAGGGCAAAATCATTTACCTTTATTATTATAATTTACATGACAAATGACAGGAGAGTGAACAGATCTTCTATAATTGTTGTGTATTCTGCCTGTGACTGCGTCTGATCACTGCTATAGTCTCTTCTATAGTCTGCTGTGTGATAATTCTCTGCAGCATTTGTGTACACCTGGTATCTAACCACTATATAGTCAGTGTATGGCGGTATTATTTGTTTTATTGCTGCTTGTACAGTGGTAGTGTACACATGTTTCTATGTTTCCCTTTAGCTTTTATTTGTGCTTATTGTGAGATTTACATCTGTAAGGAAATGGTGTAAAAGTGACAAATAAAGCAATAAATTCTTCAGTATGACACAGTTAGACCAATAGGTGGGGGGGTTTGTATATGGGCTGGTGGGGTTTGTGTGCCAGGGCAGATTTTCAGTCCCAAACCCTTTGCCTTGCCAGCTGTACTGAGTATTATTAAACATAGTAGTAGTTCAGCAGCCTTGTCTTACTCCACATTTCCAACAGACCTTCAGTCCCATAGAAGTCACACTGAACCATTATTCTCTATACAGTGTTTTCATTTTCTCCCTTGTTTTTGTATTTCCTCCTGAAAACAACTCTAGATGCATGTCTATTGCTTTGTAACAGCGCTTCTGTTAGGGTGGAGTAAGACTGCAAACAGAGAAGTATATGGTGATAACAGATTGACAAAGCACTTCCTGCTTGCACTAATAAGGAAAATGCTAGTGGGTAGCCTCGCAAAGGTATTGTGCACACGCAGGTGCATTTAATACCCTTAGAAAATGTGTGAATTAATCAGCAGTAATAACATCTAATTGGCAAGTAAATCAGTCCTGAACCAACAGGCACCCTGCGTATGTAACTCCACTCCCACACACATTTATCCGAACATTTCCAGGATACTAATATCTTATAATTATTCCACTTATTGTTTTTTAACCATTGAAGGCTGTTTGAGTGTAATTTTCCTGAAAACTGCTTTTGTGGCTTCACACAGAATATCCCCATGCTAGATGTCCTAAGCACCATTCTGTCAATTTTTTTTTCTCATCAGTAACAGTTTTGAACAAGGGTTCTTAATATTTCATTTTTGTAGTGTAAGAACAAGACTAGGTCTTAAAATTAGTAGCAACACCGGCTAAATTGATCATTATTATCAATGATCGTTATTATTTTCAATATCTCTGCACACTTCAGAACATCAAACTTCCTGCTGCTTAAATACAAATATGTATTTACAGTACACAACAAGTATGGTTTAAATAGTTTATTTCATTGATATTGATTGTCATTACCAATAGACGGCTGTAATTTGGTGGTAAAATGGCGGCTGTCATTTTCCCTTTATGAGAACATAGTCTAAAGGTGTTTTCTCACCCTCAAAGGTTATTCGCTAACTAGCTGATAGGTGGGGGTTCAACCACTGGGAACCCCACAATCCCAAAACAAGGGTCCAATGAATGGATAGCATGGCCACTTGTCCTTTCTTCTAGGGATCTGTCAGTCCCAGCAATCAGACCCCTAATGATCCACTAGTTATTCCCTATTATGTACATAGTGGATACCTTTTTATCTTGTGGACACTTTAAGTAACATTTAATAACAACATTAAAAGTAGTAGTGACCAATATATTATTTTTTGCCATTTATAATCATACACACTTTATTAGAGCAACTTCCCTATAGCTCAGATAAAATAATATCTTTGGCTACTGTATATACAGTAACTAACCCAATACCCTAAGTTTCAAGCGTGCCCTGAAGACTCATCTCTTCAGGCTCGCCTATAACATTCCCTAAACTGGTTTCCCCCTTCTGTTGTTCCCCTCGCTCTATATCTGACGGTTCCTGCACTTTATATGTTTACTTGCAATCAGATTTTGGCGTTGTTACTGGCTCATCCTGTATTTCTAACTATGTACAATGGCCGGACCATGGACAAATGAAGCACTTATGCCTGGTGTCAACGAAAATTATAGTCTGTAAGCTCCAACGAGCAGGTCTCGTTTATACTTTGTATTTTATGTTATTTTTATCTATTATGATGTTTTTATTTATTCTAATTTAACTGTGTATTATTTACCTCTGTACTATATGCATAGAAAAAAAAAAAAGCACTGAGAAATCTGTTGGCGCTATACAAATAAATTTATTATTATTATTATTATTCTAACACGCACATTACATTTACTATCACGACTGAATGTCTATACAAATATATGGTCAACTAAAGGGGTTAACCAGAGTGAAATATATATATATATATATATATTGCTGGCCTTTGGTAAATAATATAAAAAACAACTTATGCTTACCTCTCCACGCACCCCTGGTGTCCCTATTCGGCCTCTCCGGTGTCCCCGCTAACTCCGCTACTTCTGAAACAAACTCATCCCGGGAGTGACAGCCTGTTTTGCAAAAATAAAGAAAAATGCAATGGTATTTTTCTGAAATTTTAAGACAGTATGAAGCCAGCCTTATAGAGATATGTCAAAACTTTTGGTCACTTAGGGTCTGGGTATTCAGACCCCCATCAATTTCTAAAGTGGGAGAAGTGTTCAGCTGCTATTTCCATCATGCTGCAGGAGAAAGATTCTTTACAAGTCTATGGATTCCATCTCCTGTAGCTAAACAGGGAGCAAAGCAAGCTGGGGAAAGGAACACTCATCTGAGATTTTCTCCTGGGTCTTTCTAGCAATCTGTGGGGGTCTAAACACCCAGACCCCAACCGATCAAAACTTTTGAAATATTTGTATGACATCAAACATTTTTTGAAATGATAGTACCATCTTGAGGCGCAAAGCAAAATCACATTCATATTAATGAATAATTTTTTTCCCAATTTCTCCTTCTGCCTCTATTTCAGGGGTACTCAACAACTTTTAATGAAGGTCCACTTACCAGGGGCTATTGTCAGGTGAAGGTCTGAGCTGAACATCAGTAGTAAACGTGTTTTGTTAACTTTTCACAAACATTGTTGAACTATTTACATACAGAATTGATGCTTATTAGTGGGAAAACTGGCATTTTTTTTCTCTCACCAGCCCTTTGAAATTAGGTACAAAGGGGGTGATTGCCCCAGTAGTATGTAAACCCTATGTGTGCTCCCCCACTAGTATATAGACCCCTGTATGCTTTCCTCCACTAGTATATAGCCCCCCTGTGCGCTCTCCCCAGTAGTATATAACCCCCCTGTTGCTCCCCCAGTAGTATATAGCCCCCCTGTGCGCTCTCCCCCTGACATATAGCCAATGGCTCCCTCTCTGTCAGTGCTGCTGCACGGTTACTATGAGCGCCCGTTATGCAGAGCGCAGCCATGAGCCATGAGCCCATGGACATAGCCCATGGACATAGGCATAATATACTGTACTGGCCCAGACCTAATTCACAATAATTGAAGCATTTTCTAGGCATGCTCTGTGACCTATGTAGAGGTAATTCTACAGGAAATTACTTGATTTAACAATAGCTAATTTTCTAAGGACACATTCAATAGCTCTCTTTATCACCATGAACAATTGTGCAGTAGTGCACAATATTCGTGAACAGCTACTCTGACCGGCTCACCTGCCAATCACTGGTGGATCACCCTCTCATGAATATCATGGGCTACTACCGGAAGTGTGAGCAAATTCACTTTAATGCTTTTATATAATTGAAAAGTAACTACATTTGCTTAGAAAGTGACTGAGCATGCCTGCTATGGGACTGGACAGTAGCTTAGCATGTCTGTAGTGAGTGGATGGTGCCAGCATGTTATGTGATTGGTCAGTGTTTTAACCTGACAAGGACAAGCCTAAAAGTAGCTTCTTTTAAAATTGGGAGGTGAAATTCCCAGGCTTTATGGGCCAAGAGAATGAGCAAAACAATGAGAAAATGACTGTTCAGATGCTTAGCTTGATATAAAAAACGGCCTATTCACAGAAAATGGCAAGTATTTTTAGTTAAAACACAGATCCAGATAGGTGCTGGTCCCAGAGGCTTGACCTGTAGCTATAAAACATTTGTGGTGTAGTCTGTGACTATGACATACATTGAAAAATGGGGATATAATTTTAATAAAATAAAATTAAAGGTGTTGTCCAGCGAAAATCTTTTTTTTTTCAAATTAACAAGCGTCAGAAAGTTATATAGATTTGTAATTTACTTCTATTCAAAAAATCTTTCCATACTTATTAGCTGCTGTATGTCCTGCAGGAAATGTTTTATTTTCAGTCTGACACAGTGCTCTCTGCTGACATCTCTGGCTGGGACAGAAACTCCCCAGAGAAGGAGATGTTTTCTATAGGGATTCCCATAGAAAACCTCTTCTCCTCTAGAGTTCCTGTCTCGGACAGAGATGTCAGCAGAGAGTACTGTGTCAGACTGAAAATAAAACAAAATTTCCTGCAGGACATACAGCAGCTGATAAGTATGGGAAGGCTTGAGATTTTTTTATAGAAGTAAATTACAAATGTATTTAACTTTCTGACACCAATTGATTTGAAAGAAACATATTTTCGCTGGAGTTCCCCTTTAAATTCTCAGTTAATAGATGGCGGTTCCCTCTTTAGGACCATCTATTAGCCAAGGAGGAGAGCGGCAAAAATAAGCATCTTTACTATGGAGTACCCAATACTACAAGCACTACGTGGGCAGCTGACTGATTTCAATATTAACAGTAAGGCTATGTTCACACAGTGTAACATTACGTCCGTTGTTGCCATCGGCAACAATGGCCATACTTTGTATGGTGTGGAACACTGCTTATTCTTCTATGGGATCCCGGCCAGAGCTTATACACATCGTATACGCTCCGGCCGGGATCCCATGCCGTGCCGCAAAGAACTGACATGTCAGTTTTCTGAGGCCGCAATTCAGTGAATTAAGGCCACAGAAAGACCTGTGAGTTCACACAATGAAGCGAGCAGCTCCGGCCGCTTGCTTCATTGCGTGCTATGAGAGTTCTGATGCAGGCACGTGCTGATGGGCCCGCATCAGAACACTGCGTCCGGAAAGATCATCTGGCCGATACTGCAGTACCCGCCAGGATGATCTTTTCAGAGACCGTCCGTTCCGTGACCCGGGTGACGGAACAGCCGGTCTCATACGCGGTGTGAACATAGCCGAAAGCTTATTCTGTCCCATGATCAAACATAGGGAAATTATACACTTACTTTCAAGTTTCCACACAGATTTTAACTACTTGTTGGGGGGGTTAATCAGCACAAACTAAACAAACCAAACCTTTAATGGTCAGCTGTCATAATATCCTTGTAAAGAAAGCAACGAATACAAAGAATGTAAGATATAATTTGCCTTGATAGGGCATAACTTTCCAAATATATCATCGAGAAGTTAAATTAATACATTTAAGGTATATGGAGAACAAGCCAGGCCACCCACCATTACGACATGATTCATTTAATGGCCCTCATTTCAAGGATTTAAGAAAATGCGCTCACAGTTATGACGCTCACCAAAATAAATCAAATGGTAGCCTAACTGTGGACACTGTTATATTGTTTCCTTAGAGCTTTCTTGCATTGCATAACAATGGCATTGCTAATGGAAAATGCTCATAATACCACCAGGCTTTTATTATGCAGAGCATGAACACAATTATGACATTTCTGATGGTTTTCAATTAAATCCAACCTGGCAAGGTAAGTAAAATATAATAAACAAAATAAAAATCTTAACTGAGTGCCCAGTTGTCCATCCCCTGAAGAGATGTAATCTCTGGATAACAATGAATAAACCAGCATGACATTTACAATACACATTAAGGTTTTTTTTTTATGTTTCTGGGCTTTAATTGGCATAATATATGAGCACGTTTTCTCAAGCACTTCCATCACGGGTTTAAGCTTCTGCGTAAGTGCATAAAGCCTTGTGCCTCTGACCTGTTTATTATATTATATTTGCTTATTTACTAATTTATCCTAGAGGGAGTAACATTATAATTTAATTAGAGATGAGCGAATCACTCGGAAATTAGTTTTGCAAAGTTTGTGAATATTCGTACAAATACGCGAATATTCTCAAGTTGAATACAAACGAATTTCATGAAGAATAGCGCATAATGTTCGCAACTGCGTAACGTATGCAACTGTGTAAGTGTAAGCTCGCTATTGCAACCGCCATGTTTAGCAAATTTGCAAAGCAAATCTGGTGAATTCATGAATAACAATGAGGCAAATTAAACGCCTGATTCGCTGCGAATCAGAATTCGTCAAATTCGCTTCGCTTTTCTCTAATTTTCATTATGGGGATCCTATAGAATAGTGACAGTTTTATAAAAAAAAATAAAGGAGGCAGAAGCAGGTACCTGTTTTAAACTACTTTTGCGGCTTCTAAAAAAATTCAGGAAAGGTTGAGGTTTGCATTTTGGTGTGGATTCTCCTAATAGATGGTATGTTGATTTACCAGTTTTAAGAGTTGGCCTACTGGAAGTCACACTCCTAGGAGGTATTTGTAACTATACTGTATGCGAAAACTTGTGCTCAAGTTCTTGTTACATTTGTTTTTATAATGAATGTAGGTAAGGTTCAGCTCACCACATCGGCATGTATTCATCTGTGCCCGGCTGTGCAAGCTTTCACTTGAAGAAATGCAGAAGAAGAGCCAGCAAACTTGGGGTAAAATCCAACTTCTTGTCTTTATTCAGGCCTCACATATAATAGATACCTGCCACAGCAGACTGACGCATTTCGATCGATACGTGATCTTAATTATAGTCATTAGAGATGAGTGAACCTCAAGCACGCTCAAGTCCATCCGAACCCAAACGTTCGGTATTTGATTAGCGGGGGCTGCTGATGTTGGATAATGCTCTAAAGTTGTCTGGAAAACATGGATACAGCCAATGACTAAACCCATGTTTTCCATATAGCCTTAGGGCTTTATCCAACTTCAGCAGCCACCACTAATCAAATGCCGAACGATCGGGTTCGGATGGACTCGAGCATGCTCGGGGTTTGCTCATCTATTATAGTCATACGTGAGCCCCTTTATTCATAAAATCAATGAAATATGTATATGTAGTACATAGCATCAAGATCTATTTTGCTGTGGATACATTGCTTTCTTTATGTTTACTAGAAAATGTCATTGATGTTACCAAAAGATAATTTATTTAAAGGATGTATGGTTAATTTTCACTAATCTATAGTAATGTATACTAGTGTAAAAGTGAAAAAGGGTTAAAGTCAAACATAATAAAATAAATCCCCCCATCCCTCCAAATAATACAATAGCGTTATATTACTTTTTCAAAATAAACTGTTACATAAACTAAACTATACGTAAAACATAAAAACACAAAAAACTATACATGTTTGGTATTGCCCATCAGTAACGACCCAACCTGTAAAACTATGCCATTATTTATACTGCTGTAAAAAGAAAAATAAACACCAGAATTCTGCCAATTTGCCTTAGAAAAAAACATCATAAAAAGATCAAAAAGTCGGATATATGTAAAACCTCATATCAATAAAAACTATACATCTTCCTGCAAAAAATCAATCCAAAACCTGCTCCATCAGGTGAACAATAAGGACTCAATGGATCTTGTAATGTAGTGATGGTTTTTGTAGTTTTTTCAGGAAGATAGTTTCTATTGTGCCAAAGTGGTAATAGTTGAAAAAAAAAAATTTGGAAATCGCTGTGATCGTAGTGACCCATAGAATAACATAATAAATATATTCTAACACCTGCTTAAAAACTTAAGTTTATTATTAAAAAAAAAAAGAAAAGTAGATGATACTTTTTCCAATTTTTCATGTTTTGATGTTTTTTTTACAAGATAAAGTACAGTATGTCACAAAAAAAACTGTCTCAGAATTACTAGCATATGTTAAGGCATCACAGATCTATAACCGCATAAAGAGAGGTCAGATTTTTTTTTTAAATGGCCACGATCATTAAAGGAGAAGTCCGGCAATTTTTTTTTTATTAAAGTATTGTATTGCCCCCCAAAAGTTATACAAATCACCAATATACACTTATTACAGTAAATGCTTTTAAAGTGCATTTTCCCCTGCACTTTCTACTGCATCAAGGCTTCACTTCCTGGATAACATGGTGATGTCACGACCCGACTCCCAGAGCTGTGCGGGCTGTGGCTGCTGGAGAGGATGATGGCAGAGGGATGCTCAGTGTCCCTCCAGTGCCCTGTGTCCCTCAGTGTCCCTCTGCCATCATCCTCTCCAGCAGCCACAGCCCGCACAGCTCTGGGAGTCGGGTCGTGATATCATCATTTTATCCAGGAAGTGAAGCCTTGATGCAGTAGTAAGTGCAGGGAAAAAAGCTCTTTATAAGCATTTCCTGTAATATGTGTATATTGGTGATTTGTATAACTTTTCGGGGGGCAATACAATACTTTAAAGTGACACTGTCACCCCCTTTGTGCATTCTGACATCTCTCCACAGGTGTAAAGGGTAAATTTAGCGTTTTTCATACCTTATTTCAAATCATACGTCATGGTGTTTGTTCAAGTAAAAAGTGTCCTTTTATCAACTGCAGATTGTATTAAGTGGGCGTGACCTCACGGCATTAGCGCCACTTAGCCACACCCACAACGGCACCGTTGGCCCCGCCCCCTTGACGCCCATTGGTTGGCTGACGTAAAGGGGGTGGGGTCTAGACCTTTCGGCCAGCCTGTTCCAATGGCCGGCGAGGGGACGGCATCAACTGTGAAGTTGTGGGCGGGGCTAAGTGGCGCTAATGCAACTTAACACAATCTGCAGTTGATAAAAGATGACTTTTTACTTGAACAAGCACCATGACATATGATATAAAATAAGGTATGAAAACCGCTAAATTTACCCTTTACACCTGTGTAGAGATGTCAGAATGCAAAAAGGAGGTGACAGTGTCACTTTAATAAACATTTTCACCGGACTTCTCCTTTAAGGCCCAAACTAGTCCAAAGTATAATTTGGCTTTATTTTGGGTGGTAAACATTGATGTTTGTCTGATGGAATAGTTTAGCCTTATGGCTGACATTTATGAAAAGTTCACCCGACACATACGTCAGGGAGAAGGCGCAGATTCACCCCTTTTCCCAGGCATATGCCTGCAGAATCCCCCGCTCGCCCACCAGAAGCAGGTGTAGATTTGGTATGCTGGGCGCAGGTTCAGGTTCGGGCGCCCGGCTGGCTTGATTCAGTAAGAGTCATGCGCCCCTTAGTGAATCTGGCTGTGGAAAAGGGGGTAGGGCCTAATTTAAGGCCGGCTTGCGAGTACGCTGGTCTTTATATATCCCCCCCTATGTCTTCATCCAGCTTAATATCTTTTTTTTAGGTAGACGAACCTGGATCACCAGCCAGAGACTACTGTCTTTAGTTTCCTTTTGATTTGCACTAACTTAACTTTCTCTGTTTTTACTGAACTGTATCCAGGTCTCATGGCGCAGTGGCAGTTTGTGAACGTGCACATTGAGATGTGTTACCTAGCCCCATTTCCCGACATACGTATACAGAAAAATGTGAGAAGGGGTTACACATGGATATGTTCTACATAGATGAAGTGTAGGCCTCCATTATTGAATGTTTTTAGATGATGAAGATCCTACATCAAGATGCAGCTCAGGGACCATTTGGTGAATGTATATCCTGTTATAGCTAGGTTTTGCCAACATAGGTTGTACCATGTCCTTTCTCAGTGGTATCATTTTACTATTATATAATATCATTTATACACATCATTTTCTTAACAGATATCATTTCTTTTCATCTTTATTTATTTTATACATCAGCCTAATGTCAGCTTTCAGGTATTTGCTATTTTAAGTAGAAAGGCTTGTTAAAATATTATGAAATACACAGTTTAATTGGAAATTGGAGCTTGCCAACGAATCACATCTGCAGTATTCATTGTGTGTTTACATTAAGGAGTAACATTTAAACACAATCCTTTCCCCCGATGCCTCTGTTTAAAAAATATATTTCTCCTGAAGTAAAAGGCAGGCATATAAAACCACACGATACATATTATTCTCAGTCTGCTTTGAATTTCTTCTGTGACTCTACTGCCAAAAACTATTATTATGTCATTAGTCCATAGTTCTTGCCAGTGCTAAATACTAAATTGTTGCAAAATGTTATTTACCACATCTTAAAAATGGATGTATACTTTTAAATTTGTTTGCCTTTTTTTGAGACCATGTTGGTTAATAGTATTGAATTATTTCACAAAGCATAAATAGTAAGCAAGCACTATAGTAATCTTACTGTAAAATATGCCAAAACTATGAATATAGTACTCTAGAACTTTACACTTTAGGTTTAAGCCTCACACTTTATCTGTACTGTAAGGGAAATGAGTTCTTGGATTGGTTTTTGGCAAGGTAGATACATTCTCTATACATCTTCACATGTTGTTGCTAAGCTTCATCATGTAAAACATTTGGCTACTTTATTGAAACCTTATGACATCACTATGAGGACGTGGTGAAGGTAGCTGGCTCGTCAATATAATCTGTTCATGCCAATTCCCTGATGGACATCATGATGGGGTTGTGGAGATAGCTACCTCATAGACCAGAGTTGTCCATCCTATGTATTTCCAGCCATTGAAAAACATAAACAGTTCACATTCCTTGACAGCCAAAGACTCTCCGGTTATGCTGGGAGTTGGAATTTTATAACAGGATAAAAACCACTGCAACTTATCAAGTTTCTGGCACGTTAATGTATGCTGTATCTAACAATGTACAGAAATTATTGCATAAGTCTCATGCTATTTAATTTTTAGGGTACATTAAATAGTATAAATGATACTCTATGTAGTGAGGAATATACTCACAGTAATGCTGCACACCTTAATTTCTTTTGTACTATCAAATTTTCAATAAGACCTGTGCTGCCCTTTGCTTAAAGTGTACCTGTCATTATAACTTTCAAAGACTAAATCAACATTAATTGTGAAATAAAGCAAGTTTGCAATGTACATTCAGTATTTTTTTTAGTTATCATACTCCTCCAGTCTCCTGAAGGCAGCTTTTTAGCTGGATGAAAAAAAGAGACTAAACACATGAAGTCTGACCTGTACTGAGTGTCACGGCTTCTCTGTGAGTGCAGATGACCTGGGAAATACTAGACTTCCTGTGTTTAGACTCTTTGAAAAAAAATGAGTCAGGAGTGCTGTTTTTTCTATGATTAAAAAAACCCAAACAAAACAAAAAACAATAATGTAGATTGCAAACTTGTTTTATATCACATTTACTGTTTATTTAGGTTTTGAAAGTTATAACAACAGGAACAATTTAATTAATTAAAAGGTTTCAAAGAGAACTATAACCTCTTAAGGGGGTTATAGTTCCAGCCCAAAATTATTAATGGTCTATGCACAGCTGATCCACTTCAGCTGATGAAAACAGAAGTATACAACTTAGAGGGACCAGAAGCCTTGTCTCCATACATTGTAATGGTGGCACCAGCTCCCATAAAGTAAGTGGACTGCCGTAACCTGCTGTTACCACTACAATGTATGAAGCCGTTGTTACGTAATTTGTCCTAAGTACAGCTGTGTGTGACCATAAACTTCTGTTTGGGCACACAACTGGGCTCAGAAGGGAAGAAATACCATTTTTACTACAGATTTTGCTGCAATGGTTTTGGGGCGGCATGTTATTTATGCACATTCTTGAGGTACCAGTACAATCAGAACCCTTGACAAGTTGACCACATTTTGCCAACTGCACCCCCCAATAAATTAATCTAGGGGTGTAGGGAGCATTTTGACACCACACCATGAGTGTTTTCCAGAACTTAAAGCGACTCTGTACCCATAATCTGACCTCCCGAAAACTGCTTTTAATCCAAGATCTGTCCTGTGCTTGTTATTCTAGTCAAGCATTTATCAATTTATCGAGTAATGTACCCCACTGAAATCAATAGGAGACTCGAGCATTTAACCAGGTGCTCCCTGCTCGACAGAATCGAGGGTGCCTGATTGACCCATTACATTTTTTTGTTCTTATTTTTGTATATTTCATCCCTTGAAGAGATATTTAAACATCCAAAAGTTAGAATGAAAAAATGCAATAGGTTTCTGCAAGAGACATTAGAACTCCTGTAGTATGCACTATGCTTGACTAAACATGCTTGCTAAATACTAAGATTATGTTCACCCAACTTCAAAAAATGAAAAGGCAGCTGCATTTTCAATTCAAAAAGATGTCCGTTATTATAGTGATGTAATTGACTTCAATGCAATGATAAACATCCAATGCACACAGTGTATTAAATGATGGACATTGACTGCGCAGACGTCGAAATAATGATCATGACAATTATTTTTGGACGTCTATTGCAAACAGCGGACATTATTTTTTAGTAACTCACACAGTTTTATTTATTTATTTTTTAACTCACACAGTTATTTCTATGTTTTCTTTGTTCACTGTCCTTTCACCGTTTTTACTATTAAATTCAATGGCTTTTCAATTCTAACCTGCTGATAGCCCCCTATAGCATTAGGGACGCTGAGGAGGAAGGTATATTTGTTACCTTCTTCCTCTGCTCCGGTCCTGTGATCTTAGACTGAGTAATCTTTGCTCCAGTGCACTGTTAGGAGCAATGCCATGTCATTGGCCTGCTCCTTCTGATAATAATCAATGGAGTGGACGGGCCAGATGACGCAGCAGTGGTCCTAACATTGCACTGGAGTGAAGATTACCCTGACTAACAGTGGGGAAGAAGTGCCCAGGAGGAAGGTTACACACATACCTTCCTTCTCAGCGGCCCTGGCGCTATAGGGCACTATCAGCCGGGTACATTCTTCTAACCTGCTGATAGTTCCCATTTAAACACACACTTAAAGGCCAATTAGTCCACCTAAACTAGAAAAATGTACCATTACCATTGCACTGATGGGCAGCTAAACAGCGGATGATGGACGTAATTTTAAACGAAGAGAAAAAAAAAGTTCTCACTGCTTGAACCTGACCTGTCATAAGAACAGGGGTCCTAAGTGCCCCTGTTTCAATGAAGCATTAATATATGCACACTGCCACTCCAATCGTACTATATTGGACTGGTTATTCACTCAATTTCCACAGTGTTTGAACATAACCTTTCAATCCACTTCTGGTTTTGGTTGAAAAATACAGACCAAAATACTAAGCAGAAATACTGTGTGTTTGTGTGTGTGTGTGAACATAGCCTTAGGCTGTGTTCACATACAAATAAAAGTAAAATGTGACAGTAAAATAGGTGAAAAAACGTGGCCATATTTTGTATCTAATAGTGTGCCACATTAAAGCCTATAGAAAAGCATCCATCTGTGCACACATCTGTGACTGAACTATTATGTCCGCCGAATGAAGACGGTGTCCAATATAAAAGACACTGAATTGTATAATAGATAAACTGAAGCATCAAAGGACCACCCACTCTTTAATGTACACTGTTCAGGTAAATGAGAAAAAAAATTTGGGAGGTAATTTAAAGTTTTAAAGCTCTACTCATCCCCTAAAGACTGCTGCCTACTATCACTAGAGTGGTATGAGTTATATTTTATTTTTTATACTTCCTTCCCATGAACTAGATAGACTGTTATGACATTAAGAACATTCAAAACCATTTATGCTCCCATACTAAAAGGTGCTACCTCCCTTCTTTGCCATCACAATAAGGGGAATAATATGAAACATAAATATAGAGTGGTTGTCCAACCGGGACGTAAGTCTAATGAGCAGTACACAAACCATTTATGAGGATTAGTACAATGGAATTTTTGGAACGTTATCGGGAACCAGTCCAACATCCACTATTCTTCCAGACCTGTGAAAGGGTCATCAGCTGTTCTGTTGACGCAGCTGATCTTCATGAAGCATCTCTAGTGGGAATTTGAAGAAATGCATCATTCCTATAGCTGCAAAGCACAGTTAAGTTAGGTAAATCATTGAATAGGACACATTCGAGGCTGTCGATCCCCTTTTGATATCCAGAAATTGTGCTCTTTTCTGTTGATTTTCCATAGAAATATCTGGATGAAATGCCACGTTTTCCTGCAAGCTCCAAATGTTGCATTTCTCGTGCTGTATGCTGTATTTAATCTTGGTCCCTATATTTCAGTATTTTCCTTTTAAAGGTTGAGGCAGTCTGCCCCGGTGGTCCTGATCCAGTTGGCACCTGATTTTTTCTTTCTACTATAAATAAGGGACTGAGTGTCCTAACCAAGTGTTTCCACCAACCAATTTTCCAAACGTGTCTCTGGGTCATTGCTCTCCACTTTCTTGGGCACACCTAATAGTGTAATATTATTACTACAAGATGTCAGCCGTGTCTGTGCATTTATATTACCATGCATGAGGACAGCATGATGTCTTCAACTGCTTCTGGTTCTTTCTAACACTTTTTATATCATGTCTTTGAAGGAAATCAGCATTATAGTGCTAATTTCACAAAACATCTTTGGTAGAGAGGTATTACACTTATTTACTGCACATAGCACATCAGCAAGGGACTGCCATTTCTCTCTACTCTTACCTTACACTTACCGGCTGATTTGTTAATGTCATCTGATGTCATGTTGCACAGGCCTTCTCCAAGTAAAGTACCGCGGGCACCATCTTGTAACTCTGCTTCTGCCGTGTTCTCATGCTCTCTTGTGCGCCTTGCCACTTGTGTGGACTCTGGATGTTCCTCCTGTTGAAGGTATTCCCCCACTGGAGCATGTTGTGTGGGATCGGCATGGTTGTTCGAGTCAGGATAGGTTCATGATAAGAACAGATGGAGCTCTTGGGTGTGCATCTTCTCACACCCCTGCTAGGCCACACCTAGGCCATCTTAGTTATGGAAGGCTCTACATTTTTTGGAGCTGAATACAGTCCCTATATTAGGTTTTTGATATTATACTGTACCTTCTTATGCCTCTGATTTTATACACAGACTTTATTGTCAGATGTATTCATAACCTGAGAAAGAGACATTATAGTATGCTCCATCTGATGTCCTATTATGGAGGCCTTCCACCCTGGAGGCAATAGTTCCTCATTTCTCATGCATGCTATACTCATAAGGTCAGAGTAACTTATTATTAGTACGTGAACTACTATTATTAGTGTAAACTAGAGACCTGCACCTGTCTCCATCTAACATATTTATTGACACGTAATGTGACTTTATTTTTTTTTTTACTATATTCTATATCGTATAGTAGTTCTATATGTTAATTACTGTATTAACCCCTTAGCGACCCATGATGTACCTGGTACGTCATGGTGCCGCGGGGGGGGGGGGTTCTCTATTAGCCGGGCAGTGCCTCTATTAGCCGGTGCGGGTCCCGTTGCCGCGCCGGCTAATTAAGCACTTCAATGCAGCTGTCAAACCTGAAAGCTGCATTGAAGTGCTTTATGCACAACATCCCTGGTGTCTAGTGGCACGGATCTCCCCCCCGCGATGCGATCGCGGTAGGGAGATCCGTTCTTCTGGCCGGGCCGGCACTCAGCGTCGCAATCACGCTGATCCCGGCTCGGCAATAGATTGCTATGGCCTGCAGCAGGCCATAGCAATCTATGACCGATCTCATCGATCGTTGCTGTGTATATACACAGCATTGATCTCTATGAGAGATCATTGCTGTGGATATACAAGTCCCCCAAGGGGACTTCTAGTTGATGTAAAAAAAAATTAAAAAAGTGTTTTTATTAATAAAAAATCCCCTCCCCTAATAAAAGTCCAAATCACCCCCCTTTTCCCATTTTATAAATATAAATTAATAAATAAACAAATAAATAAACATATTTGGTATCGCCGCACACATAATCGCCCGAACTATTAATTAATCACGTTACTGATCTTGCACGGTAAACGGCGTAAGCGCCCAAAAATTCCAAAGTGCAAAATTGCACATTTTTGGTCGCATCAAATCCAGAAAAAATTTAATAAAAAGTGATCAAAAAGTCGTATATGCGCAATCAAGGTACCGATAGAAAGAACGCATCATGGCGCAAAAAATGACACCTCATACAGCCCCATAGACTAAAGGATAAAAGCGCTATAAGCCTAGGAATAGAGCGATTTTAAGGAACATATATTTGTTAACAATGGTTTGAATTTTTTACAAGCCATCAGATAATATAAAAGTTATACATGTTACATATCGTTGTAATCGTAACAACTTAAGGAACATGCATAACAAGTCAGTTTTACCATAAGGCGAACGGCGTAAATGCAAAACTCCCCGAAATCAAAACAAATTCGTTTTTTTTCAATTTGACAGCGCAAATGATTTTTTTCCGGTTTCGCAGCATATGTTATGGAAAAATAATGCCTGCCATTACAAAGTACAATTGGTTTTGCAAAAAATAAGTGCTCATATACGTCTCTAGGTGAAAAAATGCAAGCGCTATGGACTTTTAAACATAAAATGGAAAAAGCAAAAGCGCAAAAATGAAAATTGGCTTTGACCTTAAGGGGTTAATTATAAAACATTTTAAATGTACCTTAGTAAGAAGTGGTCGAAACACTGGAGAGTGTACCCCATTAGGATTACACTACAAAGGTTTTTTTGTAGTCTGCTATGAAGGAGGCAGATAAGTCTGCATATGAGCTTTAAATACAGAAAAAAAATAGATTAGTAATGGAGACTACAAGGTTCTGAGGATGAGCCTGTAGGTAGACGCTGTGTAATTTTACAGAAACAGCTGCTTAAGAAGGAGTCTCCAGAAATCCTAATTTTAACCTTTTATACCTTGTTTTTAACATTTTTCTAACAAAAACTATTGCTAATTTAAGATTGCAAATACCTGTAGTAGAATCTACAGACATGACTGGACTGGTTGTTGTGAACAATATATTTAATTTTCTTATAACAGCAATGAAAAGGAAGTTCATTGTTTGAAAGTGACTCACCAGCATATCTAAGTGATTTGTCATCAGGATTTTCTTTCAGGAACTGACACTCCCCAGATAGCGGCATCTTATAATGTTGTACTCAGCTTCAACCTGGTAAATGGAGATGAAAGTCAGTAGAATAATGAGCACATGAGATCAGATCAACAAAAGTTGACACTATTTTATTGACAAAATCTAACTTAATTACTCAAATCACATGTTGTTAACTAAGAGTATATTATTATTATGATTAATAATTAGAGATGAGCGAAGCGAATCCAGCGAATCACAATCGAAGCGAATCCAGCGAATTGGGCCGTCAATACACTTTGTTCTGCAAAGCAAATTCCCAACCATTTTTCAAGAAATTTGCAAAAAAAAATAAAAATTTTTGTTGTAGCTGCCAACAAAGCTCAGGAAACGAATTTCCAGCTGTTTCGCTCATCTCTATTAATAATAATAATAATAATAATAATAATAATAATTATTATTATTATTATTATTATTAAACAATTCATCCTCATACCAATCTACACAACCACCCCAGTATATACATTGCTTGAATTTTTTTGTTTGAAAATTTTTTTTGGCTTATTTAACACACATTACAAAGTTGAGAGTGAATGGGAGAGAAAAGGCTGCTGGTGCACATGCGCACCAGCAGCCTTTTCATTGGCTGGAGCGCATCACATGGCTTCCAGCTTGCTCAGCCCTGATTGGCTGAGCTTGCTGTAAGCCATGTGATGCGCTCCAGTCAATGAAAAGGCTGCCGGTGCGCAAGCGCACTGGCAGCCTTTTCTCTCTCATGGACTCGGAAGCAAGAGACATCGCTGGACGGCGGACGCAGG
This sequence comes from Dendropsophus ebraccatus, assembly GCF_027789765.1. NCBI lineage: Eukaryota > Metazoa > Chordata > Amphibia > Anura > Hylidae > Dendropsophus > Dendropsophus ebraccatus. The sequence goes on from NC_091456.1 coordinate 68,696,080, forward strand.
TGACGGTGAGGCGGACGGCGGGCGAATGGAGTGGCGATCGTCACCGGAGGGATGGTGAGTATGGTGTCTGTGTGTGTCTGTGTTTTTTTTGGGGGGGGGGGTCCCGCCAGAGTTGTCCTTTAAGGCTATGTTTCCACTAAGGGCCCAATTACACTGATCGATTTTTGCCTGAATAAGCCAATAATCGCTCTGTGTAATAGGGAAACGATTAGCCGATTCAACGGCTGATTGTTTCTTTAGGTCCAGACCTAAAATCATCAGCCGCCGCCCGCACATCACAATGTGTAATAGCAATGCACAGCTGAGGGCTAGCAATTGAATAAACTGTACATACATTAAATCGCTGTGCTCCCTGCCCTCTGCTTGCTTCCCGATACCATGCTCTGCGGCTTCCCTGAGCTGACAATTTACTCAACCAATCACTGGCCCAGACCACCGCAGCCAGTGTTCGGCTGACCGGCCTGTCAATTCAGAGAAGCCACAGTGCGCGGTTCACGGAAGCAAGCAGAGGGCAGGAGAGGATTGGAAACACGGAGAGGAAATGTATGAGCAGTGAAGGGCAAGGGCTGCATGGACATTGCTAAACGATAATCTAGCCATGTAATAGGCTCAGTAAACGAGCATCGATCTAGTCGATCGGCACTTGTTCACATTATTGATATTATAGGACCATAAGTTTTTGAGACTTTTTAGAGCCTCATTTTGGTCAATATTTTACAAATACCAGGAGTGGGTCCAAAACTCAGAAACTAAACACATTTTCTTTTATAGTTTTTCTCTGTATTGGTTCCTTTTCTGGTTTTAGTAAAATAAAATATTGACCAAAATAAGGTCCAATATAAGTTTTGAAAAAATAAATTAGAAAATTTAGGTAGTCACTCTCCAATTCTAACAACTGGAGTGCCTGGCCCACTGTGGTGGTGGCTTATATATGTTACTAGTAGTACAGGAGTGTGCACTTACTTAACAAGAAATATAGTCCCTATGAAAGCCTATGGAGTCATAGAGGAGGCCCACCTATTTGTTATTCCCCTTTATTACATACAGCAGAATACACTGAGATAAAGTGTTTCTAATCTGGTATACTCAGGCAGGTCATGAATTGCATGGTCACCAATTAATGTGAATGTTCATTATGAAAGTGTAGAAAGAGGAAAACCATCTCATTATCATTAGCAGATGGGGACTTAATGATGGATGTACTATACTGCTGGATACTTAGATAAGGCACTTCACAATATGCTATAAAGTGGGATCTGTATGCAGTATCACTCCCTAGTCTTGGGTCTGTAATACACCAATTACTCTAATTATTTAACTTCTGTTCATTTCAGCGACCATGAAGAGAACTTATCCTACATATGCTGTCTATACAAACAACACAGGGACAAGTGTACATCCAATATTGCCACCTATGTAGATAATCATCTACAAAAGACATGGTCATCAAAGGATAAAGGAAAAGTTACCAGAACTGACTTAAGGTTGGATCAGTGAAGTTCTGATGATAAAAATGAAAAAAAAAAAAGTATGCCTATGTTACATGCTGTATACATTGTATGTACATAGAGTTAATAACAGCAAATGAATGAATTCTCAGTAATTAAACGGCATGATTGCAAAAGACAACTCCTGCACAATCTACTGATATGACTAAGCTGTGTGTTTTTCCTCTCCATACATTATCATCAATTGTACGCATTCCATAATCAGACTTCTGCTTCCTTTGTTTATTTGAGCTGTGAGAGGCACATTAAGACAGTTTACTTTTCATTACCAAGTATGCATTTAAAGGTTAAATCTGACAGTCAGATGATGTGGCTAGGAGGAAATAAATAGTGAACAGAATGTAATTTGTTTTAGTATTACAAGTTCTTAAAGGGAAATTAACCCTGAAATTCAGGTCAATGTGTCTTCAAGATGTATTCTGGGACCTTCAGTGCCTTGAAAAAGTATCCATGCCCCTTGAATTTTTGCATAGTTATTCCCATTACACTCACAAATTTATATTAGGGATGGTCCAAACCTGCAGAGGTTCAGGTTTGTATGAACCCGAACACTCGGCATCAGATTCCCACTGTCTGCCCGCTCCGTGCAGCGGGTGGATACAGCGGGAGGACAGCCTGGAAAACTGGGATACAGCCTATGGTTATGGCTGTATTCCAGTTTTCCAGGCGGTCCTCCCGCTGTATTCACCCTCTCCACGGAGAGGGCAGACAGCGGGAATCATTTCCTAGGGTTCGGGTCCATCCCTAATTTATATGTATTTGATTTGTGTTTTATGTAATAGAACACAAAGTAGAAAGTAATTGTCAAGTGTAAAGAAAATAATACATATTTAGGTGTTGTGTGACTTGCATTCAACCTGTCCCCATACACTAATCTCCTAAATAAAATCCAATCAACTTTGCAAGTCACCTCATTATTAAAGGGGTTATCCAGTGCTACAAAAACATGGCCACTTTCTTTCAGAGACAACACGACTCTTGTCTCCAGTTCAGCTGCGGTTTGCAATTAAGCTCCATTCAGTTCAATGGAACTGAGCAGCAAAACCCAGCCCAAGCTGGAGACAAGAGAGGGGCTGTCTCTGGAAGAAAGTGGCCATGTTTTTGTAGCGCTGGATAACCCCTTTAAATAGAGTCCACCTGTGTGTAAGTTCTTCTCAGTATAACTACAGCTGTTCTGTGAGGCCTCAGAGGTTTGTTAGGGAACATTAGTGATCAAACAGCATCATGACAACCAAGGATCACGCCACACAGGCGAAGTGTAAAGCAGGGTTAGGTTATAAAAAAAAACAACTTAAAAACTCAAAATGAAGTACTGTTCAATCAATTATGAAAAATGGAAGGAGTATGGCCCAAATGTAAATCTACCAAGACATGTCTGTCCACCTAAACTGACAGCCCAGGCAAGGGAAGCGGTAGCTAGAGAAGTGGCAAGAATAAAACCATTTTTTATAGCAAACCATAAGAAGTCCCATTTGCCATAAGCCATGGTCAGATGAGATCAAAGCTGAACTTTCTGGCCTAAGGCCATGTTCACATTGCAGTCAATGGGAAGACAGACGTTCAATGCATACAATGTATTGAATAACAGATATTATCACCATGGGCATCAAGTTAACAAACATGATCATTATTTTCGGATGTTTTTTGCAAACAGCGGACTTTTTTTTTATTAGTTGTTCACACACAGTTTTTGTCACCGTTCTTTCTCCGTTTTTACTATTAGATTCAATGGACTTATCAATTAAGCCGCACCCAAAGGCCAATTAATAACTCCAAATTAGAATAATGTATCAACACCTAAACACCTAAATTACGTCTGTTATTTTAGACTCAAAATGACAGACATCATTTTAAAAGGTGCAAAAAAAAACGTTGTGTGAACATAACCTATGTGTGGATGGGGTTTACACTAATCTCTACAGCTTCAGTGATGTGTTGCACAGGAAGCATCATCACATTCTTGCTTATTCCATAGACTCATCCCATGAACAGCTATGCAAGCCCTGAAGCTCCCAAATGTTTGTGTGACTGATGATTCTCTTTTTTCTTTTTCTTTATAGTGTCTGCACTAGGTAATAATACACACATTGCTACATTTCATAAAAGATAATCAGACACATTCATGTATACATTCAGTCCATTACATGATTTTAAAATGAAGGTAGTGCTTCATGGTGCACCGGGAACTAATGGAAAGTGGCCTCTCAGAATCAGTTCTTCTGCAGGGACCCAAGACACTATGACGATTACTGAAGGATACTGCCATATAGGTATACATACAAAAAATAGCTTCAATAAGGGAGAAGTATATTTTTGGAATTATAGTCATACATATCAGAAGTGAAATACATTATATTGAAAATACATCAGGGTCCAATGAAGTCTCCAGTGCCTATCTGCAGAATATCGTATAAGGTTTACAGATCGGTGCAAATGGTCCAATCGTACTTAGTATATAAACATGCTCTGCTTATTAATCCGTTTCTAAAATGCTTTTTTATTAACCTTCTGTACTGTAGGTGAGCTGTGTTACGCTTGTCTCTCTTATTTGCCCCAGGTCTTCCAGGTGTTGTACAAAAGAATAAGGAACAGTAAGTACCTCAAATCTTGGTTTTCAGCCATTGGACTGTGGCCATGGCATTATTAAAACACTGAAGCATGTTGGGTCTCAACCACCAAATTAAATTTCCCTTACTACAGAGACTAATCATCATTCCTGGGCTATATGTCCTAAAGAAACAGCTTTTCATCCTGGGTTTCTTTTTAGAAAGTTCAGCTCAGTTTAATTTTGTTTTGTTCTTTCCTTAGGGATTCAATGACAGAAATGTAAGCTGATGAGAAACAGATAAGGTGAGGAATGTAATGTGTGTGATGTGACATAAATTAATAAAAGATGGGTTTATGTCGAGAGTTCGGCTATAGTGCTGGCAAACCTGTATAGACTACTGAGATTTAATATCTTCTCTGCTTCCTCCTTTGTTCAATTGGTACATTTGTTCTCTTGTAAAATACAAAGAAACCTCTGTTGAAATGAAATTCACCTTTCTATTGTCAGTTTGACAGATGTTTGATTCCAACACAAATGAGAATTAGTGTCCCCATGCCAGAAAAACTCAAAATGTTTTATGGTCTCCAAATTTCACATGTGTATGTTAATTCTGTATAAGTGATGCCTATCATTCCAATAACTCTGTCTCATAAGTCATTCATACAAACTATATTCTCTCTTCTTATTCTAAATTTTTACAACTCCTATAATCAGTCAATTGTGATTCAAAAATTCATTGATGTATTGGTAAATCTCAATAAGAGGATTCATTTTAAAGATTGTGTTTACAGTCACTTTCATTATGTCATGAACATAATTCTCCAAGCTCCAGCTGATTCCTCCTAAAGAAAATGCTGAGCTAGCTTAATAATAATACTTATATATATATTTATTTACATAGCACCAACTGATTCTGCAGCACTTTACATAGCTTTGCCAATTTCACCCCCTATCCCGATTTAGGCTTACAATCTAAATTTGCCTAACTCTATGCAAACACAGGGAGAACATACAAATTCCTTGCAGATGTTGCCAGGACTGCCCTAAAGCGATACTCTGTACCCACAATCTGACCCCCCCCCCCCAACCGCTTGTACCTTCGGATAGCTGCTTTTAATCCAAGACCTGTCCTGGGGTCCATTTGCAGGTGATGCAGTTGTCCTAAAAAACAACTCTTAAACTTTCTGCCCCGTGCCCAACGGCCGGGGCTTGGAGTATCTGTGCCCTAACTTTGCCCTAACTTTGCACCACCCCTCCTCCCCACCCTCTTTATCTTTAGAAATGCCACTGGAACATCTTCTACTACCTGAACATTGCACAGGTGCCTTAACGATTTAGCCCATGTGCCGTGCTGACACAGGTGATGAATAGGAGAGAATCTGCAAGGAGATCTTGGATTAAAAGCAGCTATATGAAGGTACAAGCAGTTTGGGGATGGGGTTCAGATTTTGGGTACAGCGTCGCTTTAAGACTCTTCACATAGAATTTGGCTTGATAAAGGTTCAGGAAAATCAAAATGTTACCTAAAATTATTGTTGTCTGTTGTTTCTGGTTGGAATTAAGATACAATGCACATTTTCTTTGTAATAAATAGAGATGAGCGAACCTCGTTCGGCATTTGATTAGTGGTGGATGCTGAAGTTGCATTGGCTGTATCCATATTTTGCAAACAACCTTAGAGCTTTTTCCAACTTCAGCAGCCCCCACTAATCAAATGCCGAACAATCGGGTTTGGATGGACTCGAGCATGCTCCAGGTTCGCTCATCTCTAGTAATAAGCTTTCACCTATTTTACATTACTACCGGAGTTCTGCAGTTTTTCCTACATACTGACTAGGGGTTGAGAAACCCATTCCCACAGAGCACCTACCTCAGATGGGTAAGGTGCTCTGAGGGCCCAAAGAGGGGACGTCGCTGGGCCCTGGCATTTGGCACTGACATCCGCCTGAGAAGAGGAGCCAGGGGAGCCGTAGCTTTGCAGTGTGTGACATAGCTTTATGTTGAATGGGATCCCGGCCGGAGCATACACACATCGTATGCGCTCCGGACGGTATCCCATGCGGCGCCGGAACAAAACTGACATGTCAGGTCTTTCTGTGGCCGGAATTCACTGAATTCCGGCCGCAGAAAACTGTCAGTTCACAAAGTGAAGCAAGCGGCTCCGGCCGCTTGCTTCACTGTGGGCTATGGGAAGCTCTGATGCGGGCGCGCGCTGATGCGCCCGCATCAGAGCTCCGCGGCCGGAAAGATCTACCGGCCAGTACTTAAGTACCGGCCACGATGATCCGGGCACAGACCAGCCGTTCCGTGACCCGGCCGGGGTTACAGAACGGCCGGTCTGATACAGTGTGTGAACATAGCCTCATTCTGATTTTGTACTGTGCTTATATCTAAATTTGGCATTTGGCTAGTCTGACTGTGCTATATTGTGTTTTGTGTATTGGTTTGTCTCCTATGTCTGTGCAAGAAAAAAAGCCAGTGGAGACCTCATCCCTCCGGGAAGGACCAGCCAAAGGGTGGCTCCTGTAGGGAAATCACCAAAACCACCATATTAAGTGGCCCTATAAGTCAATGTAATGAAAAAGGAAAAACCAAGGCTGGTAGTTGTCATGACAAACCAGCATAACCAGACAACCCACCACATCCCTCCCCTTAGTAGCATGGTGGTGGCAGGGATCTTACTTTCAGGGGATGCCTTATTTTTAGGTGGAGGGGCCTTATTTTGAGCTGTAAATCCTCCACTATGCCTTTATTTTCTGAGCATGGGGAAACCGGGTATAATATTTTATTTTTCACAATACAGTAATTATAACGTTTTTTAGTAAATTTGTACTGCAAACACTTCAAATTTTGTCATTGAAATTATTTAATATGTTGGTAGCATGTTGTCTCTTTTGGTAGCTCTTTGAATTTGCAACACTGCGACCCTTTCTTCTTATCAGAGTAGGACAACACCTAGATGCAGTTTCTATGTGCTTCACATATTCTCATGGGTTTCCAGCTTTCTACAACACTAACATCATTCCAGAATTAATCAGTCTTCTATGAAGTAGACTATAGAATAAATGTGTTTGATAGAGATAGGCTAATTAAAATACAAGCCCTATGGGGCAAGGGGCCCATAATATGGCATTCCCCCTATAGAGCTGTGAAACATGTTAATGCTGTATAAACAATGGATAATAAATACATGTAGAACACATTGAATCATTCACTTTTAACTTACAATCAAATGTCTTTTTTTATTATGGCATGATGCAGATTTATAATATTTAAGTAAAAAATGTTTTCATTGCTGGCACTGTGTGTGTTTTTAATTAAAAGTTACCATTTGTAAATGTAAAAGTACAATTTTCTGAACTTTTATTTTTTTTAGCATTTACCAAATTTTTGGTTTTTTATTATCTGTGATGAATTGTATGTCAATTTTACACAAGACAATTTCAATATCCTGTCGAACACGTGAAAGCTTTGAATTACAACACAGATGTGAGCTTCCTACCTGTATAGACATTAGTGTGTTATTTTATATATTAGATGATTCCAGCTACAGTTTGAAAAGCAAAGGAAAAGAAAGTAGGCACAAGTTATCATTTGTGTGCCTTATTTTAAATAACTTACAAAATGTTTAGGGTATATTTTTTGTTTTTTTAGAACATTATATCCATTGGAAAAATGTTCTTTGGTCTCTTACTTAGGCTCATTTATTAATCTTACTTTTTTTATAGCCAGGCAATAATTTTTCACTAGACATAGTAGGTGTCAGCCTATGGGCAGCTCCAATGTTGAACTCAGGATCAATATATGGGTATTTAAAGGGGTTGGCCAATTTATAGTAAAATAGGTCAGTACAAAGTATTAGTAAGTGTACTCACTGTATATACTGACAGCAGCTCCCTGTGTACCTCATAGAGCTAAAATCAGACTCCCCTCCTCCAGGCTGGGCTGCCCTGCTCTGTGGTGTTTCTGTCCATAAAATGGCTGACATGGAGGAGCATGTGACCAGGCCATGTCCCCTGTGTCCTCCATAGACATATACAGGCTCAGTGGTGGACACTGGGGGGCGGGGCCTGGTCGCATGCTCCTCCATGTAAGCAATCTTATGGACCAAAACACCACAGAGCAGGATAGCACAGCCTGGAGGAGGGGAGTCTGATATTAGCTCTATGAGGTATACAGGAAGCTGCTGTCAGCATATACAGTGAGTACAGTTACTAATACTGTACACTGACCTGTTTTATTATAAAGTGGCCAACCCCTTTAAGGTAAACATTGACTTAACCCATAGCTGCACCAGGACGTTATTGAACGTCCTCGTGCCGCTATGGGAGTTCAGAGGGGGGTCGCGCGGCGACCACCCTCTGAACTGCCGCGATCCCGGGTGCCGCGTGTAGCCCGGGCTCGCGGCTATTAGCGGGCACGGTCCGATCGCCGTGCCCGCTAATTAAGTACTTAGAAGCAGCTGTCAAAGTTGACAGCTGCTTCTAAATACTTGCTTTTATTCATACCTGGTGGTCTAGTGGGGGGATCGCCCCCCTGCGGCGCGATTGCGGGGGGGCGATCCCTGCATCCATCCCGGGCCGGGGTCTGCTCCGTAATGGCGCTGATCCCGGCTCGGCATTCTATTGCTTTTGGCTGCAGCAGCCAAAAGTAATAGAACACCGATCTCATGGATTCATGCAGTATAACTATACTGCATGGATCTCTATGAGAGATCAGAGTACATATACTAGAAGTCCCCCAGGGGGGCTTCTAGTATATGTGTAAAGTAAAAGACAAATGTATTTTTAATAACACAAAACCCCCTCCCCTAATAAAAGTCTGAATCACCCCCCTTTCCCCATTTTATAAATAAAAATAAATTAATTAATTAATAAACAAACATGTTTGCTATCGCCGCGTACGTAATCGCCCAAACTATTAATTAATCACATTCCTGATCTCACACGGTAAACGGCGTCAGCGCAAAAAAATCCCAAAGTGCAAAATTGCGCAATTTCTGTCGCATCAAATCCAGAATAATTGTAATAAAAAGCGATCAAAAAGTCATATATGCGCAATCAAGGTACCGATAGAAAGATCACATCATGGCGCAAAAAATGACACCTCACACAGACCCATAGACCAAAGGATAAAAGCGCTATAAGCCTGGGAATGGAGCCATTTTAAGTGATGTATATTTGTTAACAACGGTTTGAATTTTTTACAGGCCATCAGATACAATATAAGTTATACATGTTACATATCGTTGTAATCGTAACAACTTGAGGAACATGCATAACAAGTCAGTTTTACCCCAGGGTGAATGGCGTAAAAACACATTTCCCCCAAATAAAAGAAATGCGTTTTTTTTTTCAATTTCACCACACTTTGAATTTTTTTCTGGTTTCCCGGCACATTTTAGGCAAAAATTACATCTGCCATAGCAAAGTACAATTAGTTGCGCAAAAAATAAGGGCTCACTTGGGTCTCTAGGTGGAAAAATGCAGGCGCTATGGCCTTATATACACGAGGAGGGAAAAACGAAAACGCAAAAATGAAAACTGGCTGTGTCCCCTAAGGGTTAAAGCGTAACTGTCATTTTTTTTTTATTATTATTATTATTATTATTATTGCAGAAATCAGTAATATAGGTGATTTTAAGAAACTCTATAATAGGTTTTATCAGCCAAAAAAGCCTCTTTCTGTACTCGAGAAGCAATTTCCAAGCCTCCCCCCTGACTTTTTATCTGTGCATTATCAGGCAAACATGTCTTCATTACAGAGAAGCCTGTGAAGACGGGTTCTGCTGTCTCCATTATCTCCTATGAAGAGGGGAGGGGCTGAGGAAGATGAGTGAGCAGGAAGAGGTGACATGAGGTCAGCTGTTTGTAGACTGTCTGGGCACCTAAAACGCTGGATTCATGGGTGAGAAAGGTCATTGCTTACCTATAAACTTACTGAGAGAAGATTGCAGGGTGTTGTGCTGTGCAGGACTGCTCCGTGCTCACTCACTCCTCTCAGCCCCTCCTGCTCCGTGCTCACTCACTCCTCTCAGCCCCTCCCCTCTCCATAGACACATAATGGACACAGAAATCCTGCTTCTTCTGAAGTGAAGCGGGACCTATTTCAGTACAGAAGGAAACTCTTCTGGTAAATAAAACCGATTACAGAGTTTCTTAAAATTGCTTGTACTATATATATTTATTGTTTTCAGAAAAATGACCCTGAAATGCACTCAGCATGCACTGTAGTTTTTTCCTCGTGTTTAAAAAACCATAGCGCTTTAATTTTTTTTACCTACAGACTTATATGAGGTCTTTATTTATTTATTTTTTGCAACATCAATTGTACTTAGTAATTGTATTTTCCATAAAACATGCAGTGGAACAAAAAAAGATTATTTGGGATATGAAATTGAAAAAACAAAACCAAATATTTTTCAGATTTCAAGTGGCTTTTATGTTGACACCATTCACCATGGAGTAAAACTGACATGTTAAAAACATAAAAAAATAAATAAAAAAAACATTTAAAAAAGTGTTTAAAATGTTTCTACTTTGACCGTTATAACATTTTTATTTTTTGGTCTATAGGGCTGTGCCAAGGCCTTGGGAATACTGACCCTTTCGTCAGAATTCTTAGAACATGATACATTTTCATCTGAATCAGAGTCAGAAATAATAATACACCTTGCTCTCTTATGGGGAAGCTTAGGTGTATATGATTTCTCTTTAGATAAGGCTGCAGATACGGATGCCTTCCTGGTGTATCTATTTGTGAAGTTCCTTGACCAAAGAAGGGGATTCCTGCTTCACAGTTTTCACTGTACAGCTTTTACAAAGTGGTTTAACATAACAATTAGGAAGCTTGTTATTACAGATGCTTCATCTTTTGACTTTTTAGGCTCCCCAAGGAGAGAAGGAAACCCATCAGTAGAAAGTAACACATTGTAACAAAAATAAGTGAACCCCAATGGCCAGATACTCACTGGGCTGATGGTAGAGGCCTGCTCTGCAGTCAGAGTGTGGTGTACCTTCCATGATGACAAAGATAGACTGAAGATCTTTTATCTAAACACCCTAGACCTAAGATCAGCAATTTGAACGTAGTGCCAAACTAACTATTCCCCATTCTCATTATGGCTAGCGGTGGCACAGACCCATAACATCAGATGCCACACATGTTGCTGGGACCGGAGACCAGAAGTTGTGTAAACTGGAGCGTAACAGCAGGGGCCTATGAGATCGAGAGCTACAGCAGAACTGTGTGACCTGATGCAAGGAAGAATAAGGAGAGAACCAACTCTCTTGGTAGCTGTTGCTTCCAAGAATTGCCCCTAACACTTTGTTGCACCTGCTCAATTTTAATGGACTAAATAAAACTTGGATTTCATCATCAGCAACATGAGTGCATCTATCCCTTCTAAATTTTGTATTTCCTACATGGACTTATACTTGGTTATACTTAGTACGACTGCCACTTCCTTTTAACCCTTTCTGGACCGGGATAATTTTCGTTTTAGCGTTTTCGTTTTTTCCTCCTTGTGTATATAAGGCCATAGCAGTTGCATTTTTATACCTACAGACCCACATGAGCCCTTATTTTTTTGCGTCACTAATGGTACTTTGCAATGACAGGCTGAATTTTTGCATAAAATATGCTGCAAAACTAGAAAAAATTATATGTGCTGTGAAATTGAAAAAAAAACCTGACATGTTATATATGTTCCTCAAGTCGGTACAATTAAAACGATATGTAACATGTATAACTTTTATTGTATCTGATGGCCTGTAGAAAATTCAAACCATTGTTAATAAATATATGTTCCTTAAAATCGCTCCATTCCCATGCTTATAACGCTTTTATCCTTTGGTCTATGGGGCTGACTGAGGTGGCATTTTTTGCGCCATGATGTGTTCTTTCTATCAGTACCTTGATTGCGCATATGCGACTTTTTGATCACTTTTTATTACAATTTTTCTGGATTTGATGCGACCCAAAATGCGCAATTTTGCACTTTGGAATTTTTTTGCGCTGACGCAGTTTACCGTGCGCGATCAGGAATGTGATAAATTAATAGTTCGGGAGATGATGCACGCAGCGATACCAAACATGTTTTTTATTTATTTATTTATAACATGGGAAAATGGGGGTGATTCAAACTTATTTTAGGTGAAGGGGCTTTTTCTTAATAGGATATACAACATAGATAGATGAGATCAGTGTTCTATTGCTTTTGGCTGCTGCAGCCAAAAGCAATAGAATGCTGATCCGAGATCAGCGCCATTATTGCGCTAACGCCGGCTGGCACCAGACGCGGAGATCGCTCCTCCATGATAACGTCACGGGGGGGTGTGGGGGGGTGTTGGGCGATCTCCCCACTAGACCACCAGGGAACAGCTGCAGTAAGTCTTCAGATGCAGCTGTCAACTTAATTAGCGGGCACAGCAATCGGACCATGCCCGCTAATAGCCGCGGTCCCGGGCTACGTGCCGCACCCGGGACCGCGCCGAGGTCGTACAGTTACGTCCTTGTGCGGGAAAGGGTTAATCTCTCTTCTGCTTATACGTAAACTTTTGTAAATATTGACTACAACTCCAAATCTCATAGTGGCAGCTGGGTTTTTTGCTTCTGAAGTGTTCCAGCATTTGTATTGGCTTCAATGTGTCATCCAGCAAAATGTGCCCATTTGACATAAATTAAAGAGCGTTTTTTTTATCTATCACAAACAGTTGAAAGCACTTACATATTTGCCCCCCCCCCTTCCCCATTCACTTCAATAGAACTGAGTTACAAAACCCTACCAAAATTGGATAGATGAGTCGTGCTGTCTCTGGAAGAAAGCAGCCATGTTTTTCTAACGCTAGATAACCCCTTTAACCCCTTCCAGGCATTTGACTTACTGTAGATATACATTATGTCTTCCATTTCCATTCTTAGGGTGCCTTCACACCTACCGGATCCACAGCGGATCTCACTTCTGCAGATTCGAAGCGAGAACTGCTGCGAGAACTATGATAGCACATACTCGCAGCGGGATTAACATCCCGCTGTGAATATGTGCTTTTACTCCCTGGTGCCCGCAGCCCAGCCGTCGCATCCCCCATCCCCGGCAGCGGCACATCCCCCCATCCCGGCCACATCCCCCCATCAGCCCATCTCCGGCCCGCCGCGAGCACATATTACCTGCTCGGCGGCGCGGCTGCAGTGAGGCTCCCGTCTCCGGTCCCGCTCAGCTGATCTGAGCTGGTCCGGAGCCAGCAGCCTCACTGCAGCCGCGCCGGGGTGGGCTGATGGGAGGATGTGGCCGGGATGGGGGGATGCGCCGGGGATGCGACGGCTGGGCTGTGGGCACCAGGGAGTTAAAGCACATATTCACAGCGGGATGTCAATCCCGCTGCGAATATGTGCTATCATAGGGGTCAATTGATACCGGATCCGCAGCGGTTCTCGCTTCGAATCCGCAGAAGGGAGATCCACTGTGGATCCGGTAGGTGTGAAGGCACCCTTAGGGAGAGAGTTGTGGAGGGTTTTTATTCCATTTTTCATATAAAAATAAATAAAAAATGAACATATTTTGTTGCTGTGTTTAGAAATGTTTAAACTTTTAAAGCATAATTATATGTTATTATTAGTAAATCTTGTCTGAGAAAATAAAGAAATGGCAGAAATACTGTTTGATCACTAGGTTCACATAATTTGGTTCACAGTCAACATTACATCTTCCTGGCTTCCTGGTTTTCTGATACAGTATTTTTGTTTAATGGTGCATTAAAGTGAATCCGTACAGCCGGACACTGCCCTAAACCACTAGTATAATTCATTAGCTTTTCTCAATCCATGCCTGATCCCGGGCTGCTTCTGCTCCTTGGACGCAGTGCCACCAGATGAAAGACGTTTGTTACCTAAATAACAGCCCCAGGAGACAAGGGAAGCCTGACATCATGCATGGATTGAGGAAAGCTAACAAACTGTACTATAAGTTTGGGGACGGTGTCCGGTGATACTGATTCGCTTTAAGGAAAGTAATTGCTCAAAATCAAAAGTATCTTTATGAAAATTTTTACTTTTAGAGATCTCCTTATTTTCTCATTGATACTCACTTTGAAGACTCTCTTAAAGGCTATCATGGGTAATTTGAGTACACAATTGAGTGTACAATGCACAGGCTGATCTTAGGCTATAAAGCTCACATGTGGCTGTGACCCCACTATTCCATACAATGGCTGTAAAGTCGACATGTGGCTGCGGCCATGCTATACCATACAACAATATCCAGTAAATAAAACATATATGTTTCAAATATATATATATATATATTTTTACAATTTAACATTGGTGATTAACTGTATGCCATCCATTCGGAGGCATCCATTTAATATATAGAATAGTGTATATAATAGACGGAGGCCATAAATGTAATACAAACAAAACCTTACCTGTAATGATGACAGAACAATGAATTTGTATGTTAAATGTCAACAATCTATTAATCCTGTGTATCAATAATATTTCACTTGGAAAATGTAAGACCTTCAAAGCAGTTCTGTTTTGTTTTTCAATCTATACTTGTACTCCATTAATGTTTGAGTAGTTAAATTTACTATGTGCTACTTTATACCACAACTTATCAAAGAGATTGCACTTCTTACAAGAGAATTATTATTTTTTGGAATTGGATATTTTAAGTCAATATGTCTAAATCTGGATTCCAGATTAGAGAAGTTTCAGAGCTTGTTCTCCAAACAGACCAGACTTTGAAAATATCATCCATCAGCTGAGTACAACCTGACAAAGTTTTGGCCATAAAACAAAGAGCACAGCGGAGGATTGGGTCTGCTAACAGCAGGGACATATAATATAAAACATGCACTTAATAGAACTTTACTTTTGCATACTGTATGGTTTATACCGCATGCTTTCCCATCTAAAATAGTCTAGGAAATAATAAACATAACAGATAGATAGATAGATAGAATTCACAATAGGGCAGCACAGCCAAAAGCAAAGAAAGTCTGTGGTGCCAGCAACCAAAGACTTGATTAAGGTCCTCACACTTGTATAACAAACAAAAGATTGTAGCAGCACAGGTAGAATTCAGATAAGATCATTTTTTTTGCCATGTTTAAGAAATAAACGGCACCATCTGAATTCTACCTGTGGGAGTGCTGCTACAATCTTCTTTATTAGATAGATAGATAGATAGATAGATAGATAGATAGATAGATAGATAGATAGATGATTAGATGATTGATAGATAGATAGATAGATAGATGATAGATAGATAGATAGATAGATAGATAGGAGATAGATAGGAGATAGGAGAAGGAGATTGATAGATAGATAATAGAAGATAGATAGATAGATAGATAGATAGATAGATAGATAGATGATAGATAGATAGATAGATAGGAGATAGATAGGAGATAGGAGAAGGAGATAGGATAGCAAAATCAATAAGTGCAACGTTTCTGTCTCATCTCGAGACCTTTCTCAAGCAGCAATACAAACATCTCATATCCTTTTTATACAAGTGTGTGACAAAATCCAATTAATTAAGGGGTGAACATAACGTGAAACAGGTGTACAAGTAAGGTTCCGACCGGAACACAATGGGTTACATGGGATACATCAGTATCAGAAAATCATTACAAATACGTGATGTATACAAGGTGATACAATGTGTATATACATCAAAGTGAAAATTTAAATTTTCACTTTGATGTATATACACATTGTATCACCTTGTATACATCAAGTATTTGTAATGATTTTCTGATACTGATACGCACGCGAGGCGTAGTCTATAAAGCAAGGTGCTCATTCCCCCGTGATTGTGTGTGGAAAACGATACGTAAGCTCAGAAAAAGAATTCAGGACCATATTGGTAACATTAGAAGGAATGAGAATACCCCCATTGCAAAATATATAAATGAGGTGCACAATGGCAACCTGAAGGCGATATCATTTGTGGGCATAGAACAGGTGTGCCCTCCCAGATGCGGCGGCGACTGGGATAAACTGATTCTCCAGAAGGAATGCCGTTGGACATACAGACTTAAGACCGTAAGCCCTCTAGGGCTAAATGAGCAGATTAGTTACGCTTGCTTTTTATAAATATGGTGGAATAGCATAAATCTTTTTTTTTTTTTTTTTATTTGATTCCAGTTGCTTCGATTGTTCTCAACCCGACCAGTCATGACTTACCACTTCTTTCTTTAATACAAGTCACACTATTACTTTTCTTCTGGTGTTTGCCCCCCCCCCTTTTGTCCTATGTTTCCCCTAGCTTACCACTGTTGATTGGTGCATATGTATACCTGACGGGCTGTTGCAATATTATATCTCTTTAATGATAATACAATGGTCCTTCAGTTGGCTGTATGATTGTATACAGCAATTGAAAATGTTGGACCATATATCACTCATGACTAATTTGTTAGTCATGGGTCATACTTTTATTCATGCCCAGTAACTTATTGAAGTATTAGAGGCCATTTATGTATTGTGCTGAGATGGTCATTGGACCTTAAATAATGTTATACAAGGGTTGCAACAAAATCTTTATAATGCGCTCCGTACGATGTGTTTATGATGTGAGGCTCTTATGCATCCAATAACAAATGCACTTTATTCTATTAATACCCGCTATGCGTTTCACAGTATGTCACTGTGCGTTCCAACTCCCAATCATATGACTGTTACGTTTAGGGAGTAATCATATAACAGGTACACGACTAGGACGTAAGCTGTAGTCTGTGATCTTTTAATGAGTACCAGAATGCGGAACTACCCCTGATCACATGACATGACTGTGACGTATAGTGAGTACTAGAATGCGGAACTACTCCCGATCACATGACTGTGACGTATAGGGAGCAACCCGGACGCTATGTGGGACAGTAGAACACTGGAGAAATATTGATATCAGGTGTGTATGAGCGGTAAGAAATACGTCTTCCTAGTTCACATATTTTTTGCATTTGTCTGTTTTTTGTCATTTTGCTACATATTTTAACACTTATCAATGCTATGCAATGGCATAGCATTAACCAGTGTAAGCAACCTATTGATTGCATGTAAAAAATATATTTTTTAAAGTTTTTAAAATTTGACAAAGGATGTAAAAATAAATAAATAAACATGTTTGATATTGTGGCATGCGTAATTGTACAATCCAGTAAAATTTAGCAATAGTGTTCACATACGGTGAACCGCATAAACGAAAACAGGAATGAAGCGCCGAAATTGCTGATTCTTTTTTGTTACATCTATCAAAAAAAAAGGTAGATAAAAAAAGTGCTATGGCTCTTAGAAGATGAGGAGAAAAAAATTTAAATGCAAGAATGAAAATTGTCTCTGTGAGAGTGGGATCGGCTTGTTCTCGACCCAGCTCAATACAACACTCCCCTCTCAGATGCCCGTCAATGACTGCACACCCCTGTTCCATGTCAGGAGTCATGTCAGAGGTATGGGGCATGGAAGACAGGCAGACTTAGCAGGAAGATGGGCGGGTGCCCTTGGCTGTGATTACAGAGGGGCGGGACAAGGAGGACAGAGGTTGAACAGGGAAACATGAAAGAATCTGTTAGACCGGAAATTAAGCGATTTGGACAGCGGGCTGTTGGGTGATGTGGGGTGACAGTATGGGGGAGATGGAGGCCGCAGAGCATTGCCCTATAACGGTCTGCAACCACATAAGCATTCTGTAAAAGTTTTGTAATTCTTATCAACGCCAGATAACCCCTTTTATACCTTTAAACATGAGCACATGCACGTGTATATCAAAGTCATATAAGTAAAACAAATTCTAGGTAATTTTTCTTTCTTCCCATACTGTCCTTTAATGTGCCAAGTAGTTTTTTTTTTTTTTTTTTTTTTTACTATCTGAACAAGGGCATTTAATAAAATATATAATTTTACACTAAAAGAAAAAACACTGATTAACAAACATAAGGCTATTAAGCAAAAAAAATAAAAGCTATATTTATTTACTCATATATTTCAATAATATGTTCATTCTGGTCTCAATGTAAAAAAAATTGAAAAGCTGCAGGTCGTTGTGAAATCTCTAAACCAACAGACCCTATGCTGCTATAGACTTACAGTATATAACAAACAACATCCATAATGGCTTTAAAATATTCAGAGCATGTACGGATGTCCTCCTGGGTAGAAAGGAAAACAGCAACCTTGTTTGTTTGCACCAATGTCTGGTTCCATGGTTGTTTCTTATCAGACAGCGGCATATAGGAGCGCTGAACCCATGACATTGCACTGTTAAAACAGAGGATCAAGCTTAGAAACAAGCAATGTTCCCATGCCCTAGGCAAAATGAAGTGTGGGCTTCTGAGAAAAGGGGGAGGGAGCACTTAAGAAGCAGATGCTCTTAGACTCATACAGAACACTACTATAATCAGGACACAGAATTTCCAGGGACAATGCTATGCTTTCCAAAACATTCTTTCATTTCAGAACCCACATTTTACAAAATAGTAACTAGTACAAAACGGCCTCACTCATCATCCTTGGAAAATAACGCATTTTTTGTTTTTGTTTTAGAGTAGTGTAGTCTTTAGTTTATACCAAGGCAAACAGAATTGAACAACAGACAATCTGTTGTAGATAGGATTTTCCCTTCTATCATTAATTTTACACCCCCGCCTTTGCACCTGCCTCAGTTTTTGGCTTCATTTTGATACTCACAGAAGCATCAGCTTGCAGGGGTGAACTGTATAACTGGAAACCTCCCTCCAGTCCAGCCTTTCTTGTGCCAGACATTTAAGCAATGGTGCATACCAGTTTGAAGCATGGCATGTTTCGTTGCTTTTGTATTTGCACCATGTCTTTTTTTTTGCTTGTCTGCCTGATTTTTCCTTCATCAAAGACTTTAATTTTATACCTAACTGCACTTCCATCTTCAGATACATTCTCCATTTCTCAAAGGCAGAATTTGTTATTATATGATTTGTGATTAATGTATTTGCCTGTCTTAAATATCTATCTTTCTTAAACCCCTCTATTTTCTATTTACCTTAGAATATTTTTATAATATTGGATAAGGCTAGATTCACACTTTCTTTTCGCTGTCCGTTTAATGAGTTTTATGGGAAACAAATGGATGCAAAAAACGGATGGTCAAAACGGATGCAGTTGGATGATTTACAGTATAAAAAAACAGATGAAAACAGTTTTTTTTTAGTACACACAAAGACGTGTTTTTTTCTGTACGTTAAAATGAAACGTTCAGAAACAGATACAGTGAGACGTATACAAAAACGCAACATAAACCTAGAATTTATTTAAAGCAGCGATCAGAAGTACTTTGCTTTCATGCAGACCATTCTCTTAGTTAAAATTATACCTAGTAGTCAGAAAAATAATAATTTGTACTAAGCTAATTTTAAGTAGATTTTTAATATGAATATAAGAAATCAACTAACATCTCTAACAAAGAATACTTTTACTGTTAAAATAACAGATCAGGTTTCCCTAATATTTCATATTAACACAATATCATTTGTTGCTGGATGCAGAAATGTACTCAGATTTTAGACAATTGAATTAGTTCTATGTGGGAGGATTATACACAGTGCCATCTCTATAAAATACAAAAATTTTAAGTGTACTATTTACTTAAAATTTAGAAGTTTATCATTTGTGGGTATTAAAATTCCAAACTGTCCTGAATGTAATTTCTACTGACTTAAATGTCTGCGACATGGGCATGGATAAAACATGTTAATCAGCTTATTATAGCTTTACATTATTGTATTTTGTAGCTTGTTACATGTCACAAAAATAAAATCTAAAACCAAATAAGGTACTACTAAAAATAGAGGTTCAAATACATTCTGAACTGCAAAGATAAAATAACTATATGTATTTTAACCAATAGACAGGCTTTCCCCAAAAGGTAAATGTTATCTGTTATTGACAAATGTTATTTATGTTATCTACAAGCAAGAGGTGACATCATACAAATGGATTGTCTTACAAGGATTCAGTGTTTTCACATAACGCTGAAAAATGATATCCACCTCCTGTAGTTAAAGGGGAAAATGAGTACTAAGCACTAAGGCTGGGTTCACACTGCATTTTTGCAATCCATTTTTTTTATCTGTTTTTTGGAAGAAAAAAAAATGGATGAAAAACGGATTGCAAAAACGGATGCATTTGTGTGCATCCGTTTTGATCCGTTTTTCCATTTACTTTTATTATAAAAAAAACGGATCGAAACGGATCCATTTTTTTTTGACGGACACAAAAACGTTGCTGACACTATTTTTTTTGTCCGTTAAAAAAACGGATCCGTTAAACGTATGCTAAAAACGCAGTGTGAACCCAGCCTAAGTATGAATTTGTAGATGAATATTTTTCCAGTATTATTGCAGAGTTATGCAAAGGGGTAAAGGAGGACCAGCATGAAGGTCATTTTATTCTATGTTTTATGCTTCAAGTTGATGTCCATCTCATAAAAATGTCATTCTTACGCCCAACAATCTCAGGGGGTGGGATGTATTAAGCAGCATGTAACAAGTTAGTTCTTAAAATTTAGTTGATGTGTTGGATACAAGAAAAAGCAAAGGCTAGTTAAACAGGTCAGAATATCTCTAAAATGGTAGCTCTTGAGAGATGTGCAGGTCTTGTGTGATATTCCTGGTATGGGCTATGCTCACACTAAATTTAAAAAACAAAAAAGGCATCCAATTTTGCAGAGATTTCATTTAATTTAATTTAATGCAATGCACTGAAGTCTGTGCAATGATGGATGTCCAATGCACATTTACTAAAGAATCTAATGTGGGTTACTCTTCTAATGGGGATTGGTGTGTATTTTGTTCCATTTTCTTGTGACTGATTTATTAAAATGTAGCACTGCCATTGTGAATGCATCTAAGTAAAAAGTTGCAGAAAAAGTTGCAAAAATGCAGAAATTGCGCAAGTATATTCACTTGGCGCTGACCAGACAGCGAAAAGATGGACGTCATTCTAAACTCAAATTGTCCAATGTCATTTTTATTTACACTTTTTAGGTCCCTTGAGGGAACATTCGATTGCTCTACAATTCACAGCCATAATATTGTATGGCAATGAACTGTCAAATCAACTGTACAGATCTGCCATGGCAGGCAGTAAGGCTTCCAGGTATGATCCCCATTCAAGGCTCATTGATTTGAAGGGATGTTACCATCAATAGGTGGCAGTACGGAACATGCTACTTTTTTTTAACTGGGGAAGAACTACTTTGAATACAGTAAAAAAACATTTACCCCTTTAATGATCACTATATGCATTTCTACTGCAGCGTGTAAGGCTTTCAGAAGGCCTCCTTTTGCAAAACTAACTGACTGACAGCCCATAATTGTGTCGCAGGGGTGCAGAGAGGACCCCTCACATGCGTGGCACTTGTCAGTTCACTCTATTCATTGTGGCATGTATAGGATTACACAGTCAGGATCAGACGAAGTGGGATTTCAGTAGTTGCATACAGATGTTGGCTGTAAGATACAGTACAGTGACTACCTGCTGTATATAGTGCCGGTTATATCCATTTGTAGGAATGCATCTAGTGGTTACTAAGGGGGTAAATGTTTTTCACTCTATCCATCTGTACGCTACATCAATGCGTAGTATAAGACAAAGGGATGACACAGTTTTCATCTCTCCTGCATCACCAAAGACCCTATTACACAGAGCGATGGGGAGAGCAAGCGAGTGCCAACCTGTCAGGTCAGCGCGCACTTGTTCCTCTTTCACCTGCCCGCTGCCAGTGCTATTACATGTGCCAACAGCAAGTGAGGAGGAGCAGGTAAGAGCGGGGGGGGGGGGCAATCGTCAGATTGTCCGGGCAGCCCATAGGAGACAGCGGCGGTCTGCTGCCGCCGTTCCTATTACATAAGCAGCAGATCGTTAACAGGCTGATTGTTGGTGTTTTAGCCTGTAGAAAGACGACCAGCCAACATTGTCCATGTTGGCTGATCTTTGTCTTCTATTACGCAAAGCGATTATCGGCCGAAACTGACTTTAGACAATATGGGGGGAATTTATCAAGAGTGGTATATGTGTCTTACTATAAATTTGCCACATGTAAAGCTGCCAGTTTCCAGGCATAAATTATAGCAAATGTTTTTTTGCGGTCTAGGCCAAGGTGCAGGAATAATAATTTTTTTTTTTTTTAAACTTTGTCTTGTGATCTGTTTGTTATAATGATCATAAATGGAGAAAGTGAGTTGACAAAGAGTGGACTTTCAATAGCAACAGTTTCTTTATTACATTGATTAGATCCTCACATTAATAGAAGGTCATTCATTCTTCAAGTGATGGCTGAAAAAGACCTTTTCATGTGCCCATTCTGATATGATCCCATAGCTAGATACCACAATATTTAGGGATGGGGGGGGGGAGTAAAAAGGTAATTGAAATAAATTATAAGCAGTGAGTCATACACTAGAATAAGATTTGTGTGTGTTAAAGAGGTTATCCAGTGCTACAAAAACATGGCCACTTACTCCCAGAGACAACGCGACTCTTGTCTCCTGTTCAGGTGTGGTTTGCAATTAAGCTCCATTTACTTCAATGGAACTGAGCAGCAAAACCCCGCCCAAGCTGGAGACAAGAGTGGGATTGTCTCTGGAAGAAAGTGGCCATGTTTTTGTAGCACTGGATAACCCCTTTAATTAAGACCTACCTACATGTATGTGTGTGGGCGTGCGTGCGTGTGTGTATATATATATATATATATATATATATAATTTTCTATATAATAATTGAAGAAGACTGAAAATGTCAACTGGATAAAGCTATCTAAACTGCATATTTTAGGGAAATACATTATTTCATGTTTGCTCTGAGTATTTTAGCACTGCAGATAATAGAATATTTTTAGCACAGTATGCCATTTCTGCTAAAATTGCTAACTTGTACACATAATTAAATTGATGTTACTGTGCTTGACCTTTTCTCTTGTGGGAAATTTAAAAAGCAAGTTTGATCATTGCCTACACAGTCTCCAGCTGATGTATGTGTTGTTCTATTTTTTGTGGCGTTGACATGTAGGAATACACTGAGATATTAAAATACTGCTGGATACTAAATCAAGTAGTGAGAGCATGTTTGTTTAACAGAGCCAAAACTTTCTGGCGAGCGAGTACTAAGGATCTCTAGTAAACACAAGTAAACTTCCATTGTAGACAATTTAAAAGATTTATTCTGTAGATACAGGTTTGATAGCAGATCTGCCCCGCTATGCGCACTTTGTACTCTATTAATTTACTTGGTAAATAACTTGAACATATTTAATTGTAGACAAACAATCCCTCGGTTGAATGGAAACCATGTAATAGAAAACACTTATTGAAGTAAAATATCACAGAGATATAATTCAGGTTTATCTGGATACTTTCTGTTGCCTGGGTAATTGTAATACAAGAATTTAAAGGGCAATTTAGGCTAAAATAATTGAAAATGATCTTCTGATATGTTATAAATTAGTGAGAGACCATGTCTGGTCGAGCATTGGGGTGCTCACTTAAGCCGTCAGTTATACCTATTAAATGTTTTTGTTTTCATTTTCAATTTATCGTCCCTTGAAGGGAAGTTTAATTAAAATATACAAAAATTTTAATGAAAAACTTGTAATAGGTTTCTGCAGGACACATTAGAACTCCAGCAGTAGGCTGGCAATTGCTGACATCCCTTCAAGGGCTCAAAATATACAAAACTGACAATGAAAAAATTTCATAGGGTAACCAGGCTCCCTCCGCTCTGTCAAGCAGGTGGCGAATGTTGAGTCTCCCATTGATTTTAATGGGGTTCATTGCTTAAGTAAAACACTCGAGCATTTAAGGGCTTGCTCAACACTCATAGATACATGTGAGAAGATCCAGGGGTGCAGCTATTGTGTATGCACAGGGAGCAATTGCAGCTAGGCCCCATTTAATGATACTAAATTTTTATGTGTGTGTGTTGGGATCTGGTACAGATTTTGAGGTCTAGGAGCTGCAAGTTATGAAGGAATAGCAGTGGGCTTTATAACCCCTTCATGACCAAAGGTCATTGATACTGTACATCAGGGGTCTCAAACTTGCGGCCCGCGGGCCAACTGCGGCCCTCGGGACACTAGTTTGCGGCCCCCACCTCACCCAGTGTCCCGCATTATATGTGGCCCGACCCAGTGACGTCGCTAGGCATTAAGATTCAGGGCCAGTGCCCCAGACAGGAAAAGTCACTGCCCCGAATCTTTTGCCTACCGACGTCAAACTACAGGAGACAGTGCCAGCGCCCGACAGCGATCGCCCCCAGAACATCCCCCCTGCCCCGGCACTCACTGCGTCAGCACTGCCCTCTCTCCCCCTCTCTACCCTGAGGCGGAGCTGGTGAGTATTCTATTGTAACCCAGGGGATGGCGGCCGGGGGGTGGGAAGACTGGGGGGTTGGCGGTGTGTGTGTGTGTGTGTGGGGATCGTGGCCAGGTGGGGTAGTGTGTGTAGGGGGGAAGTAAGGTGAGATAGTGTGTGTAGGGGGGTCACGTGGGGTAGTGTGTGGGGGGGGGGTCAGGTGGGATAGTGTGGGCACTATATGGGGGATTGGCTACTATGTGGGGCACTATATGGGGGCATTGGATACTATGTGGGCACTATATGGGGGCATTGGCTACTATGTGGGCACTATATGGGGGCATTGGATACTATGTGGGCACTATATGAGGGCATTGGTTACTATGTGGGCACTATATGGGGGCATTGGATACTATGTGGGCACTATATGGGGGCATTGGATACTATATGGGGCATATATGGGCGCATTGGCTACTATGTGGGCACTATATGGGCGCATTGGCTACTATGTGGGCACTATATGGGGGCATTGGATATTATGTGGGCACTATATGGGGGATTGGATACTTTGTGGGCACTATATGGGGCATTTGATATTATGTGGGCACTATATAGGGGCATTGGATACTATATGGTGCACTGTATGGGGGATTGGCTACTATGTGGGGCACTATATGGGGGCATTGGCTACTATGTGGGGAACTATATGGGGGCATTGGCTACTATGTGGGGCACTATATGGGGGCATTGCTACTATGTGGGGCACTATATGGGGGCATTGGCTACTATGTGGGGCACTATATGGAAGGATTGGCTACTATGTGGGGCACTATATGGGGGCATTGGCTACTATGTGGGGCACTATATGGGGGGATTGGATACTATATAGAGTACTATAATTGGGATTGGATACTATATGGGGTACTATTTAGTCAGCAGCATGTGGTGACTGTAGAGGAGTGGCTATGGAGGGTTGCTATCTTGTTTTTCTTGCGGAAACCCTGATGCGGCCCAGCCTCACCCAGACTCTACCTCCAGCGGCCCCCGGGTAAATTGAGTTTGAGACCCCTGCTGTACATGGATGTCTAGGTCACACTAAAGAAGTGCTCTCCTCCTCACATTCTAAGAGCCATAACACTTAAATTATTCCACCTACAGGCCTGTCTTTTGTTGCACAATGATCTATAGTTTTTATAGGTACTGTACCAAAGGGAATTCATACTTTAATTGATGGGGGATTTCTCATTTTAAAACTCTTTTCTATTTTTTAAGCTTTTTAAGTCCCCCCAAGGAGACTTATATAAGCAGTCGTTAGATTGCCTTTATAGTGAGATAGGTGCTCTGCATGCACAGTCTGCCTGAGGTAAACTCTAAATGCAGATTGCTAATACGCCAAGTATTATTCCTACGTCTGTCAGGGAAACTGTTCGGCACCCCCACAGGTTCGATCAGTCAGTGACAAGTACCGCTCCTGTCACTGAAACCCTTAACTTCAATTGTTATAGATCCCTGTGTTTAAGGGGTTAATGGCAGGCAGCAGGGATCAAGTCAATATGCCTAGGTCCCAGCACATTAATGTGAGCTGTGCTGATCACACTGAAGCAGCCCCGCACACATTAAATCCCCTCTAAGCCAGGAATGTTTGTAGATGTTGCAACTGCACAGGGCATCAGCAGTTGTAACATATTTAAATTAATTGCTGACATAAAGGGGCTAAACAGCTAAAAGGAGCACTCTTGTAAAAACGGATATGCTATATTATATTTTGTATCCTATGTTTAGATTATGTGATTTTCTTTAGATACACAACTGTCATGAATGTGCCTGTGCCGAACTCCGTGCGCCCCTCAGCTCGTGCTGCGCGGCTGAGATGGCGCTGATATTCAGTGTTTTTGTATGTTTGTGCAGTGTCCTGAACCTTGTCTAAACACTGGCCTAATTCCTCTGGGTTTGTTCAGCCACACCCGGTTTGCCTGGCAACTCCAGAGTTAACTCTGATGCTGGTTAGCTAGTCTGATAGACTGTTCTCCCTTCCAGTCAGTTTGCTCTTGCCCCAGGTGTTCTGAGGAGATTAGGGGTCTGGTCCAATCAGCTTCTACACTGGACCTCTGGTCTCCTATATAGTGTGTGCCAGCCTGCCTCTCTCTGCCGGATATTGAGCTTGTCCCTGCCTGGTTCTGTGTCTGCTATTCTTGCTCTGTTTATGATGACCCCTTTGCCTGTATTTCTGACCATTCCTGGTAGCTGCCTGCCCCTGACCATATTGCCTGTTTTTTGACCTTGCTTATTGGATATTGATTTGTACTGCGCTGCCAGATTGTTGTTACCCGGACTGTCGACCGTTCTTTATTATGTTGTTTGTCTTGTCTTGCTTTGTGTTCCACGTAGCCAGTGCAGGGACCACCGCCCAGTTGCTCGCTGCCATTTTAGGGCAGGGACAGTGGGCTGGGTTCAGCTTAGGGTCCACTGTCTGTGTACGCCATCTTTTCTGTCTGAGCGACCAGTCCTAACAACAACCCACATCAGGCATTAAAGTATATCATTATTTATCCTGCATAGTGCTAGCTGTAAAAAAAATAAATAAAAAAGGGGGAGAATTGCAGTATTTTGTTAATACACCTCCCAAAAAATGCATAAGATGACGATCAAAAAGTTGTATGTACCTAAAAAGATGCTGTCAGGATATTGGACCAGTAAGACAAAAGACAGGTGCAGCCCTCAAGCTTGCGCCCGCCCCGCTGTCCCTGCCTTCTTGCCTTAAAGCCCTAACAGCAGCGGACAACTTGACGGTGGTCCCTAATCCTTACTTGTGAATATGGAAGAAAAGACAAGACAAATGCAACACAATTCAGCAAGGTCAAAGATCCAAGTCAGCAACAAGAGGACAGCACAGTACAAAATGTAATTCAGAGAAATAGTCAAAGTACAAAAGCCAGAAGTCAGAATAGCAGGCACACAAATGCAGAAGGGAACGATAGGTCAAGACACACTAGTAAGCTAAATATTTTTGGGAAAAATGTTTTATTGTTTCACTGAAATCCCAGAAGCCAACATACTGAATGCAAAAAGCAACTGAAAGCAAAGTGTGGCCTAGCCACTTATATGCCTACAGTGCTGCACATGTGTTCAGGCTCAGTATCAAGTTCTGCTTCCAAATCACAGGAAAGTAAAAACTATTCTATCTGAAATGTTTAATTCCAGGGGATCTTTCACCGAATAGTCATTTGTGTTTTGGTCTAACAAGGAACAAGTACTACTGTTTTACTTCAAGCAAAATCCATTATTTAACTGTACACACTGTTATTTCCTAATAAATCCTTGCTCAAACTGTTTGCATAGCAACGTTAGTCATCCTGTTAGGTGAGCGTTAAGCAATGGACTAATCAGAGTAAAAAAGGGAGTGTCATTGTGTTCTTTTTGACCATAGGCAAAAGAATTTCTTTAACCCCTTACTGGCCACACTTTTTTGCTTTTCCATTTGGTCTGACAAAATGGTGTAGGCAAAATGCCTCATGTTGGATGTGACAAAATGTGGAAACAACTGAAATAATAATTGGTCTAAACTTAGGCTGAGCCACTATGATAATTATGGTGCATCTGAAGACATGCAGCAGCCACATGCCATTAATGCTGTGCCTAAGAGCAACCTAAAGGGAAGTTTCCACTTATCACATTTAAAGCCTATCCACAGAATATACCATAAGTGTCTAATGCAGGTCCCACCTCTTCAGATCAAGGGTGCTTAAAGCGAATCTGTACCTACTGAATCACCCCTCCAAACCACTGTTACTGTTTGATAGATGACCTAAAGTCCTTACCGGCTGTGTTTTTCAAAATGCTGCTTCGGGTGAAAAATCCTTTTTTATTTTCCAGCAGCAGTGTCAATGAGGTGGGGCTTAAAGCATTCATGCCTTAGGCCTGTGATGCCTCTGGTGTCTTCTTCTCCATCCCCTGGTTTCTAGGAACGGCCCTGGGGTAGATCTCTGCTTTCCAAAGCATGTGCCGTAGCGATCCTAGACGGCGCTGGCACAGTGTCATGGCCAGACTTCTCATTCCAAGCTAGCTACTTGGAGAGCGGAGATCCAGCCCAGGGGCATTCCTAGAAACCAGAGGGGGTGAGAGTAAGACACCAGAGGCATGCCAGGCCTAGTGAACACCAGCAGTTCATTCTTTGGTTCGATTCCCCTAATGGAAATAATTGAAATATAGTTATTTATATTTTTTCTCATTATTGTAGTTTTTTTTAACACAATGATGAGGGGAAAAAATAACTTTAACTGACTATAGGCCAGGAACATTACAAAAACTGTTCCAACGGAATCCCATATTATTTCTTACATGCACATGTGATGGACACGTGTGTTTTTTTTTTTTTAACCATACTAGCTACGTAACTATGTGCATGCATATTAGTTGTGTAAGATTTTTTTACACCAGGAAAGCAAAGAAACAAAGGCTTCAGCTAAAAATCATTAATTTATTTTCAAATTTTTTTTTTTTTTTTAAAACAATATATATCACATATTCAAAAGGTTACAAAACGGCGTCCTACAAGCACACCGCCTATTGTATGTCATATGTCGGCTAAAACAGAGGGCCTCCTGAAATAGGAATAGAACACAATTCTGGCCAGTACTTCATAACACAAAAATCTATAATGAAATCATGGTGACTCACTCATGGCAGTGTGGTGATGCTTGACCCCTATGCACGTTTTGCGTGGCTACGCTTCCTCAGAGGGCGTGTCTTTCTCCCTGTCCTTTGCGCTTTTTATATCTAATGAGAGGAGCGCTTCCGGGGTATCGGCACATGCCCCAGGAGGAATGGGTAAAAAATAGACCCATATTATACAATTATATTTTATATATACCCATTGGAATGTGTGTTTCTAGTTGTGTAAGATGTAATAAAATGAAATTATTATTATTTATTATTATTATATATTTATTATTATATATTCATTATTTATATTATAGATTGTAAGCCCTCGCGGGCAGGGTCCTCTTCCCCCATGTACCGGTCTGTCTTTTGCCTTCATGTAATGTGTTTTGATCTTGTAATGTTCTTGTTTGTTACCCCTATCTATTGTATGGTGCTCTGGAATTAAGGGCGCTTTAATTTAAATTAAAATTTTATACTCGTTTTGTTTAGACCTTTTTCTATAGCTCAGTGAAAAAGCATTGTACTGTAGGCAAGTAACAATCCACAAGTATTGTAAAGTAAGATTTTCCATTTTACCCTCAGCAGAGAAAGCCAACTATTTCCCTTGATGTAAAAACCAAGGAAATGTTTCAAGCTCTGTTAATAAAAACATTCTCTTATCTGAGCTTTACGTGTTTTAATAGTTTAATGCATGAATCAGTGGCAATATGGTTCTGCTTAGAAAAACTGACTCATTTACAACAAAATAAGCAAACTCATCACCACTTAGCAGAGTGAAAACATGTTTGGAAATAGTTTAGGTATTAGCGTTGGGTTGTTTCTATGGGTAATATGACAAATTTAGTTGTTTTTTGTTTTATGTCCTTGAACATAACACTGGTATTAATGGGGTAGAGTGATTATAATCAACCAGTGACCCTTAAAATTGTATACTTTTACTGATGTTGGCTAAATGAAGAGAGCAGATATGCTGTTCTGCTTTTGTTTTATACCACAATTTGTGTTCCAAGACTCTCCCTGAGAGGAGCATTTAGCTTCAGCTTCTTGCTTATACATGGTGTGAGGACACTCATGCAGGCAGAGAAGTTGCCCTAATGTTTACTGTCATTTTGGACCTGTCTCACAGACATTTTAAAAGCATACAGTAGTTTGGTTGGGGTCTCAATGCTACAGGGATGCAGAGAGTTCCATAAGAGATTAAGGGTTCAGTCCTTGATATACATACAGTATATGGAACATAGATCATCCATATATCATGAACATGTGAACGCAGCCAAAGGAATGGATTGTAAGTCTATGAATACTGTATCTTGTAATCAGCCAGAAGTGAAATGTGCTTCTGTACACTTCACTCAGCTATGTTTCCGTTCGGAAGGGGTCTCAGCACCAAGACCCCAACCAAACTTTTTTCACCACTGCAGCCAGAGATTGCGTTGGAATTTCCTGCCTGAGCAGAGTAGAGACCAAGTGCTGTTGGAATGGCAGCTGTGGGGCATCAAAACATGCTTTCTTTTTAATAATGCATCTTTTTGGCCTTAAAAATTTCCTCCAAAACTTCATCTGTTTGTCCTCTATGCTACCCCTCCCAAAAAAGCATATGGGTGGGTTCACACGTACCGGATAACGGTGGATTTTTCGTTGCATCGAAATCTTCCCGGTACTGTCATTTTGTGCACTGTCCTGCCGCAGCCACTGGTTGGCTGAGTGGGACGTCAGGGAACTGGGAGCCACAGAAGCAGGAAGGATCGCGGATAGTTACAGTATTAAACAGGCAGCGGTGGGTTAAGGGGAACAGGGCTATACATACTCACAGGGGAATGAAAAATCCACTGCGAGTATATAAACTCATACAAAATGACAGAACCGAGAATCGCATAAGAGTAGGAAGATGCCACTATCTAGGTAAAAGAAAAATCCATGGTAAGAGCATGTCATGTTTTTTTAAAAAAATGCTGCTGACTTACAAAGCACCACTCAAGAGAGAATAAAATGTCTGAATCAAAAAAGCTTTGTAAATGCCATATATCACCCACGGCATTTTTTTGGCATGTATTTTCTACTTTGATTTTTTTTCTATGTTTTTTTATTTTTATTTTTTGGGCGGGGGTGTCTTGTGTAAAACCACCCCTAGGGAAATCTTGTTTAATATACTCAAGCATATGGATGTGATAGGGCGATGGTCTCCTACTACAGATTGTCTCTATTATCAAAACTTGGCTCTCACTGTAACAACTGGAGTCATGGATCCACTGAACTGCTGCTAGCGATAGCTTAAGCCACACCAAGGAGCGGAGTCTAAAGGGACGCTGGTCATGGGTTGGATTTGTTACCCCTGGCTTAGCTTGCTAGCAGTGGCAGGCCAGGTACTGTACAGCTGGAGACACGTAGGCAGGAAAGCAGGCAGGACGGCAGCAGGACACACAGCTGGATCCAGGGTAGGAACCACAGGCAGCAGTCACTGTGAGGCATCATAGTCTGGAATCACAGGCAAAAGGGCTGGGACCGCAAACTAAGAATTAGCATGCAGAGGCTCCAACAGGGAATGACAGGGCAGGTACACATTTATAGAGGAGAGGTGATTAAATGCCAACTAATTAAGGGTGCACTTCAAATCTGCAAGGGCCGGTGGGGACATGTGTGCCTGCCAGAGCAGAACGTAAGAGGACCGCGGAGTATTGAGGCGCCCGGGAAGGATGTGGAGGACGTAGAAACAGCAGAGTCGGCACCTGCACGTGGGCTATGGCGTCTGCCAAGAATAAACAGTGGGGAGAGCGGATGCAATGGTGGCCTGGAGCACGGGACGCCGCCACAGCCATGACACTCACTCTGGTGGGCCTGGCCAGCTCATTTCTTAAATGGATGGCTGTTCATGTAAATAGTATATAAAGATTCATGTGAATAGTCAGTATTCAAAGGGGTATTGTCATCCCCTAAACTTTCGTTAAGTGATAGAGAATGCAAAAGAAAGCATGTGTAACTTCATTGGGAGACACAGTGATGTAGAGCTGATTCAGCTCGGCACCGCTGCCTCCCATCCTCGCTCCCCCCACGCCAAACCAGGAAATGAGACAGGACACAGTAGTGCCGATTTGAATCTGTGTGAGATGTAA
This sequence comes from Dendropsophus ebraccatus, assembly GCF_027789765.1. NCBI lineage: Eukaryota > Metazoa > Chordata > Amphibia > Anura > Hylidae > Dendropsophus > Dendropsophus ebraccatus. The sequence goes on from NC_091456.1 coordinate 68,728,229, forward strand.
AAATCCTTTAAGCAACTGCTGCATGTGAAATGTATGGATTGATGCAGCTTTCCTTCAATGCTAGGGTTTCTGACACAGACCCATGGTGTCCAGATGGTCAAGAATAATGTACGTTTTAACTCAGAATTAATACAGGATATGTAATGCAAAGCATATTACTTAATTGTTGCATGTGGATTAATTAAAGGGGTATCTCCATTTCAACTGATATCGTTACATTTATAGGGCATATCAAATTAAATATGTTGGCAAATACTGTAAATACATAAATACATTCAGTAAACTTGCTTCCTTCTCCTGACCACTGTCCTGCTCTAAAAGCAGTGGAGGGACTGATCTAAAAATATAGGGGGACATTTATTAAGTCTGGCGGTTTTTGCGCCGGACGTAAAAATGTCCCCATGTCCCCGCAGCTCTGACACTACAGAGATTTATGTAGGGGCGCATTGCCTCTACATAAATCCTGTGCTCAGAGCCGGCGTAGGTTTCCTTATCATTTTTCGTTGTAAAAAATTATAAATGAAGCGGACCCAGAATCTTTCTGATTCATTTTAAGGAATCTGGAGTTTCCCCACTAGATGGCAAGCATCCTCCCCCTATCAGATGTAATTTGTCCCATTGCAGGGTACCTTTGGTCACAAAAAAAAGAAAGAGAAGAAAGAGGCCTCAAAACCCCAGTGTATACAAAGTATTACATGTCCAGGGACAGTATACTGAAAGTCACATAAAATGTGTTACTTAACTAAACAATAAAAAGCATGACATAGTAACAACTGCATTGTCTGCTGAGCCTGTCAATAATATTTTCTACTTACTGTAATGCAGCAATAACTAGTGCTAAATGGGGTTTTCACATTTTACACCCATAGTAGAAAACAATATTAAAACCTGGAATAACTATAGCTTTATTACTATAACTGATTTCTGGGGAGATTCTCCCCTGCATTTGATAGAAGATATCAGTATGTAGTATTAAGGGAATCAGTCAGCAAAACAGCTGACTATCCCCTAGAGCCCAAGGGGAGAGTAACGGAATCATGCCATATTTCTCAGTCATATTGCCTGTATAAGTGGGATAAACAGTGTTCTGTGTCCAAGTATCAAAGAGGCAAAAGAATTACTGGCCTCTCATGTATGAGTGATGCCACAAGCAGGGAAGTTACCTACTTACTCACCAAATGCTTAGCAGTTCCAGCAACCCCCTCAGCATTGCACACTTCCTCTTGGCTGCTAGTCTTGCCATCTTGCTTACCATCTTACTCTGCTTTATCATCATCATCACAATCATTAGAATGGTTCAATGCTAGTGATGAGCGAGCATGCTCTTCCGAGCTTGGTACTCGATCGAGTATTAGGGAACTCGATGGTACTCGTTACTTGGACGAGCATCTCGCGATACTCAAGAAAATCTCATCTTCCGTTTCCTGTAAGTTTGGGCGCTATTTCTCAGCTAATAAACATGCAGCAGACTCTTTGGTACATCGTGCAGTCACGTGGGACCCATACATGTAGATAGCAGCGATTGGTTGGCCAAATCCGATGACCCTACCATATAAAAAGCGCGTCCGGCAAGGCTCGGCTCACATGCATTGCTGTAAGAGATTAGGGATAGAGCTGCTACTGGTCAGGGAGAGCGTTAGGGAGGGAATTAGTGTTCCTGTAGGCAGGGAATACTAGCCAAACAACCAAAAAGCCCTTGTAAGGGCTTCAAATCGTTTTTAAATTGTATTACTACAGACTGCTGGCTGGGACTTGCAGTGTAGCTACCACGATTTCAGCAGCACCCTGTGGTGATCGGCTGCTGGCAGAAAGGGGACATTAGGTGTGGCTTAAAGACCCCTAAGAAGTGCTCAGTACTATTTTATTGGGACCTCTACTATATTTTCTGATTTCTGTATTTCTTACATAAGGCATATTTAAGTTCACTACTGCTTCCACAGTGTAAAGGGGGTGTCACAGAGTGTGTATAGGTGCAGCCACCAACAGATTGTATCCCACAGCCCCCTAAAAACTAATGGGCCCTCAACTATATTTCCTGATTTCTGTATTTCTTACCAAGGCATATTTAAGTTCACTACTGCTTGTTCAGAGTAAAGGGGGTGTCACAGAGTGTGTATAGGGGCATCCACCAACAGATTGTATCCCACAGCTGTTGACCAGAATTTGGCATAATGGTGTGATTAAGCAGCCTCAGAGGCATGCCTACATGCTTCCCCTGCTGTTTTCTGTCCATTTCCGTGGTGTTTCCATAATTTTCTGAGGTTGACAGGTTTTCCCACGACCTTCCCTCTACCGAACTTGGGTCCTCTGCAAAAATGCTCGAGTTTCCCATTGACTTTAATGGGGTTTGTTACTCAAAACGAGCACTCGAGTATCGGGAGATATTCGTCTCGAGTAACAAGCACCCGGGCATTTTAGTACTCGCTCATCACTATTCAATGCTTCTTCTAGTAGTGAGTGACATATACTGACAATGCCGTATGATGCTCTAGAGCAGCGTTTCCCAACCGGGTGCCGAGGCACTGTGGTGTGCCAGGAGAACCCGCCAGGGGTGCCGCGGGATCCCGGTGGGAAATGTGCGCTGTCACTTTAAGCATCCTGAGAAGCTGCGGCCGCGCAGCTTCTCAGGATGCACAGATCACTGTGATGTTCCTTTGATGTCACCTGTGAGTCACTGTATGACGGTTTTCTTATTTTGTAAAACATTATTTAGTAGGGGTGCCCCGAGGAAATTTTTTTTTCCAAGGGGTGCCCCGAGGTGGAAAAGGTTGGGAAGCACTGCTCTAGAGGCATGTGTGATTATCTAAACGATAATTTGTTGTGTTACCACATATGCGTCAGTAATGGGCTCTGAACAGGGTGGAAACCATGCCTCTATTTCTCCCATAATGCATAGGCCAGCAACCAGCGAGACACAAACAAATGCAATAATGCTTTTTTGTCAACTGATCTTTTATGCAGGGCTAAAAATCATCATTCTCAGCCGCACCTCATCTACTTTCAGGTGGTTAGAGGCAGGGTTGTAATTAGCTCCTCCTCTCCATGCTCCGCTTCCTTGGACTCTGTTTTCTCCTGGGTTTCTTCATACCTCTCTGACTGTTTCTTTAGTGTATGCTTCTTTGGCTCTACTTCCCTTTTACCTCTTACCATTGGGGTTCCCCAGGGTGCCCTCCTCTTCTCCCTCTATACAGCCCCCATCAGACAGACCAGGTTCTGTTCTTAAATACCATGTCTACACTGATGTCACCCAGTTATACACCTCTTCCCGTGACATCAAATACCAGTGACTGTCTATCCGCGCTCTCTATATTTTTGACTTCTCTATTTTTCAAACCACCAGCACAGAATCTTAATGTAGCCCTTAGACATTCTTGTCTTGATCCTTTTTTGCCCGGTGGACGTGTGGTCCATTTGCCGCTGTAAACATGTAACGGCTCTCATGCGTCTTATTGGACCTTATGCACCTACGCTCATGATTATAAAAGGATATATTTTTCCCACTGGGTCTTAGTGGGATCCCTTGCTGATCATTTACATCTTCACTTGCTGTTGATGTCCCTCTTGGAGCTGCAGTGTTTATAGAGGCTGTGTCATAGAGTTGTGCCTGGTATTTGCACAACTTTAAAAGGTGAGTGTGTTTCAGACATCACTCACACCCTGCACTCCACTTCCCCCCAGATCATTTCTAATACTGCACCCAGAAGCTTCCCCCCCCCCCTTTTTTTTTCTTTCTGTGCTAGTCAGGATACTGGTTGCACATTAAAGGGGTTGTCCAGCGAAAATCTTTTTCTTTCAAATCAACTGATATCAGAAAGTTATACAGACTTATTTACTTCTATTAAAAAAATCTCAAGTCTTCCCATATTTATTAGCTGCTGTATGTCCTGCAGGAAATGTTTTATTTTCAGTCTGACACAGTTCTCTCTGCTGACACCTCTGGCCAAAACAGGAACTCGATGTATCGATTTTCAATGAATCCCCATAAAAAATCTCTCCTCCTCTGGACAGTTCCTGTCTCGGCCAGAGATGTCAGCGGAGAGCACTGTGTCAGACTGAAAATAAAACAACACTTCCTGTACTACATATAGTAGCTGATAAGTACAGGAAGACTTGAGATGTTTTAACTTACAAATCTGTATAATTTTCTGACACCAGTTCATTTGAAAGAAAAAGATTTTCGCTGGACAACCCCTTTAAGTCCAGAATTCAGTTCAAAAACCTCCCCCTGACCCATAAAGCTCTCCACAATCCTGCACCTCTACAAATCTCCTCTCTCATTTCAACCTACCATCCTACCCATGCTCTATGTTCTGCTTATGATCCTACACTTACCCCTTCCATAATCAGACCCTCTCAATCCCCTCTCCAAGACTTTGCTCGTGCTGCACCAGTTCTCTGGAGCGCTTTACCCAAAGACATTACGCTTTTTTCCAACACTTTCAGTTTCAAGTGTGCCCTAAAGACTCATCTCTTGAGGCACAATAATAATATTCTCTAAATTTTGTTTTCCCCCTTTGCTGTCCCCTCACCTATTATCTCCAATGGTTCCATGTACTTTTTACGTTTTACCTGTACAGAGATTGGCGGGTGACTGGCTCTCCCAACACATATAGGCACTTTCTGATTCTATGTGCAATGGCTGGTCCATCTGCAAATAAAGCTCATACTATATCTTGTCCTCCTGTCCTCCTGGTCTGTTAGTTCTTGCTAACAGGTCTCTTAATTTTTTTGTATCTTTATTTATTTTAATGATTTAATCCTGTAATGTTTAAATGTAACCCCTGTATTGTGTGGGGGGGAAAAAAGTGCTGCGGAATCTGTTGGCGCTATACAAATAAATATTATTATAGTAAATATATTCGTGGTTTTTAAGGTGGTGAAAAACCTAAATGAATTCAGTTACCATTAGCCTGATGAATACAAAAAGTGTCCATTGCTATAATAGTTGTGGTCTTACATGTGTCTCATATCAATACTAGACATCCAAAGTTACTTTTCTAGTGCCGTCTACTAAGAAGCTGCTGTGCAATGGTTAGCTCACATATGTGCTGGATGCCAGCACAGAAGACGGGGCATGAAGAATGGCTGGTTACAGCAGTTTTAGAAAGCTTGTGACCAGTTTTCCCATTGTTATGAAAACACAGCTGCTTTATGATAAGGGGGTCTGCATGGCCACAGCTGTCATGTGAAAAGATCACCATGAGAGGCTCCAGTCAGAAAGCATAATGTTTGGGAGAGAAGGCGAGGAGGGGAGCAGAAGAGGTGAAGCAAGGACACTGCGTACAACTGACTGACTGCTTCATTAGAGGGACCTGGAGGGCTGCCAAGGCATTCCACGTCAGTGTATTTGCCTTTAAGACCTCCTCAGTTTCATTTCTTTTCAATCTTTTTATCTTGGTGGATCAAATGTCATTTTGTGCAACTGTTCTCTTTGAGAGTCATGTTTTTGTGTTTCAGAAGTCATATTTACATATCGTCTGATGGATATTAGGTATCTATTCTTTAGGAACTTTGTGGCTGAAGAAAACAAGTAATAAGACACGAAGTTCTCCTACTTATACTGATGGGACATAATCGGCACTGGGCTTTATAAACTTGTGATGGATTTAGGAAATGAACGGCCACATATCTCTCTGCGTCTCCTCTTTATTTCCCTCTGGTTATTTTCCTCCATTCCTTGTTTATTCGGCATTTTCCCACAGCTAATTTTGCCTGCAGGTCTGGATTTGGAGGGGATCCCTGTTTGAGGTGCAGGTGTGCCAGAGACCTCCTCTGTGTAGTTGCTACAGCAACCAGCCTGTCTAATCTTTTGAATAAAAAAGAGGAGAAACAGAGAGAAAAGCCATCCACCCCCTTCTGCTTCATCTTATGAGCCTAAGAGAAGGATGTGGGTTTCAGGCATTCCATATAATCCCCAGCCATCACCCAGGCAACAGCCACATGGATCTGGTGTGCACTGACTGTGTAGAGAAAGAGCTCCCTGTCTGGAGTTGGTTGCATAACCTCTCCTGAGCGCAGCACTCAATTGTTCTATCATATCTTTCACATTTCTGTTCAGCCTTTAAGTTTTTCTTAGACTCATATTTTTTAAAGTCCTTAGTATGGTCAAAATACAACTAACCATATAGCCATTAAGGGTCATTTGCACAGCGTTTTTTAATGTAAATTAGAAATTTTAAAATTTAATGCATTTTAGGGAATTAAAATTTGGGGAGTTTTTATTATTTAGTGTATAAACACACACACTGTATACGCAGCGTATTTACTGCTGCGATATGCAGCAAATGCGCAACAAATACGCAGCAGATTAGATCTAAATAACTGAACACAGCATCAAATCTGCACCATCAAATCTGCTGCGTATCTGCTGCGTATACGGTGTGTGTTTGTTCCCTTAGGGTATAAACCCACACACCGTATATGCAGCGTATTTACTACTGCGATACGCAGCAAATATGCAGCAGATTAGATCTAAATAACTGAACACAGCATCAAATCTGCACCATGACATCTGCTGCGTATTTGCTGCGTATACGGTGTGTGGGTTTATACCCTTAGTGTGATTTAGTACATGCAATTACCATAAAAAAGCCTATGGGGAAAATGCTGAAAAAACACCATGTTATATTTTGTATAAAAGGCCAGTGACGCAAAAAAGGAAAAAAAATTCCAAAATGCAGCACATTAAAGAGATTTTGTATTTCACTGTGAACTTTATGGTAACACCAGAAAAGCACTTCACATGAAACAAGCTTCAGGTAAAATCCAAGGCATTCGTTTTATGATCATCAGGATAAGTCATATTTGGATAACACGTCTGCTTTGCTAAGTTAAATTCCGAACAGGAAGCATGTGGTTTTAAAAGGAACCACATATTGTATTAACTAGCTGTGTTTAAGTAGTAATCCTGGTTTAGCAGATTATGCACTCAATACCCAAAAGTTCCTACTCACACCTTCCTCAAAGATATATAGTACACGCAGGAGTTCTAGAGATGGAACTATTGAAATTTTTAATGGAAAATGGTAACATAGTATGTCATTATTAGAGATGGGCGAATACGATTTGATCGAGATGGTATTTGATCGAATATTGCGGTATTCGAAATATTTGAATTCAATCGAGTAGTGTGATGAATACGCAGGAATCATTAGAAAGCCCTCCCATCGCACTAGGAGCTTTTTCATCCAATCACCATGCAGGTAGGCCGTGAGGGACCCTGGGAGTACGCACACAGCGCCAAAACGGCGTCTACCCTCATTGGATGGCTGAACCACATGACCTCGAATATTTAATAATTGACTTCCACCTCTCGACCACACATGCGCTTTCAACCAAGCCAGGGAGAGATCTTCGAGCAGGGAGAGAGAGGTTTTAGTAGTGTTTTGGTTAGGCAGGATTACTACTGAACTGAAAAGTCCTTTTCAGGGCTAATATCCAGCGAAAAAGGTCATCTTTGAATCGAAAGCACTTCTCAGTGCTAAGACATAGATGATACAATAGCAGCAGCATCAGCGGCTGTATTCATTCCAGTACCCTGTTTGTACAAGTGACTTATAGTGTCCCTGGTTTAGCCCACTAAGGGCACGTAAACGTTATACATATTGTGGCAGTTGCCCAGTAAAAGGTACGTGATACCATATTGTGCCAATGTCCCAGTAAAAGGCAAGTGATACCTATTGTGCCAGTTGCCCAGTAAAAGGCAAGTGATACCTATTGTGCCAGTTGCCCAGTAAAAGGCACGTGATACCTATAGTGCCAGTTGCCTAATCTCTGCTCTGCTGCGGCCTAGCATTCGTACAGCGTGAATAACGTGACGCTCTAAGGACGCTCATTGGAATCATGTATGTAACGCTGCGCATGAAATACGAAGGAAATGTGTGAACATTGCCGTAAACATTCATAAAGCGTTCGCAAATATTTTTCCATTTGAATCCTGCTTTCTGCCTGCTCCTTTAAGAAGGTGGAGACAGCCCGAGTCCTGCCCGGAAAACATGGATACAGCCTAGGTCATAGGCTGTATACTTCTGTTTTCCAGGTGGGACTTGGGCTGTCTCCACCTTCCCCACAAACCAGGAAGACAGTAGGATTTAATAGCCGAAGGTTGGGGTTTGTACAAACCTGAACCTTGGCCCAGCTCGCTCATCAAAGTTTCTATTTTTAAACATTTTTACATTTGTAAAAAGGGTCAAGTAAACCAATAAACAGAATATAATGGAAAGTGATGGAATAGTGATTGACTTTGCCTTTACATCAGCACTTATTGTGTTTGCGGAACAGCCTCCTGCAGCAGTAACGTGGCAGCTGTTTCTGAGATACAGAAACATGTATTTCTTTATAGTTGTGCTCTCAGTGCTTAAATATCCAACAGGGAGAGATCTCATTTATCTTTTCACCACCATGTTGATGCAGCTGGGTTTGATACTGCTTACCTCAGCATTTTGTTTTTGTCAAAGAGATAGACAGCTTCTCAGTGATCTCAACCAGTGCCTATCAAATGACAGTAGAAGTTTTGGCGGCTTCCTGGCAATATGCCAGCTGAAATAATTACCACTCCCTACCGCTCTCAAAGATGAGAAATTTTTCATTGTTTAAAAACAGCCATTTTACGGTCCTTCACATTAGTGTTCTTTTTGGCTTTTTAAAATTCATGTAGGAGCACACTTTAAAAGGCAGGCATTTGTGTTTTTTTTTATTGTATTCCTATTATGTTTTGGGTGGATTTTTTTGAAAGCATACTGCATTTTGGGAAAAAAAATTGCCACAAAAATTGCAAAATTACACCAGATAAACACCGCAATGAAATACAGCTTAGAAAAAAACTGTCTTTTTGTGGCATTTTTCATAGGGATTTTAGTTTTTCTTTAGACTTTTATGTAGCATAAAGAATTTTTAGTGTTTTTTTTTTCTTTTACTTTACCCAGTCTGTACATGTTTAAAACTTTTTTCAAGTGCCCAGTATGATAAGGACACTTGATGCTGGGGATTCTGATAATCTGTTCTGTTGTGTGTATATATATATATATATATATATATATATATATATATATATATATACGGAATGTTCACGGAATGTTGAAACAAGGCCTTATTTTTTATATAATGGCATACCTATAGCATGCTGCGAAAAAGATAAAAAACTACTTTGGGAATATAAAATCAACCAAAAGTAAAGAAAAACGCCACAAACAGAACATTGCTTGTAGAGCATTTTTATTTAATTACTAACCTTAGCCTCAGCATTTTGTAAACAAAAAAAAAACAACATAAAAAAGCACTGTACTTAAAAAACAAAACCAAAAAAAACCAGAAAATGCTTGTGTAAAGGAGGTCAAAGAGTAGTTTGATAAGTGCCTGATTACCTATGTTTTATAAAGTTTGAGTTTAAAGAACCAATAAATTCCCAGAATTCCTAGGAGTCTTATAAGCTACATGCTTGCATTTGTATGTCGAAGACTTAAATAAACATTTTCATATGACAAAGTACAATATTTGTATATCGACATCAAAGGAATCTATGTGGACCAAGAGCGTTGTTCCCGCCATTTCCTGCTGTGGGACATTGTTTCACATCATGTTTCCCAGGCTTATTTTATTAACCATGTTTGTATTGAGCAATTGGGTCTAATTAACAGAACAGAATAGAAGCAACATTGGCATTACCAGTTATAAGTCATATCCTAACCAACAAGACAAGTGACAAACCAAAAGACAAGTAAAAAGTACTTAATACACTGCTATGCTTTAAATAATATTAGATATATGTAAATTACTACTGGAAATTAACAAATTTAGAACAATAGCCAAGGTTTGATACCAACAAAACACAGTTATCACTGAACTCAAGGAGAACAGTGAAAAAAATTCCAATGAAGTACTCAATCAAGAGTCTCCACTGATGCCCCCAAAAATTTAAATATGCAAAACAGGAGTCCGTGGAGCCTCAGTTGCGAGTCTCAAAACACGGGATAGCCAGATATCACTAGCCTGTTGCCACGGGGTGCCTCCATGATAAGGAGAGCACCACACCACCCTGATAAATAGCCCCTTAAGTCCCACTCTGTTGCGAGTATTGGAACATAAATAGGGAAACACCAGGGTGGCCCCTTTTGTCAATGTCTAACTCAAGGTGCGAGTATTGCGATCATGACAAGGGCTTGCCAAGGCAGGCTTCCATCCACAGACAGCCGTTTCGGGGGTTTTGTCCCTCGTCAGTGTGGAGTAGGATTCTGGCTAGTTTGATACCTAACTGACAGGATCTTTATAATCAGCATCTGTGTACCTGTGAGAGGGGTTTCTGTGTCCCTCTGTGGAGAGCCTGTGCGGAACAGTGCACCATAATACAGGAGGTTCTGCTGCCTGAGAAGGGGACTATATTGAAAGCATTATAGAATTACATGTCATTTCCAGAGGGTTACAATAAGAGCACATGATGCAATTAAAGGAAAGGATTTCAGGAATTTTTAGACAGAAGGGAAGAACTAAATAAGGTAAGTAGTAGCTGAATTGTTTTAATCTAAAGCAAGGGAAAGCAGACAGCAATAGTCAGCAGCACACCAACATGTGCTAAAAAAGTTGATTTATTCCATCAAACAGGTACAAGTGCATTTATTTATTTTTTTACCATCACTTAAAGCACATCACTTTCGTGTACTACACTGATCACCATTATTATACCTTGATGCACTTTATATAATGTTAACAATGTATGTTTTTTGACTTTATGTCTCTTATATTGCACTTGGGTAATTTATTATGCTAATGATTTAGCCCTGTAAATATGTAGAAAGGAAGCTCCCACAATGCTTGAGAATGACTCTGGGAGAGAGTTGAAACGTAGCTATTTGCACTTGTACATGTTCGATGGAATAAATCACCTTTTTTACCACATGTTGCGGACTATTGCTATCTATCTATCTATCTATCTAGTCCAAGGATTCCGCAGCACACCAAAATAGTTTTTTCTCGCGATGAGATTGAAACGTTTCATGATTTTATACTGAACATGGAATAAAAACACTTTTGATTTTTTTCACTATTTTGGTGTGCTGCGGAATACTTGGACTATTTACGGGGAGACGTGGATTCGGTCTCCAGCTGCTGGCACCCTAAGCACTATTTGAGCAGAGTGCACTTCAGCGTGGAAGCTAACTATCTATCTATCTATCTATCTATCTATAAATATATAGTATATATGTATATGTTGCAGGGAAATTATAGAATTAGGGATTTGATCAAACCCTGTGAAAAGAGGAAATGATCGCACTGTTACATCATTTCCCTTAAGAAAGTCAGGAATTTGATCAAATCCCTGACCACTTTCAGGGAAATGATGAAATGAACAAGCCAGGAGTCGCCCGGCTCTATGTTTATTTATTAAGTAATGCGACAACAGTCATTGAAACGCAAATTATTTATTCTAAACTAATTAACAAATGAAAAAGGTAGTTAAGTTGATATTTTTATCCAATAACGTTGTTGATTTGTGGCATCTCAAGTTGCAGAGTTACATTGCATTTTGGACTGTTCACAGGAACACTTCTTTAAATCCCTAAATGACCTCCAAATAATGATAATTTTTCTGCAATCTCAGGCAGACTTAGGTCGGTCTGGGGAACTGTTTCGGTCAATGTTGTAGTAGCTACTTGAAGAGAGTTTCTAGGTAGCCAATGTCTTATAATTCAGACCGAGGTACCGATTTAGTATAATTTTTTTTTATGTATATTTTTTTTACATCTCATACGATCCCCACAATGGTACTTCCATCTAATGGATCTAATCTTTGGATTCTATAATTTCCCTGCAACATATACACTAACGGGCCCATGGCATACCAGTACGTCAAGGGAGCCAGTCAATTAAAGACCCATGCCGTACCAATATGCCATTAATTCCAGGGGCTCTATAAAGAGAGTTCAGGGGCTGAGCGCTTTATAGAGGGTGCGGAGTGGCTGCTATCAGCATCTGGGTCCTCACCCTTGTTGTAGCATTCGCCCTGCCACTCATAATTAACCCTTTAAATGTCACGGATTGTGGCATTTAAGTGTCAGTGACAGGAGCTGCGGCTCTCTGCAGCAGGTGTAGATTTCTGTGCAGGTTACTGTGCAGACCCCTGGATTTACTAAGAGGAACCCTGCGCTTTACAGTCATGAGTTGTAACTTACTGGTTTGAAAAGCTCTGGTACAAAGTATACTAAACATGGGATTGAATTATGTGACTACAGGATGTACTGGGTCATTCCTCACTCCAAAGCGTCAGCGTTCCTTTTCCATTACTGCTCTATGAACTGGCACATTTGTTCAGCTTGATCTTTGCATGTGAAAGTTAAAATTTATTTAAAAAAAAAACATAATATCAATGTATTATTATAGAATTTACTTTTTTAACAGGTAAATGAGTTTAGGAAATGATTCTATTTCGCTGATATAGTCATAGATTAATTTGAACTTCTGAGGTTATGGTAAAAGACAATGTGTAGCTTTAAACCATTGCAAAAACTATTAAGCTTTGCTGTATCTGGGCTCTGAAGCTAAAATGTTGCTACATGTTGCTTTAACAATTGACTTCAGAATAAGAAGGGCCCTCGTGGGAGTCAAGATGGAAAGGAAAAGATGACCCTCTTACCAACACCTCTGTGGGATTTCAGTGACATAATTCAACTCAGCTTTAGACAAAAGCCGATCAGACATGCTGTGATATCAGAGATAATGAAGGGTAATGAGCCTCAGTTTATATAAAGCCTTCAGTTTATATAGATTGAAAATTGCCACCAGGTTTGATATTGAAAATTAGTGGGTCACTAGTATACATGCTGAAAAATGTTGTAGGAAGAGGACCATCATCAGCAAACTTTTGAGCTATGGGCATTACTTTACGAACATGGACATAACTGGAATATGTAAAAATCTGTCCCCATTGCCCAACTAATGAGTTTGGAATAAAAATAAGACTATGAAGATACTCTCATGGAATTATAGAGAGTGCAAATTAGACTGCAAATTAACAGCAACTCAGATGATAGCCCACATAAATGCTTTTGAGACATCAAATCAGACATCAGACACAGGTACAGGTACGTCCAGGGGGCTGCGCTCTGAACCACCGCAGTCCCGGGTACCGCATGTAGCCTGGGACCACGGCTATTAGCTGGCACGGTCTGATTACTTGTATGCAGCTATCCCTGGTGTCTAGTGCGGTGGATCGCCCTACCCCCCCCCCCCCCCCGGGGCATTGTCCCGGAGGAGCAATCCACACATCTGACTCGGGCCGGGGTCTGCGCCGTAATGGCGCTGATCCTGACTCGGCACTCGATTGCTTCCGGCTGCAGCAGCCAGAAGCAATCCAGTGCCGATCTCATTGATCTATGCTGTATAACTATACAGCATAGACCTCAAAGAGAGATCAGTGTGCTTATACTAGAAGTCCCCCAGGGAGTGTTAAAATAAATAAATAAATAAATAAATATACACTACCGTTCAAAAGTTTGGGGTCACATTGAAATGTCCTTATTTTTGAAGGAAAAACACTGTATTTTTCAATGAAGATAACTTTAAACTAGTCCTAACTTTAAACAAATACACTCTATACATTGCTATTGTGGTAAATGACTATTCTAGCTGCAAATGTCTGGTTTTTGGTGCAATATCTACATAGGTGTATAGAGGCCCATTTCCAGCAACTATCACTCCAGTGGTCTAATGGTACAATGTGTTTGCTCATTGGCTCAGAAGGCTAATTGATGATTAGAAAACCCTTGTGCAATCATGTTCACAAATCTGAAAACAGTCTAGCTCGTTACAGAAGCTACAAAACTGGCCTTCCTGCAGATTGTGTTTCTGGAGCATCACATTTGTGGGGTCAATTAAATGCTCAAAATGGCCAGAAAAAGAGAACTTTCATCTGAAACTCGACAATCTATTCTTGTTCTTAGAAATGAAGGCTATTCCAATGCAAGAAATTGCTAAGAAATTTAAGATTTCCTACAACGGTGTGTACTACTCCCTTCAGAGGACAGCACAAACATAGTAGAAAAAGAAGTGGGAGACCGCGATGCACAACTAACCAAGAAGATAAGCACATTAGAGTCTCTAGTTTGAGAAACAGACGCCTCACAGGTCCCCAACTGGCATCTTCATTAAAAAGTACCCGCAAAACACCAGTGTCAACATCTACAGTGAAGAGGCAGCTGCAGGATTTTGGCCTTCAGGGCAGAGTGGCAAAGAAAAAGCCATATCTGAGACTGGCCAATAAAAGAAAAAGATTAAGATGGGCAAAAGAACACAGACATTGGACAGAGGAAGACTGGAAAAAAGTGTTGTGGACGGATTAATCCAAGTTTGAGGTGTTTGGATCACAAAGAAGAACGTTTGTGAGACGCAGAACAAATTTACATTTACAGCAGAAGCAGGCAGCTGGTATTCTATCAGTAATGGAGTGGCCAGCGCAGTCACCAGATCTGAACCCCACTGAACTGTTGTGGGAGCAGCTTGACCGTATGGTACGCCTGAAGTGCCCATCCAACCAATCCAACTTGTGGGAGCTGCTTCTAGAAGCGTGGGGTGCAATTTCTCCAGCTTACCTCAACAGATTAATAGCTAGAATGCCAAAGGTGTGCAATGCTGTAATTGCTGCAAAAGGAGGATTCTTTGACGAAAGCAAAGTTTGATGTAAAAACAATGTTATTTCAAATACAAATAATTATTTCTAACCTTGTCAATATCTTGACTCTATTTTCTATTCATTTCACAACGTATGGTGGTGAATAAGTGTGACTTTTCATGGAAAACACAAAATTGTTTGGGTGACCCCAAACTTTTGAACGGTAGTGTATAAATAAACATGTTTGGTATTGCCGCGTGCGTAATCGCCAGAAGTATTAATTTATCACATTCCTGATCTCACACGGTAAATGGCGTAAGCACAAAAAAATCCCAAAGTGCAAAATTGCGCATTTTTGTTTGCATCAAATCCAGAAAAATTGTAATAAAAAGCGATCAAAAAGTGGCATATGTGCAACCAAGGTACCGATAGAAAGAACACAGCATAGCGCCAAAATGACACCTCATACAGCCCTATAGACCAAAGGATAACAGCGCTAAAAGCCTGGGAATGGAGCGATTTTAAGAAACGTATATTTGTTAACAATGGTTTGAATTTTTTACTAGCCATCAAATAAAATAAAAGTTATACATGTTACATATCGTTGTAATCGTAACAACTTGAGGAACATGAATAACAAGTCAGTTTTACGCCAGAACGAGCGGCGTAAGAACGAAAAAATTAAAAATAAAAAAATAAAAGAAATGTGTTTTTTGTTTTTTTTTTTCAATTTCACCACACATTGAATTTTTTTCTGGTTTCACAGTATACTTTATGAAAAAAATTCAGCCTGTCATTGCAAAGTACAATTAGTGGCGCAAAAAATTAGGTCTCATGTGGGTTTCTAGGTGAAAAAATGCAAGTGCTATGGCCTTTTAGGGTACAAACCCACACACCGTATATGCAGCGTATTTACTACTGCGATACGCAGCAACTACGCAGCAGATACGCAGCAAATACGCAGCAGATTAGATCTATATAACTGAACACAGCATCAAATCTTCACCATCACATCTGCTGCGTATTTGCTGCGTTTTTGCTGCGTATACGGTGTGTGGGTTTATACCGTTAAGGAGAAAAAAAAACAAATGCTAAAATTGAAATTGGCCCGGTCCTCTAAGGGTTAAAGGGAATGTGTAATCAGAAAATGACCTACTGTTTAAATATTATTTTTATGTTAAACATATTTTTCAAAACTTTATTCAAGAGTTTTTTTTCTAACTTTCCATTTTTCTTTATATATTATAAAATAATCCTAAAATCTTGCACTTTTTGTTCTCACCACTGGGGCCAAAACTTAGCTGAGACTTCCTGTTGTGTCTGTAGTGATAAGAGGAGGCTGCTGTAAAGTGATCTGTACAGCATTACAGTGACATGTGACACCAGTAGATAGAGGCAACAGTAGCAGCTCCCTGTGGAATGACCTCTTTAAAGGTCACAGAACACGCTCAGTAATATATCACATTCATCTCAAGGGGACAAACTCTGTCCATTGTTGTCTATGTCCACAGGGCATGCTGTAAAACGTGTCACAAAATGCAGTTAAAACAGCTCAGGAAAGATGGTAGCCCCCATAATAATAAACAAATAGTGAAATAATAAAAGAAATTACAGTCAGAAAATAGAAATAGATTAGAATACAAGAGCAACTTTTAGTATCTGACTCTAATAGAAGAAAATCTAGGTGACATATTCAAAGAAGGTACTGCTGAGAAACAACAACAAAAAAAGAAAATTGCTTGGTCACTGAAAGGAATAGACATTAGACCAATGGAAAGCTGTACTATGGTATGATGGATTCAAATATAAAATTTGCTTCCTATTACTTTGTCTCTGTGAAGCAAAGAAAAGATGAGTAGATGGATTCTACATGCATGGTTTCCTTTGTGAATAGTGACGGAGAAGTTGTGGTGGTTCTTTGCTGTTGGCTGGTTATTTAATTTATTTATTCAGCCTGGTACCACACCATTCTCTGGTGACAAGCTATTCCATCGGGTGCTTAGTGAGAACCTCTTTTTTAACAGGATAATGACCTCACACAAAACTACAAGCTATGTAAAGGCTATTTGACCATGATTTGGCCTCTACAATCATCTGAACTAAACCCAATTGAGATTTCGGATGGGTTGGACTGCAGAGTGAAGGAGAAGCAGCCACAAGCGCTAACCACCTCTGACAGCTCCAAGACAAGAGTCGTGAAATTGTTTGCCACTCCCCAAGTGTCAGTTCAAGGGAAAAACCAAGGCCAGGTAACCATCCACATACAGCTGTTTCGGGGTGTTGCCCCTCATAAGTGTGTATTTTGGTATTTCCCGGGAAATTTGTATGCTTTTCAATGGATTGACAGCAGTGCCAGCTTTATATCCTCTGACCTAGTGTATTACTACACATTAGTCAGGTCTCTGCAGTAGGGTTCTCCCCAGGAGTCCCAACTGCTGTGAAGCCCCACCTAGGTGACACTGTCCAAGGACATATATATATATGCAGCATCTATATCATATCACATATGCAGCATCTAAGCTTGTGGATAGTGTGGAGAACCGCACATACGGTATAGTAAGGAGGGGGGATTTCACTTTTATTACTTAGCAGGGAAGTGTCTTGTTTTTGTCTTTTAGTCTTAAATACATTATGGTAAATTTCACAAATTATTTTAGCAAAGAGACCTATGTTGATATACTTTGCCTCAGTAAAGATTTTAGCAAGGAGATACAAGTTAAATTGTGCTTGTGGTACAAAGATCCAATGCAATGCAAGTTTGTCGATAAACGTATTTTTATGCTGTTTATTTCATCTCTTGTTTGTTAGTAAGTCTGCTAAAAGAGCAAGCTCAGTTGTAACCTTAATATGTACATCTTTAAAATAGCAGCTTTAGCATTGCATAAATATGTTAATAGTTTGCAAATCCAGATCCATGACTTGTTTAGCTGACACTCTGCAAAAGACTGTAAAGTTTGTTTCACATACGTCTCTCAGTCAATGACTTCATTATTTTTCCTCCTCCTGATTCGGAATAAATTATTTCCATCTGCTCATAATAAGTCTGTCATTAGCATTATAGAGTTGCGTTGACAACAGCAACCTCAGGTCAATATGCTGAGAGTGTCACCAGAAGTCTGAGGCTCAATTATAGTCCAAATTATGTTAATGCAAAAGAAGGTTGTGTCGTTTCTAATATACGAAAGCTATTTGCACTCCATTCCCCTTTGAGAGAAAGAGGGAATCTGGTAAAACAATGCCATAGGGAGATAAGTAAGTGGGCCCTGGTTGCAAGAGTCGTGGGAAGAAAAGCAAGAAAGGAGAACGGAAGCTCCTAACAATGCTACAGCTGAGCCATTTGCTATTAAAACCTCCAAACATTTAGGAAAAGAAAGACTTATTGTAATGTGGACCATATGCACTCACAGATCAGTGGACTGTGCATGGTTGTCCCTGTTTGCTGTTTTGTCTCCATTAAATAAAAAAAAAATACATTTGATGATGTATTTGGGTTGTTACTTGCATTGTACTAAATTGTGGTGGCCAGAAATAAATCCAGCAGTTACTGATTTTCTGACTATAATAGCCAGCTATAATCTCTGGATGCTTCCTTAAAAAAATACGAGGAGAGTGATTTGAGTATATTTTAGATTTGCTGAGTTTGCAGCTCTATGTCTATTTATAGAAATGTTGTCATTTAAATGATATCACAGCATTTCATTTGGGGAGCCGGAAGCCCTTTGAACCATAGTATTTTAAATTAAAAGGAAGAACTCAAAATTTCTGTAAAAATTCTACCTTACTGTACATTAGTCTGTTACTGTAATTTGCATTTTTTAATTTTCCATGGCCCTCACAATTTTCCATGCTCCACAGGGATATTCACATGCACCAGATCTGTTGCAGATGTACATTACTGTACATCTAATAGAGTACTGTACTACTGTACATTAAAATGAATATATGGAAGAGACCAAAGTAAAGTGCAGAGAGCTTGCGGTCTCTAGCGGACGCACGCATCTCTGCTGGTCCCATTCGCTTTATTCTATGCTTTGCCAGATTCTGCCTTCCACCCGAAGAATGAGCAGGTTCCTTTTTGGGTGGACGGGAGAATCTGGCAAACCATAGAATGAAGTCCATGGAAGTAGCGGAGATGCACACGGTCGCCAGAGTCTGCTAGCTGGTGCGAGCTGTGGAATCCTCAGCGGGTGTTCCATCAGGATTCCGTAGTGTGCACCTACAAAGGTCCTTGTACACTTAGCAATCTTTGGCTGTCGGTGTCCACAAACAAGCGCTGATCAATAAGATTGGTGTTGATTTGCAGTGGCTTGACAAGGCAAGATTAATCATGCAGCTGGGACACATAAGTGATCCCTGCATCGTTGGTGCAGCCATTTCAATATACTGGTATTGGCTGCACTTTACCTGTTTACACAGAGGGATGTGCAGCTCATAGCAATAAAGTTTTAGCGCTGCACAAAATCTGCGATCAGCTGATGAGCAAGTGTTTTCCCGCTTTTCAGCTGATCGATATCACTTTTACTGCAAAAGTAGACAGAACGGTCGGCACTACTAAGCATACAATGGAGCTGGAATAGGCTAGGAGGACTCTCTGGATAATGCTGTGCAGACGGGGGTGCTCTCTCTCAATGTACAGGTGAAGTTGTTTCAGTAGAACGTCATACAAAAGAAATGAGCTGGCAAGACAAGAACTGTTGTACAAAAAAAGTAAAACTAAAAGTAAAGAGGTAAGAAAGCCACGTTTTGCTTTTTCATTTAAATTTTCTCCACTAGCGGACAAAATACGCAAAGTAATAAATGACAACTGGTACCGTATACAAAAAGACCCTGTTCTTGCTATATGATATGCAGACAAACCTCTGATAACATTTAGACGTTCAAAAAAATCTAAAAGATCTGCTTGTGCACAGTGCATTTAAACAGAAGAAAGGCGGTGAAACAGCTTGGCAACAATTCACATTGCCGGACGGTAACCACAGGTGCGGCAATTGTACGTGGTGTCCACAGTTCTGCCCAAATAAAATGGTGTCAGTAGGAGGTGTCACACGTAAAGTAAATGATATGATGTGTTGCCGCATACGAAACATTGTTTATGCAATCACATGCAAATGTGGACGGTTTTATATTGGTAAAACCATCAAAAGTCTGAATCGTAGATTCAGTGAACACGAGTAATCTACATGTATTTTGTATTGTTTTTAATGAGTAACAACCCACTACTGTCGTCATAAAAGGGTGACGTAAGGGTGCAGGCGGAGTCTGCCGCCCGGCAGTGTTCACACAGAAGTTTTTAACATGAATAATAAAAAATAAAGTGCAGTGAAAACTTCAAGAAACGGGTGAGTTTTGTATGATACATCTGTATTTGTATTTGTATTATACATCTCTTTTGTATGACGTGCTATCACTTTTACATGCACTAATTATCGGCCAAAGGAGCATTTGTAACAGTCGTTGCTGATAATCGGCCCTTGTAAATGGGCCTAAAGGGAGCAAAAGCCTGAGCTAAAGCTGAGAGAGGTATGTGTGTGTTTAAAACTATCTTAAACATCATGTAGACACTGTAGCTAACGGTAGTCACAAGTGACAGCTTTGCCCTACACTGACCTAAAAAGCAGCCACACAGCAAGGGAGATGAGGTAATAACTTCAATATAAAAAACAAATAAATAATATCTGAGCTCCTTCCAGAGATGCACCCATGCTCTATTCCTGCTTTTTGCAGGGCGGGACATTAATTTTTGATTGACATTTAGGCCAGCAATGCTCTGATGACATTACTGCTGCTATAGAAACCATTCATAGCATCAGGACACAAAAAAAACGCCTGGTACCGGCTGTTCCATTTCAGGAGATTGTCACAGTAAGACATGATAAGAGCAGTTCTGACAATACTCTGTTATTCCCCATGCCATACCCCTCCCTTCCCCCTGGGGTGCAGCGGAGTTGAATTTGTCCTTCACATCAACTGTAAAGACAAATCCATCTACTACAAAAGCCATGAGATGTACTGGGCAGCAACCTGACGTCTGATAATCAGATAGCTCCAGAGTTTCGGCACCTGCCCTAAACTATCATGAACCTGTAAACAAGAATGTGGTTATATGAAGGAGACTGGAACTACTGAGCATGCAAATATATGGGGGATCCATTGCCCCTTCCCTACTGTTCATACACAAAGGAGAGGAAGCACAGTGCATGCGCTGTCGCAGCCAAGGTTGGAACCAATGGCAACCAGATGTAAACAAGCAAAAGCATCAAGGAGTGATACCTCCAAAACTGACCAGCACAGATATACAAAAAGGACCTGCACCCAACTCACTTACAGTTTCTTGATATGCCCTCCTATTCCCAAGATACTGTATATGGGTTTGTAGTTTGTTTAACAATCCAATTAACAGCCAGATGGGCGTGAACTTAATTTTAGTAATGTAAGTAAATATCAGGTGAGTGGCATGAATCATACCATGGTACAGTGCACATTATACAAAAGACAACAACAAGAAAAAAGGGAAGACCAATAAGGAAATGCTTGGCTGTCACACCACTCCAACTCTATAGCCACTCCAACTCAATAGTATATACCAATACATGGACAAAATAAAAAATGTAGTTCTGAAGACCATGTTTTCGCAAAGAATCTGCACTCTTTTGTAAGATAAATGCTGATTTTTAATTTACTTCATTTACATCAGGAACCCAGAAATAAATCCATTTTAGTCCATGTTCAATTTTTAGTGCATCTTTGGCACATAAGTATGAAAAATTGTATACTCACCAAGTTAGACTAGGTATACAATGCACCAAAAATATGTGCCAGATAATGATGGGTGCCATTTTAAAAGTGCCTTTTGATGCAGCATGTACAGGCTAGCCCGTGTACAAAACTGTTGTAAAACCACCCAAAAAGATGTTGGACACAGCCTTATTTGTTTATGATGCACCACTTTATTTTAAAGAAGCCTAATATAGGGAAGACCGACGGCCACAATTCACAATTTTTAGTATTTATTCCCCTAGAGTGTTATACAGTGTAGATGCCACCCAGAACTGGTGAGTGGGCACTGTCTTGTCTTGGACATAGTAGACTCCACACACTACGTAACAAATTAACATGTCCTTTAAGGGGTATTCTGGCACTTAAAGGAGAAGTGAAATTTTTTATTAAAGTATTGTATTGCCCCCCAAAAGTTATACAGTTTGGCAATATTCACTTATGCTTATAAAGTGCTTTTTCCCTGCACTACTACTGCATCAAGGCTTCACTTCCGGGATAAAATGGTGATGTCACGACCAGACTCCCAGAGTTGTGCAGGCTGGGGCTGCTGGAGAGGATGATGGCAGGAGGACACTGAGGGACACAGGGCACTGGAGGGACACTGAGCATCCCCCTGCCATCATCCTCTCCAGCAGCCACAGCCCACACAGCTCTGGGAGTCGGGTTGTGACATCACCATGTGTAACGCCTGGAGTAGTGGATCCACTGGACCGGCACCAGCGATGGCACTAACCTCACCAGGGAGCGGAGTCTAAGGGGCCGCTGGTTTTCACCAGAGCCCGCCGCAAAGCGGGATGGACTTGCTGCGGCAGACGACCCCCAGGTCGCTACCCCTGGCTTGGTTGCTGGTGACGGCAGGCGAGGCGTGGCAGGAGTAGGTACTGACAGTGGTGTGTAGGCGTACCGCAGGTGACAGGCTGAACACAGGAACAGCAGTGAGACGGGAAGCAGGAACCAGGGACTAGGAGTAGGGACTGGGTAGCGGGCAGGAAACAGGAACAAGGACTAGGGACCAGGTAGCGGACAGGTATCAGGAACAACAGGGAGCTGGGCCAAACGCTATGGGAAGCATGTAGAGGCTCCAACCCTAAGGACAGGGCATGCTGGGATTTATAGGGGAGTGATTGGTGCCACTAACCAATTAGGAGCGCACTGCCCCTTTAAATCTGAGACAGCCGGCGCGCACGCGCCCTAGGAGGCGGGGACGCGCGCGCCGGCCGGCACAGACCGCGACATGCACGGAGGAGAGGTGAGGCGCCCCAGGGGCCGAAGCAGCAGCAGCGCCGGGTCCCTACACAAGGACCCCGGCGGCTGCACGGGACAGGAGGCGGTCGCGGCGGCCACCCGGAACGCGGGAAGCCGCCGCGGCCGTGACACCATGTTATCCAGGAAGTAAAGCCTTGATGCAGTAGTAAGTGCAGGGAAGTAGCACTTTATGTGCTTTTCCCATAATAAGGGTATGTTGGTGATTTGTATCACTTCTGGATGACAATACAGAACTTTAATAAAAATTTTTGCCGGACTTTTCTATTTAAAAAAAAAAAAAAAATGCTGGAAAAATTAGGGGGAAAAAACATACTTACCTACTCTAGGTTCCGGAGCTGCAGCAGGACCAGCAAGGGATCAGGGTTAGGTAACCATAGTTTTTGTATACTATTTATTTTTTTCATCGCGGCGGTCCCGGCCTGTGATTGGCTGAGCGCTCAGTCAGCTTACCGGCGATTCTGAAGATAGAGCGCGCGGGACCCCGGGATGAAGACAGCGCGGAGAAGACCTGACAGGTAATGTATGATGCTGCTGCTTGTCAAATCGTCGGTCGCCCGCCGTGCACCGCTATTCAACCGTAGCAAAGCGCGGTGGGGGAACGATGATTTTAGGTGTGGCCCTAAATGAACGATCAGCCGATGACACGATCATCGGCAGATCATTTTCTCTATTTCAACTAACGATAATCGGCCGAATCGGGCCAAATGGGGCCGATCCTGCCGATTATCATTACTGTGGAATAGGGGCATAAGGGTACTATTACACGGGCTGATGGGGACCCGATAATAACTGTAAACGAGCGCCGATCTGCTAGATCAGCGCTCGTTTACTGGGCTTATTACAAGGCCCAATAATCGTTTAACAAGGGCTGTAAGGACATTGTTACCGATGTCCTTGTAGCCCTTGTTTAAACTATATACATTACCTGTCCAGGCTGCATAGCTCCTCTTGCGGTCTTCTTCTACCCAGGTCCCGTACGATCCAGCTTCAGAGCGGCCGCGGCAGTCCTGGCCTGTGATTGGCTCAGGCAGGCCACTCTGAAGCTGGAGCGTGCGGGACCCGTTGAGAAGCAGAGCGCAAGAGGAGCCCTGCAGCCTGCATAGGTAATGTATTCTTTTCTGCATATCGTCAGTCACCGGCTGCGCACCGCTATTACACGTAGCGATGCGTGGTCGGTGCAGGACAATTATAGGTCCAAACCTATATCAACGATCAGCCAATGACAACGATCATCGGCTTATCGTTGTGTTTATTACACGGAACAATAATCGGCCGGATAGGGCCCATTCGACCAATTATCGTTCCGTGTAATAGTACCCTAACAAGCCAGGGGTTGGGATACAAAGGTCAAAAATAACTAGCGGTGGGATACTATGTAACATTGCAAAAGTAGTGAGGGAGTAACACTGGAGCTCAAAGCAGGTCAGCAATATTCATTGTAGTTCAGTATAGGATATATTGAACTACAAAGGATGGTGCCACTTTGTCTCAGGGATCAGCACTCTTCACAACAGTCCGACTTCCATTGTTAGGACATTGGTAGCATATACTCGTAAAACAACCCCTCTGAAATGTGAATTATTTTAGGCACAAGGTCAGGATGACTAATGTACCAAAAATTGTTGTTTATCTCTTCTAACACCATCCAGGAGATGAAATTGGTTTTTGAGTGAGAAGGGCACTTTTCAGCATAAACAAGTCTATATAATAAGAAGCTATTAAAGGACAGCCGGGTGAAAGATATGTTCAGAGGTCGTCAATTAGGGAGGGTAAGTTTACAGAGGGTGCAAACAAAACACAAATATATCCAGTGTCGGCCTTCTTGACATTTCTGGTTAAGTACAAAAAAGTAAAAATCATTATTAAGAGAACATATTGCAAAAAAAAAGAAGCCAAGCCCAGAGACCTGAGCAGAGTAACTTTATTCAAACCTTATGTTGACCCAGCGTGATATTTAGAAACAGTGTTTATCTTCCAATGATTCGGCCTCTCTGGGACCGGCATTGACTGTGTCTGAATGTTTCTGTGTACAATGTCAGTACTGTATAAAAACAAACATCTTATCATTTACGGAGCTATTTATTGGCCTGAGTGCCTAAATAAAACACACTTAAATGAAAATAAATGCTTTAAAATGTTTCCCCGTTCTTCTAAACCATATGATATTTGCTATGAACTGTTTTTATTTCAAGTGTGTTGAAAGACTTATGAAGTCACTATCTAATGTTCTACTTTTATTAGCTGGGAAAGCTTGCTTTAAACATTCTGGGGCCCATGCTTGGGGAAGAGCATTATGTGGACTGCTTCAAGTTAAAATAACAGTAAATGTGTTTCTATAGGAATAGGAAGAAAATGTCACTCTGCAACTAAATAAAGTCTGCTTCTACAATGACGTAATATACAAAGTATCAGTCGAGGAGGTATGAGGGCAATTCAGGTTACTTCGAGCCTATGATCTCAAGCAACACTTTGCATTTAAAGAAAAAAAATGTTATTTTATTAGAGTTTAAGAAGTAAATGATGTCTTTACATTATGTACCTTGACTGGTGGTCAAAACCTAATGCCAGTTTATAAATCTTAAGCAAGAGATCCAAATTACGCAGTGCTGAGAATGAATTCTATCTAATCCATGGTTAAGAACTATGAAAACAAATCAAAATTCCTAGTCAACGCCATTTGTTTCAGACCTCTTGTTTGTCTAAGTGTTGTGAGCATTTAGTATTCTCAAGCGTATTTTGAAATATAGACTTCATTTCTCCATTAAAGAAGAATGAGGCGGCTAACAGTGGTCGTATCAGGGAGCAAATTATGACTATGGAGCTTAGAGCAAACTGTGAGGTTCCAGAGCAAAAGAAACAGTAATAAGGTTCTTTAGGTTTACATTTATAAAAAAATAAGAAGTACTAGTCAGGCGAAGCACGTAACCTCTGAAAAGGGGATACTTTTCTGGAAAAGGAATAGCTTACATAATATTTTTTGCAGAAAGTCTCACTTCATTATGCTCATAAAAAGTTAAAAATGCAGAATTACTTGCTGGATTCGGAGCCTGTTTATTTTCCATGCCAATAAAAACAGAGGCTGAGTAGAGCAGTCATTGAACATGTAATTCTTCTAAAATTATACAGCCTAACAGGGTTGCCTTGACTTTAATACTGTTGCAGGCAATGAGATGGCATAACAATATGAGGGATATGACATGTGGTGGATATCTATAGCTTCCCCATTCCCAATAATTTTATACATTCACAGGTATTAGGGTGCCTTCACACGTACTGGATCCGCAGCGGATTTCACACTGCAAGTTTTTCAGCAAAAGGCGAATAGTGAAGGCCTATGGGGTTACATACCCGTAGCGGAATTTTCATTCCGTTGCAGATATGTGACCACGGCCCGGCCCGAAGCATACATTACCTGCTCAGCGCCGCGGCTGTGTTAAGGTCCCGGCTCCCCTCCCTCCTCATCAGCCAATCAGTGCACAGCAGCAGGGGGAGCCGGGAGCTTCACACAGCCGCGGCGCCGAGCAGGTAATGTATGCTCCGGGCCAGGGCCAGCCCTGGAGGATTCATCACCTCCTCCCGGCTCCTGCTTGCTTCGGAGCCTCCAGGCATCTCCTGGCGGTCAGTCAATCAGTGCGCTTCGGCGGGGCAGCGCACTGATTGGCTGGCCACTGGCAGATGCTGCGAGTCTCAGAGACAAGCAGGAGCCTGGAGCAGGTGATGTATGCTCTGGGCCAGGGCTGCGGGGGTTAAAGGGGCCGGGTAACCCACAGACCTTCACACTACAAGGATCCGCAGCGTCTTTAGCTGCAAACCCCCAGTGCGAAATCCGCTGCGGAGGCGGTACGTGTGAAGGCACCCGTAAGCTGATCCGAGGACCCCAACAAGAAACATTCCTCTGTGTAAAAGCACTGGCATACCTGTTATAACAACAGGTAAGAGGCCTGCTGGAAGGGTCCTGGCACTAAGCTTCTTCCCTTGCTTCCCCAGTATTTGTCTGCAGCCACCAGGGGATTTTTACAGCTTTTATTGTTCAATATTATGTACATGTCATGTATGAACATCTAGCTGAATCAGTGCCTCCAGCATAGCTAAATCCACTAAGCAGTATCAAACCCCCATAGAAAACCTCTACTGCTTTGGGCAGTTCCTGTCAGAGACAGAGGTGGCAGCAAAGAGCACTGTGTCAGACTGGAAAGAATACACCACTTCCTGTAGTGTATACAGCAGCCGATAAGTACTGGAAGACTTGAAATTTTTAAATAGAAGTAATTTACAAATCCATATAACTTTCTGACACCAGTTGATTTGAAAACAATTTCCCCCCCTCCAAATAAGTTATATGAACCCAAAATGGTGTCATTAAAAAGAACTTCTTTAAAGATTAAGATTATGTAAGATTATGTCAGTGAAATTGGAAATGCACAGGCATCTTTATGTTTTCGAGGTGTCTGCACAGAAGTATAACAACTATACTTCTGCCACATAACAATATATCTATATTTGACACATGCTAGTTAGGGGCCCTAATTTCATACTGTCGGGAACACATATTTAAGTTGAGTACAGTTTAGGTCAAGTGACATCCAAAAAATTAGCCAAGGAAAATTAAATACAATTTTACAATACAATATTTTATGCCACAAATGAACCACTGCCCCCACCCTTTTTGGTTTAGTTTTTTACAACACCCCAAGAGGACCATTTTCTCTCTTCGGGATGGGGTCATCTGAGTCCAGTAGAATATCTGCTTCCCATTTCACAGCAGTATTTTCTCTAATCTCTCCATATGTTATTTGTATAGCCCTACAAACACTGAACATTTAACATGTATCCAAGGAAAATGCGTGCAACCTCTAAGTAAAATACCTTCCTTATGGGAAGATCAGAAATAAAAAAGAAAAATCCACTAAAATATACCCCAAAAGTGCAAAAAATGGATAATATATACATACTGCACAAAATGGCTCGGCTTCAGAATAACATTTAAGTAATATTTCATTACATACATTGGCCTTAAGAAAAAACCCTCTAAGCACTCTAACCTAGTAGTGAATAGCTTTATTACTCAATGGAGCTAATAGCAGCTATTTTCCTTCACATATAAGTATTTCCAGATATCCAGGCAGCGATTCTTTTACAACTTTAATATACACAACCTTTTTTATTTAGGATTATTCTTACAATTTCCAAGCATTATTAAGTATCTTAATGTGTCCTGTTAGCTGACAGGAGGCTCAGCACATCCCTATGTAACATAAGCATGGAACAAATCAAATATAATATTATAATCTCCATCTAATTTATATAGTGGATAAGATGGAAAACATCCGAGTCCACTCTTTCTGACACATGTATACTTGCTGGAAAAAGTGGTACAGTGGAGCATTTGATCCTAATGCCGTCATTTGGACCAATTTCTATTCGGGAAAAGTAGACCAACAGGATGGAAGCAGATCTACTTACGAGCCCCAGGAGGGTGTTCCTGAGGGTGGTAGCAGGTCCCTATCTATTTTCAGGCTATGTTCACACAGCGCAAAAGTACGGCTGTTGCAGCTACACCGCATTTTCTTCTATAGGATCCCGGCCGGAGCGTATACACATAGTATACGCTCCAGCCGGGATCCCAAGCGGCGCCGCAAAGAACTGACATGTCAGTTTTCTGCGGTGGCTATTAATTGAATAGCAGCCGTAGGAAACCTTGTCAGTGCACACTGTGGATCGATCGGCTCCCGCATCAGAACTCTATGGCCATAAAGATCATCTGCAGTACCAGCCGGCATGATCTTTGCAGAGACCGACTGCTCGTGACCGGGTTGGGTCACGGAACGGCCGGTCTCTTACGCCATGTGAACAAGGCCTAACACTGTATTTTGAATCATGTCAAATAACACGACTGATCCAGGTGAGAAATACAAAGCTGTTATGATTCATGACAAGTTTTTAAAGGATCTAACTGCACATGCGAGCACCCTGCTTTACTTTTCAATTTTATATATATTCAGGAAAAGTGACAAGAACATTACCAGGGTCTCGGGTGTGTATTTGTCTGTTTTCTATATTTGTTTGAAATCTGTATACCTACACTATATGGAAAAAATATTGGGATATCAATACATTACAGCTTCAGGAACTTTTAGGATATCCTATTCCAAATCCTCAGGCATCAAAGCGTAAATATAACTTCATTAAATAAATGTTTAACCTTTGTTTTATCTACTATTATTATACATTAATTTGCACCCCTGGAGTCCATTCTTTTTAAGCAACACCACCAACGCAGCACTACTTGTACAGGGCCCCTCTTTGCACCATGCATTCTCTATTCTTATTAGAATATAGGGGAGGCCGGCTGTCGGCAGCAGTGTGTAGGTGGCAGCTTTTGAAGGACATGCACAGCACTATTGACAGCCAGCTTCCCCTGTGTATTGTATATTATCTGTATAATTATTGTATCAGTAGCGACATGATCAATGTTGGCAGCAGACAGGCCCCTTACTGCTGCCACTCTATGTATAATAGTAGATAAATAACTAATTATATGTGTATTTTAATGAATTTATATTACAAACCTTGCTTGTACTACTACTACTACTACTACTACTTCTACTACTACTACTACTACTACTACTACTACTAATAATAATAATAATAATAATAATAATAATTATTATTATTATTATTATTATTCAGTGGGTGCACATCCCTGTGTCCATATCCAATACCTAGACCACATGGCCACCTGTGATTGGCTTTATATTGTCAGCCCTCGGGATATATTCTTTTAACTCAGAAAACCTCTTTAAAGGAGTTAGCCTTATAAAATCCTCATTAATATATTAGAAAGCATCAGACTCCCAGTAACCCCCACTTATCAGCTGTTTAGATGACTTCAGAGCTGCAACTTCTCAAATGTCTCTTTCTGCTTATCCTTGCATTGCTATACTGTGTAGCCGTGATGCATGATACTTTAGAGTTGTTGCATTGAATTGAATAGGACAATGGTGCAGTACCTTGAACCAACACAGTCACCTTATCAAACAGCTGATGGTGAGTTGTGATAGAAGTCCGACCTCTTCCCATTTAATATTAATGACTATTATCAAGAATAGGTCATCATCCAGTATCTCAGTACATTGATGTCTATTGACATTGATGTCTATTGGGCTATTCTAACTAGTAGATTACAAGGATGCAAATCAATACTGAAAAAACATGTCCTAGTGCAGACCCAGATTTTTTTTTATGGATCCTATTATAGAAATCAATTAGATCCGCTATTTTTATGGATTGTTACCTGTTTGGCATCCGTATTTCCATATTTCCGTAAAAAAATGGCAAAAGTTGCAGAAGCACACATGCTTGCAAACAGAAAGAGTATGAACTAATTAATTAACAGAAGTGTCTCGCAGTAAAGCAAACTAGAAATGGCAAAGTAAAATGGCTGACAAGCGATTAGGTGACTTATTTTAGGGGTTGGGCATGCTGGTGCTAGTTTTTTTTTTTTAACCAACTCAACTTTATTAACTAGTATTGTGCAGTCAGTACAAAAAACGGATTTACGAAGATACAGATGCAATACGGATGCCCAATCCGTAATTTTTAGCGGATTGTACGGGTCGAATTTAGGGACCAGAAAAAATTACTGAACGTGTGAATAAGGCCTTAATTACCTTTTGATTTCTGCAAATCTTCAGCAGATTCTGCATCCTTAGGTACCATTCAAACATCAGTAACCGTGTATTTCAAATGTATTTCAGTAACTGTCCATTATTTGCACAGACCCACGATCAAGTAGGTGACAGAGATCGCACAATGGCTTAATCCTTTATTTTATTTTTTTTGCGGCACGGATCATGTCCCCAGGACAAATCCATAAGTCCAGCATGTGTGAAATGATGTGTGAAAGAGGCCATAATGTCTCTTGATTGATCAGAATTATAAGAAATTTTAGGATCCAACTTGCACCACATGATGGAATAATGTGCAAGTTTGTGTCTATTATACAGTAAGAAACCAGACACAACATAGAAAGTTTATTAATGCAAATCTAATTCCTAGGTCAAAAAGAGGGACATGTAAGGAGAAAAGAGGGACAAATGGATACGGGTCAAAAGTATTGACTGTCTCACCAAAAGAGGGACACTTGGGAGGTATTACCTTTGTGAGTGTATGTGAGGTTCTAGTCATGTGCTAATCTGGAGCAGAGTATGGGGGAGTGAGGTTTGCTCTGCTTCTTTTCTCCCTAGTTAGGCCAAAAGCTTTTTCATCTGGCAGCCCCTTTACCATGGAGGACCAGAATCACAAAATTACCTGGGAGCACATAGAGATAACCCCTGGACTTGTCCTAGTGGACTCCTATCTAAAGGCATTCCATCTCGGCACAAGTCACCCACTGGGATCCAAGCAATAAAGATCTCGTTGGTCAAACATTTCATGACTGTATCTGTAACATCAAAGGCTGGAGTTGATATTCATCTGCTTAATATTCCCCCACACACCTGCCTGCACTACAGTTTACCGCTGCCCTACTGTTCATATGAAGATGTGGGAAGAATTTCTATTGCAGTAAGTAGAACTGTTCATTTTTGTTTTTGTGCTAAACCCATGTCTGTCTGCATATTTTCACCTTGAACAACGCAGGTATCTTGTTTACCATTCACCCAGACATGCTACCGTACATATGGCCAGGAACAGAGATGTAAATTACCAGTCTTCATTCTTTATTTGCTGCTGCATCGATCAAGAATGTGCACTCAGGGCAGAGGTGCAACTCATGCCACCATCCACTGGCCCTAGGGTCGATAGACTATCCAGGTTGCACTATGACATTATTGGATAGAGCAATGTCTAATAGGTGTCTGGATTCATTGCTGGGAATTGACCAGGTCTCCCCCTTACTTCAGGAGTAACCACGTATGGTGTAAATGAAAACTGTCAATGGTGAACTCCGGCATTTTAGCCTATGGCTATGGCTGTATCCCAGTTTTGCCTTGGCAGGTTCGGACCATCCCTAATGGTAAGTATAAAATGTGTGTGTGTCTGGGTTTTCTTTTTCTCACGCCACCAGAGTTCTCCTTTAATACAAGCCCACTATATCAAACCCAAATACTCAAAAAAATTCTCTTAGCTTCGTAAGTGGCGGTTGTGTAAAGGCCTACACTTTTGTAATGTACTGTACATCAAGGGACACATTTACCTTCTTTCCTGTCTCAGAGTCAAATATATAATATCTGCACATGGCTACGTTGTTATTACAGCATACACAGCAATTATACAAACTGTGCTGCTGTAAAAAAAAAGTAAAAAAAAAAAGAGAAAAAAACATTTTCCAAGTGTTATTGCTTTACTTTACACTCCCTGAGTCTTAAGTGTAAGATTTGGTGGTGAAAAGCTGGGTGTCTGCCGAGCTGATGGCTACGTTACAAGTCCTTTTTATGCATGTGTATTATCCGGCATCAAATGTAAACGTAATTTTCACTCCTCTTTGTGTTGGTGATGTATGCATAAGGCTGAAATACTGTAAATCACGTGAATGAGTGTGACTGCAAGGTGAAGGGGCATTTGAGGATCCCAGCTGTCAGACTATGGTTGTGGCACTGAAGAAAGCAAGAAGTCTAAAGAAGAAGGAGTCAGCCTGAGATTTGCCGAGGTGTCATGGCAGCTTTCATACAGAAAAGAGAATGCAAGCCACCAAAAACAAACTCTTAAAATGTCTTGAGCTTGAAAAGAACTGTTATTCATTCATTCTTCTGCTGTTTACAAAGCAGTTTGGTTTGATAGGATGTATTTAGAGTGCCTTTTGTGTAGACATCATGTATGTTCAAATATTGTTTTACGGTAATCCACCCTTCCACCTCAGCTATTTTATAGTACTATGTGGCAAGTAAAGGCAGGCCCCTTGATCCAGCCAGCTATGCTGTACATTCAGGGCTCAGTCCAGTTTACATTATTTGTTATAGGAAATAACTGTTGACACAGTTAAAAGGAAATCTGTCTAACACATGTATTCTGCTCTGTTAGAAAGAGGGGAGTCACTTAGATTAGTCCAGTATGCGTACACACACACACACACACACACACACTTGGACAAATATGCCTGTAAGGATAGATTTTAGTAAACGGTTAACATTTCTTTATAATACTGCTTCAGCAGCACAGATTTCTTTCTCTATTTTTTAAAGAATGCATTTCATACTCTAGGCAGATTGGGTAATGTAAGAGATATTTGGTGGCTCATGTAAGGAATAAAAAAATAATGGTGCGCCACTATGGCAAGAATTTGATATATTGTAGGGAAAGCTGAAACTCATGTTACACACACACACACATACACACACAAAAATTCCAGACTTAGGCTATGACCACGCTCGAAGTTGACAATGCAGACAATGTAAAGTGCGGCTCCGGACACACTTTACATTGTCTGTAGTGGTTAATATGAGTGCGGGCACACCCAAATGTGCCCATATTCCAATTCAAAAGAAATGAAGTTTGTCTGGCCGGTGTGAACCTCACAGACAGCGGTTGTTCTGTGAAAGGGCCATGTCACAGAAAGGCGGTTGTCTTACAGCATGTGAACCTGGCCTAAAAGTGTTTCCTTTGATCTATTGTTATTATATATGTTCTACATTGTAGCTCAAAATGACTGTTATCTCCATGAAAAATGTTTCCGTGGGTAGGAAATGTCAGCCACATACTACATGTAATTGCTTTAAATTAAAGAAGTCCAGAGGATTATAAAATCTGGCAGACCACAGGGGCAGAGGGAAATTGATTACA
The DNA here is from genome assembly GCF_027789765.1 of Dendropsophus ebraccatus. Classification (NCBI taxonomy): domain Eukaryota; kingdom Metazoa; phylum Chordata; class Amphibia; order Anura; family Hylidae; genus Dendropsophus; species Dendropsophus ebraccatus. Next base: position 68,761,650 of record NC_091456.1, read on the forward strand.
AGTACTAACTTACCTCTCCCCATGCCCGCGGGGAGCGGTGGGAATAGCCATGAGATTTTCCTCCGAGTTGTGATGATGACACGACTTGGGGGAAAAAGGCCTGCCCCAGCTGGTACACAGCCTGTTCATCCAATCAGTGACTGGAGTGGGGTTCCATCCCAGTCACTGACTGTCTGAGCAGCCAGTTCATCTGCTGGGTTGTGACGTGTCAGCTCTGGAGATCCGGAGCTTAGCGGGTGTCCCGTGTCCTGCTGCTAACTGCGGGCACAGGGAGAGGTAAGTTATTACTTGTAATCAATTTCCCCCCTGCCCCTGTCGGCTGCTGAATTTTATAATCCGTCGGACTTCTCCTTTGAGTATAAAAAAGAAGCAATACCTTGTAATTACATTAGCTGCACCTTTGGATAGATATTAGAGTATAAAAGCAAACTGCAACTTCCCTGGAGCTTATTTCTGTCAAGGAGGTGGAGCCAAGCTGCTCTGTTGCTACAGCCTGGCACTTCTTCTTGTTTGCCCTCACTTCCCAGCCCCTGCTTGACCTCTAGACTGTTATTGTTTATCTTTCTGCCTGTTGATGTTGCCTTTTTGTGCTTTCTTCATACTTACCCGGCTAAATGACTGGCCTATGCTGGGGCTCCTGTGATTGTTTGTGGTCTTTCTATTAGTGCATTTACTTCATCTTTGGATTCTGAAGATGCAACCTGGCTTTCTGACTGCCAAGTCAGTCTGACCTCGTGGAAGGTTCTGGTGAGGTCAAAGGGGTGGCCGTAGACCCTGCCAGCCAGAGTGGACAGGATTTTTGGCAACTATTCAGGGTCATTTGGTCATCATTTAAATCAGACCCCAACTGTCATTACATACCAAGGGGTGACTTTGTCATTCATTCTCTTTAAGGGAAAATGTGAGGTGACAGCAGAGAGCATTGTGTCATACTGGAAAGAATATACCACTTCCTGCAGGATATACAGCAGCTGATAAATACTGAAAGACTTGACATTTTTAATAGAAGTAAATTATAAATCTCTGGCAGTAGTTGATTTAATTTTTTTTTCTAAACTACCCCTTTAAATAACCATAATAATAAGTAACAAAAAAACTCAAAAATTAATGAAGCCAAATTAATGAAGATTATACTTATTTTAGCATAATAAAAAAAATACCATCTATCTTAATTAAAATAATTCCTAATCCTTTGTGTAACCCCAGTGCCAATAAACAGTGTCATTTGTCATATTAATTACAGTCTGTTATTCAGGCCTTTTGGTGTGCAAACATTTTGTAACAGAGTAATCAGTTAGTGACTTAAAACTGGCAGGAGTACGGCTAGTTAAAATACAGCACTGGCAGTGAGTTACATATAAGAAACACCAAATACATGCGTATGACTGCCAACATTTGTGTACAGTTTCCAGGGATACTTTGCTGATGGTAGCTTCATCTGTGCTTATTCACAGCTTTAAAGGGACATTGTGCTCAAGCGGACACTGGTATTGCACAATAAAATGATTCGTTTGCATTATACTTTAAATACCAGTTTTCAATGTATTAAAAGGGAGGCGGAAAACTAGTGCTGACTGTTTTGGTGCTCACAAAACTGCAGGACCAAAAAATAGACAAGTTTTTTTTTTATCAGTATGCAACCTGTATTTTTGATAAATATTTTCAGAAAAACGAGTAAGGAGTAGTGTGCACATGTATCCTCTCCTGGCATTGTGTCATGTGACCAAGACCACCACATCATGTAAGTCTATGGGACTGTGCTGCCCACTTAGACACATAGTAGAGGAAAAAAAAAACGGTCTGAACACTCATATCCGACAAATAAAAACTTTTCTCTGTGACAGGTTACATTTTTTTTTTATTTATTTATGGTATCGGGATATGGCTATGCCATTTTTGATAAATTTCCCTCCTAAACATTCTAATATTCCTTTTATTTAATATTTATCCTTTCAATGTAAAATTTTCTTCGTTTTCTTTCCTGTTCTCAAAAGAAAGCAATGATTTAAAAAAAAAAAAGGTGCAGTTTGTTATCAAACCCAGGACTTGAAGGGTTTGATGCTTACATTGTACCTGTTTCTATCAATTAGCCATCTGCATTTAATTAACATAATGGAAATAATAGCTTAATTAAAACATAGTCAAGTCATTTTTATCTAGTTTACATTTTGCAAAAAGCATTCTCATTATAATTGTTTGCTTTCACCATTTAAATATAGTAAAACTGCATTGTGTGAAGTTTTATTCAGTCATTGGCCAGTTGTTTCTCGACACATCGTTTTGCACTTTATTGCTCAGTTATGAATTCATTGCATTGGCAGGTTCTTATGGAAGAATCTAGGAACACTGAACTAATTATATAGTTTGGACTTGAGGTAATGTCTTTTAATATAGAAGCTCCAAATATTAACTTCAAGCTTATGGCAATATGAAGCTAGATGCAAACAGTGGTATTTCTGCTGTGGTTTAATGGGAGTGAATATTCAATGGAAGAAAACCACTTCATTGGAAACATTCTGTATGTGTGTATATTTCCTGGAAACCACTTTAAACATCGATATATTGCCGGGAAATTTATTTGTGCAATCGGCAACAACGGCCGCACTTTGTACGAGAGGACATGCTGCCTTATCTTCTATGGGATCCCAGCCGGAGTGTATACACATAGTATACGATCCGGCCGGGATCTCTCGCAGTGCCGTAGAAAACTGACATGTCAGTTTTCTGCGCCTGCTATTCAGCGAATAGTGGAGGCAGAAAGCCCTGTCAGTGCACACTATGAAGAGAGCGAGCGCTCCTCCGCACGCTTCATAGTGTGCTGTGGGGAGTTATGATGCGGGTGCGCTCAGTACTGCAGTACCGGCCGGGATGACCGTTTCAGAGACCGGCCATTCCGTGACCCGGTCGGGTCTCGGAACAGCTGGTCTCTTACAGCATGTGCACATAGCCTAATAGAGATGAGCAAATTCTGATTCGGAATTTGTGCCAGTACAGGAGCAAGGACTAAGGGTATGTTCACACTGATTAAGACAGGCGGAATTCTGCGGCTGAACTTTCCGCCTGTCTCATAGCTTGTCATAGCTTGTCTAGGACAGCAGAGAGCATTCTTTGAGCGGAGAGCAGCGGTAGCGGAGGAGTGCGTGGTCTCCCATAAAGATGCTATGACACACTGAGACAGGTGGAACTCCAGGGGGGAGAGTTCTGCCGCAGAATTCTGCCCATTTTACTCAGTGTGAACATACCCTAAGGGCTAAACTGAGGAAGCATGTCTGTGGAATACCTAGGGTTTCACAGTTAAATCCCCATACAGGATCCGGACTTCAATACAAGAAATCTCCAAGTCACTACTAACAGAGTATTACCTATTAGCAACAACTAAGAATGATACTAGCTGGAGAACAAGGACTTCTAATTCCTAGGCATGTCTGTTAGTAAAAAGATTGAAGATTTTCGCAAACTAAATACACGGCCAATGATTAAGAGCCTGGAAAGGAAGGCTGAAGTTTGTTGTTGGCTTTCCATATGAATCAACATATAGGACAATCATTGCAATATGTAACTTTTGGCTCCTGATCTTGGGCCGAAAGAAGATTAGGGTCAAGATTAGTACTGTATCACAGCCAGCGGGCAGGGTGGTCTGGGAATACCTGACATCAGAGATTATTTCTTGGTTGTAAACTCAGTCTTGAACTGGAGGAAGGTTCCCCTTCTACAATTTTTTACTGGAAAACAGAAAGGTAAAACATGCAGATTTCCTTAAATTTCTAGAGGCAGGGCTACCCCGGAATAACAGGAAAAGTAATAATCTGGTCACCACCATTTTGTGTTTGGCGTAGATTTAAAGATGCATTAAAAGTGGAGGGATTCTTAAAAACCTTCCCAAATTGGTATGACTCTAACCTTAAGGAAGTCCTCAAGGTGGGTGTTCTGTCCAGACTACAGGCTGCAGGCATTACAAAGCTGGCAGATGAGAAAGGTGAGAATTCGCTAGGTTAAAGCATGCATTAAGTCAAGAGGTAAAGGAAATCCATTTGGGTTAACCTATTGGGATAATGAAATAAGTACTGGAGGGGAAGATGAAAATCTGTTAAATAGAAATATTTTAAAAAATGTGTAAGGGTGGCCACTAAGAAATTACAGATTTGGGAGAACGAATTAGGATTGATTGGAGAGGACAAATGGGGAAGGATTACAGTACTATTAAATAGGTCTCAAAGCGCTGTGGGTTGTTGCCTTGTGCAAATAAACATTCTCCACCGGATATACTTCACTCCTAGATATTTGTTCAGGATTAATAGAAGAGAGAGCAATAGCTGCTCTAGGTATGGCCAAGAAGCTGGAGATCTAATGCATATCTTCTGGAAATGCTGTGATTTTGAAATATACTGGGTTGAGGTATTCAGTAAAAGAGGTGGTAATGAAGGTAAAAGAGGGGAGTCTCTTTTTCTACATTAGATTACTGAAAGCTAGGAAGTGGCTCTCCCCAAAGCCCCCCAACCCTTGCAGAATGGAGAGTGGTATTAAATCTATATGAGAAGTATTATAGCGAGAGATCATAATCATCTTGTTTCCTTGATTGAAATTGAAATTAAGTAAAAAAAAAAAAAAAAAACATCAAACTTCTAAATGAATTCAAATAAAAATAAATAAAATAAAATTGAATTAATTGAAATATATTTGTATACTTAAACTGACACCGTCACCCCTTTTTGTATTATGACATGACTTCTCTACACAGGTGTAAAGGGTAAATTTAGCAGTTTCTATACCTTATTTTATATCATACATCATGGTGTTTGTTCCAGTAAAAAGTGATCGTTTATCATCTGCAGATTGTGCTACCTGGGGGGTTTCATGATCGCAGCTCCCCCTGTCTACTCCTGCGATCCCATTTCTAATTCCTCTGCTTGCTCGACTTGTTACCTGACCTCCTGCCGGACCTTTGACTATCAGTTGGATCCCTGACTTTGTACTGTGTTGCCCGTTTGATTCTGACTTGGCTTGTTGACTCTCCTTTGCTGTGTTTGTCTGTAATGTTCTGTGTTACACTTATACAGTATAGGGCACGTTTTTGTGGTTGTCCGCGGCTGCCTAGGGCCAATTGAGGCAAGTAGGTAAGGACCGTGGGTGGGTTCAGACTTAGGGTCCAGTGTCTCGTCTTTTCACTACCTCAACATCCTGACAGGATTAAAGTAATTTTAATACCTTGATCCTCAGCGCTGTTCTACAAAAATACTGTTTTCTAGAAATCTTGACAAATTAGGTGGCTTGGTACAATGCAGGTGGCACTACTACCCTTGGTGCACTGATCCGCCCTGCCTAATGAATATTGGGATGGAGCTCTGCAGTGACGTCACTCTGGCTTCCATCGCTGCAGAATGTCAGATATGGAATAAAGTCAAAATTTCCCAAAACATTTCTGCGAATCAAGGTAAGAAAATTGCACTATGGGAACATAAGAGAAAGTTAGGGACTTTTAACTTGTTAGTATCCCTTTCAAATTCATTAAAAAGTAAGGGTGGACACATTTGTTCCTATGTTACAGTAAAATTGCTTCTATGTTTAAGCTTTTATAGTACTACAATCAGGAGAGCACAATCAATTTTTGGTGGTTCCAGGGATGCATAACAAACTAATTCAATGGCATATGCTGTAAATTGTAATATTATAGTAAATGAAAATTACATGATCCTCTATACTGTAATGTAATTATTAACAATGTTAGTTTATCCTGACATCTACACAATGGATATTAATAATATAGCTCTACTTTAAAATTGCTAATAGTTCATCTCTTCCATTCAGGATAATATACATACATGTATATGTGTATAGGTTGTGCACATGAGTTAGTAGATCTGCCAACCTTGAAACTGTAATTTATCATTTATATTTCCTACAACAATCCAGTAGATAATTACTATGCAGAGATTTGTCACTAGATGGTGTGGAATCTCCACTTATATTGACCTCCTGTATTACGTCGCTATAAAAATAAATGTGTGGATGTACGGCATGTATTATATTATTTCTTATAATGAATCCAAACAATGTCATTTCTTTATAACAAAGCCCACTCAATTTCATCAAGTATAGTAGTTGTAAAAAGAAACACTCCCTTCCTTCCTTCCTTTCTTTTCTTTCTTCCTTTCTTTCTTTCTTTCTTTCTTTCTTTCTTTCTTTCTTTCTTTCTTTCTTTCTTTCTTTCTTTCTTTCTTTCTTTCTTTCTTTCTTTCCTTTCTTTCTTTCTTTCTTTCTTTCCTTTCTTTCTTTCTTTCTTTCCTGTCTTTCTTTCTTTCTTTCTTTCCTGTCTTTCTTTCTTTCTTTCTTTCCTTTCTTTCTTTCTTTCTTTCTTTCTTTCTTTCTTTCTTTCTTTCTTTCTTTCTTTCTTTCTTTCTTTCTTTCTTTCCTTTTCTTTCTTTCTTTCTTTCTTTCTTTCTTTCCTTTCTTTCTTTCTTTCTTTCTTTCTTTCCTGTCTTTCTTTCTTTCTTTCTTATTTTCTTTCGCAAGACACAATAAATCAAGTTAATGACACCTTAAGGCTATAGTCATACAGCAATTTGCAATGGCCGTTATTTGATATTTAAAAGAACAACTGGTATTTTAAAGGAGACCTGTCAGTCGGGTGAGCCCCCCTGGACAGGGCACGGCATACATACTGGCTGCTGCGCTTCCCGCTCCCGATCTCGGTCCCACTGCGGAGACACTGCTCCATTAATTTCCTATGGCCATTGGATTCTTCCCAGCTCATCTGCATATTGAGGGTGCTGATGAGCCAACGGCCTTATCTCTACAGCGGGTCCAACACCGAGAGTGGGAAACACAGGAGCTGGTAAGTTTGCTGGGCCATGTACGGGGGTGGGGTGAGTTCAGGAGCGCTGACCCGGCTAGCAGGTCTCCTTTAAGTACCAAATAATGGCTGTCATTTGACATACTTTGGGGGCCATCATCGCAACAATGGCCGTTGGATACATTCTTTAATTATAGGTTAAATGATGGCTGTTTTTAAAGGTCCATTGAATTTTCTTGAAAAGATGGTGAAAGCATGGCAAAAAAAAACTAAAAACTTGTGTGTGAACAACTTAAAATCACGGCCGTTGTTCACTAAATAACTTCTGCCAATAAGTGTCCTGAACGTTAATTTGAATGCTGCTGCAAACAATGGCCATTAATCTATGTTCTGAGGGAACTAAAGGGCTTTGTTTCCATAGACTTCAATGGAGATAACTGAAGATTGAAAATAAGGACCATTATTTAACTAAAAAAGGTGTGTGAACATGGCCTAAAGGTAATGTGTAGTCAGAAAATGTCCTGTTTTATAGTGCTTTTTAATTTTCCACTTTTCCGCTATGGAATGGTTAATTTTGTATGCGGTTCTCCACATAGAATCCAATCATATGTTGGTTTTTGCTTTGTTTGAGGCTTCTGATGAGCCAAGACCTAATTATTTCTTGGTCAGCAACATGGCCATGAAGATATAAATTGGCACAAAGCCCAGGTTGTTATCAGTTAGTGAGCATGTGCTGTAAGCAAGCCTGGATTCCTCTATGGTAGATGGATCTCACAATCTCATAACCTAAGGTTAGAAGTGAGCAGAACTAACTCACCAAGGTGGTTTAAACTGGTCTGATCTGGCCACAACTACACCTCTCACATGCTTAGTGTAAGGTCGTTATATAACATCCAATAACCATTAGTATTTTATATGTGATAATGTTAATTTATGAGGCTCAAGGAATATAAAGGTGATGCTCTGGGTTACAATACAATGGAACTGTGCACGTTTTCAGATAAGAAGCTACTTTTGATTTCAGGTGTTGGAAAGCAGCCAGCTGAGGCCCAGTACATTCTTGCCTTGTACCCTACTATAACTTATTGTAATTGTACATAATTAAAGGGAATAGGCACTTTAACATTTATTTGAAATCTTAACGGGTAAACCTGGTCATAGTGATTTTCTGATATGTCATATAATGGCTACATATAAGAAAATCACAAATCTGAAATCTGTGATTCCAGATAACCATTACATCTTTTTCAGAATGAATGAGCACTAACCACATTATTATTGCTTATAGAACTCTGTTATTTAGAATCTGAAACTATCTTTTCTTATTGTGTTGGATGGGTAAGAATTAGAGATGAGTGAACCTCGAGCTCTGCATTTAATTACCGGTGGCTGAAAGAAGTTGGATGCAGCCCTAGGGCTACCTGGAAAACATGGATACAGCCATAGGCCATTATGTGTCTTCTATCTGCCATCATGTGTCTTCCATTATGCTATCATATCCTGCAATCCATTCTAAATCCAATGGTGTAAATGCTGTAAAATTTTATTTAATCTTAAATGGGAAACCAGGTCACAGTTATCCTCTGATACATCATAAGGCTAAGTTCACACAACAAATTTCTTCACTTAATAACAGCCAGGATAAACTTCACAGACACTGGCCGTTCTGTGACCCAGCCATGTCACAGAACGGCCGGTGTCATAGTGTGTGTAAACCCGGCTTAAAATAGGTACATATAAGAAAATACCCAATCTAAAATGTCCAGACCAACTACCATTGATTTGAATGTTACCATAATTTTAGTAACCAAAATCTCCTGAAGTGTTAGAATAATCTGGAAATGGTATTGATAGTCCCAGATCACAATATCCTATGTATCTGTGACATGTTTGAAGACCATTAAGATTGGATTTCCCCACTTTCTTCTATGACATAAGGACAAAATATTTTTTTAAAAGAAACCGTTTCAGTTACATTTTCCTCTTAGAGTTAAATGTGATATACAAGAATGTTATAAAAAGAATTTGCTCATATAAAATGTGCTATAACGTTTTGTGTTCTTTGGCTCATTGTAAGTTTCAAGGCCCATAACTCATAAGCCTGGATTCATCAAGTGCCAATACATCCTGCACTCCTAGTAACTGCCATTGATTAGAATAGCAATTGCTGCTGGTGTAAAATGTAGCCTATAAACACACTTGATGAATCACAGCCATACCATGTACCATTAAAATAGCAATATGAGTAAAGTCCTTATTGTAAAGGAGTCTGTTTTTTCATTTTGATCTAATTAAAATTACAAAGACGTAAGCAATAACCTATTTTTGCATTCCTGTGATTGTTCATACGTCAACAATACACTTCAGTGGAGTGAGATGTTTAAAGAGGAAGCATAGCACATGTATACCCCCGTAAATCGTATATTAGGAATAACCCTGTACCCGGGCATTCAAAGGTATCAGTATTACCATATTTTTTTTTTTTTAAAAGAAAAAAGTATTAAGTTGCTTTTGAGCAGGTGTAGATTTCTGCCATGGTAAATAAGGTGCGGGAGGAGGCCATGTCTCTTCTCTGACTTGCAGCACCCCCCTCCTGCCCATCAGGTGAGTTGGGGTTATGGCTGGTGTACGCCAGATAGAAGGTAAGAATCTGCGCGTTCTCTGTGGTGTATGCCATGGCGCATAGTACACATATTTTGCATACCTCCCAAGTGTCCCTCTTTTGGAGGGACAGTCCCTACTTTTGACTCATATCCCTCTGTCTCTCTTTGCCCCTTACATGTCCCTCTGATTGACCTAGAAATTAAATAATAAAATTTTTATGTTCTTCTAGAAAGTGTCTGGTTTCTTACTGTATAATAGGTCCAAACGTGCACATTTTTCTATTATATGGTGCAAGTTGGATCCTAAAAATTCTTATATTCAGATGAGTCATGTGACATTATGGCCCCTGTCACACATCATTTCACGCTTGCAGTTCATATGGCCCCATACTGGCGCCAAACGTCAGGGGGCGCCATCTGGATGGGAAATTAATGTACTTACCCATCCATCCTGCCCCCCGCTCGGCCCCTTGCCTGTCTGCCCGCCCTGCACTGTAACTGTTACATATAGAACAGGAATGGAGCGTGGGTGCATAGATATGAGATGATCTGCAGGGTGTTGTGTGCATAGATATGAGATGTTTTGCAGGTCAGGGGTGTGTGGGTGCAAAGATATGCGATGTTCTGCAGTTCAGGGGTGTGTTGGTGCACTGTTATGCGATGTTCTGCAGGTTCAGGGGTGTGTGGGTGCACTGTTATGCGATGGGGAGAGCGGCCTCTTGTGACCTTATGGTAACTCGGCCACAAGAGTGCAGTGAAGAGAAAACACATGGCCCAGGTGAGTATAAGTGTTTTTTTTTGTTTGTTTTGGAGAATTACTGCTATATGGGAAGGGTTAGGGAGCACACAGGGGGTCTATATATAACTGGGGGCAGCACACAGGGGGTCTATGTATAACTGGGGGCAGCACACAGGGAGTCTATATATATATAACTGGGAGAGCACACAGGGGATCTATATACTTCTTGGGGAGCACACAGGGGGTCTATATACAGTACTTATGGGGCAGCACACAGGGGGTCTATATATATATATATATATATATATATAAATAACTGGGGGAGCACACAGGGGGTCTATATATACTTCTGGGAGAGCACACAGGGGATCTATATACTTATGGGGCAGCACACAGGGGGTCTATATATAACTGGGGGAGCACACAGGGGGTCTATATACTTCTAGGGGAGCACACAGGAGATCTATATACTTATGGGGAAGCACTCAGGGGGTCTATATACTACTGGGGGCAGCACACAACAAACTATACTATATTGGGGCTGCACAGAGGGGCTTTACTACTATACTGGGGCACAGGGACACCTTAAAACTATGGGGCCACAGAGGGGTGTAACTACTATATAGGGATACAGAGGGGGGGTAACTACTGTATGTGTTGGAGCTTAAAATGTTTCTCGGACAGATTCTTGAGAGAAGATTCACAGCCAGGAGACAACTTCAAGGTGGCCCATGCTGGATAGAGAGAAAAAGAAAATGTGACAGATCGGAGAAGACACCCCATGTGAGTTGCTGGATGTAACTGCACAGTTATAGGGTTGTAGTGATAGGGGTCATGGTGTAGTGGTATTATGTAATGGTATCATTGGTGATATATTTCTGTTCTGTTCAGTGCAGTTTTCATGTGATATGTAATCACTGTGTGGTGGATATAGTGTTATAAGATAATTACTGTATGTTTTGGGGCTCTTAATACAGTGTGGGGGCACATTCAGGGCATTATACTGTGTGGGGAGCACCAATTCTAATAAGGGGGGGGGGGCACCATTTGCCTTCTCTGCCTAGGGCACCAAAACTCCTTGTCCCGGCCCTGGCCCCATACACACATCTGTAGGTGTTAGGTGTTACGAACATGATCCATGCTGCAAAACAATGATTAAGCGTGTATACGTGTCACCTATTTGACAGTGGGTGCCTGCAAATGCTGACACTTACTGAAACACATTTGTAATCCAATCCGCAATTACTGATGAGTGAATGGAACCTAAGGATGCAGTCACACATACAGGATCTGCTGCAGATTAGCAGATATCAATGTAATAAATGTATGCAGCAATCTGCAGCAGCTCCTGTATGTGTGATTGCATCATTGAATTAAAAATTATAAAAATGTCTGTAAAATTCCTAGTATCAACCCCAACCACAAGTATCAACTACAAGTTTTCCCATTTACCATCCCTCCAGAGTCTGTTTTCATTTTAATTTCCTCTTGTTGCCGGTCCCTGAAGCTCCAGTTAGTTTATTCATGTTTTCTTCGCTTCCTGATTTGGGCCTTCCCATGATGCACTTTGTCTCCTGTGATGTAAAACTGTTAGATGGCTTACAGCTTGCTCAGCCAATCAGAGCTGCGCAACCTGAGTCATCTGACAAAGGGAGGCTGGCTTAACAGGGCTTAGACCCACCTCCCTCTTGATGATGTCATTGTCACAAAATGGCTGCCACAGAGCAGCCTTGGTACAGTCATTAGGTAAGAATGAATTTCCTTCACTTCCTGGTGAGGGATTGAGGGGGAAAAGATAGGGCAGAGTGGCAGAAAGGTGATTGAAGCACATTACAAAGTTATATAATGTAATGTATTTCAATTACTGGGAAAAGAACTGGGAAAAAGCTTTTTTAATTGAAGTACCCCTTTAAAGCATCCCAGAACTATAACCATATAAAATGACACAGGTCAGAAGATTTGAAAATTAGGCCCCGGTCCTTAAGGCCATTTTTGGCCTAGTCCTGAAAGGGTTAATGGGTTGCAGGCTCGATTACTGAGGTGGGATTACCTTGTTTCAATATGTTTCAATATTACAGCATTTACTTTATTTGCTGCAGGTACAGTAGGATTGCAGGATGTGATGCAATAACGGAAGAGAATGATGGTGAATGGAATGTTTACATAAAGCCACAGGCTTGCATGAGCGGAATTTTTGAAAGAAAGCTTTCAGCAGGTGAAAAGACTCTAACCTGCTAATACATCCCTACAGCGCTGAGGATTAGGGTACATTTCTTATCTTCATCCTCTGCACAGTTGTCATGAAATAAGCAGTCTTTCTCTTATGCTGATGAGTTGTTTTAATGCACTGGGGGAGGGACTACCGTTCCCCTCTGCTGATATTCATTAGAACAGCTGGTTCGGTGGCCATGCCCAAAGTGCACCAAAATTACTCATTAAAATAGGGAATAAGTAACTCACCTTCATCCTCAGCCCCCCACTATAGGGACATTTCAGCAGGTTAGATTCTTTACAGTACCTACCCTTATCCTGTTAGCCAGTTTTAACGTCAAATGTGGGAACTCATCTTACCCAACATTTGGGTTGTGCAGTTGTTTTCTCCTTCAATTCATTTAGAGTATGTTCACACTAAGTAATACGCATATTCACACTACGTAATAGCCCAGCTCTAGTATAATTGTAATTCCAAACATTATATTTGTTTCCAACTCTTTTTCTGCTTGATAAAAGGATGCTCATATTCTTTCTGTTACAGCTCCCATTCCCCTGCCTGACTGGATTGTATGCCTGTCAGCTAACTGGCTTGAAATTCCCTGCCAGGTGGACAGCTTTGATGGCTAAGAGGTGGCGTTATGCCCAGTAAAGCAGCTTTCAAGCCTCGAGCCATGAGGATGAGCTCTCAGTCCCTCTTATGCTCCAGCCTAGTTTAATATGTTAACAGCAGATACCGTCAAACATTGCATTTCATTACATGGAAAGTTTTCAACATCAGACCAGTTCCAGAGCTCACGATATACCATAGCAATGCTTACTAGCACTTTAATGATTACTTTTCAAGTTGACATATATATATATATATATATATATATATGTATATATATCCTACATTTTCTGTCTTCCACACCACTAATTTGTCACAATTTCAATAATTTCTCCCTTTCTGACAGCTGTCACAGGCATGTTTATTTATAAAGACAGAAGAGCAGACGAGCAGTCCCCTCTGAGGCCAATGTCAATGTTAATCTGAGATCAGGGAACCCTATACACAATCAGGCAAAGTATGCACTTTTATATGGCTTGTTTCACTTGTTTTAACTTGGTACAACCACAAAAAAAAGTATTACATTAAAAAGTAAAAAGAAAAATGGGCAAATATGGTTTTATATAATCTTGGTTAAATTAAAATTTATGATCGTGACCTCACCTGACTTAACATAGAATTCCTTCTCTAAACACCAGTATAGCTGCAATCTGGATATCAGTCATTTCATTTTCTCTGTTAATATAAATAGCTAAGAAACTTTCTGGAATGCTATTACAATGGCAATAACATTTTTTTATTTTTATTATCTGTAACTGCTCATGAAATTATAACAATTATGAAAGATTGTTTCTACAGCAATTTTGACAAAAATTTAGCTAATTTACAGCAATTCATGGCAAAATAGCATCAAAATCGTGGCCAAAATGCATCTTTAAAATAATTGCCATGTGTGAACACAGCCTACTCAATGTATCAAAAACCTAATAAAAACAGGTACAGTGGTACTTCCATTCTCGAAAAGCTCAGTGTTCAAACAATTGAGTTCTCAAACCATAATTTCCCCCAAAGTTTTGTTTGGTACTGTTACTTTAGTATCCGAACAAAACTGGGGGAGATAACTGTCGGTGGAACTATTGCTCAGTTATCAGAGGTGTTCAGGTACCACTGGTTAGACTACTGTCATTACGAAGAGATTCCCCACTGCTCTAAACAGGGTTTACACATGATTGTCATTACTTTTCCTACTAGTGAATATCCATGCAAGTAAAACTGCAATAGTGAACTTGTTCTTAAGTAATAATAGTAATAATATTAAAAATACTTAAAATAATTGTAATAAAAGATAATACATGCAAGTTGAAATGCAAATCCTGGCCACCTAGCCAGGTTTAAAAACCAAACAGCAGCAGCCTAGTAGTGCAAGGGTTTTTTTTTTTGGCCCTCCAGAGCCTAATAATACTAGACTGCTACTGCCCAGTCCAGGAGGGCCATATTTGATGGTACCCGGCTCTTCCCAGTACCCCTGGTGGCATTGTATACTGGGGTTATATTGAGGGGGGGTTAGTGTTAGACATTTTATACCGGCTTACACTAGGCCCCGACTTAGTAATGGATGCCATCTATCAGACAACTTCCACTACTAAGTCTGAAAGTAAAGAAAAATAAAACATAACACAATAGAGAAAAGTATTTTATTTGAAAAATAACACCCTACACACCTCATTGACCATTAAAAAAAACAAAATGCCGGTAATCGACGTAGTCCAAAAAATCCAATATAATCCACAGGATACCGATATCTAAAAAACAAAAGGTAAAAAAAAAGCCAGGAGCAGAACACCCATCATTGTTACAGGTATTCTGCGCCTTACAGTAGCAGCATCTTAGCAGATGCTGCTTACAGTATGGCACACAAGGGGTTAAGTATGGATGCAAGGCATCCATACTTAACCTCTTGTGTGCCAGACTGAACAATGTGGCCCAAGGGGGGGGTTAAGTGAGGATGATGGGTTTTGTCATAGTTGTATTAATCCGCAAAATAAAGATAACATGTCATTTATACTGCATAGTGTACGCCACTGGAGGGGGGCAATGACATACAAAATTTTTTTTCGTAATGTAATAAAAACTGACATATGTACCCCAAATGGTACCAATAAAAACTCATTTTTCAAAAATCAAGTCCCCAGAAGTGTTCAGTGAGCACTAAAATGCTTGAGTGCTCAACTCAAGTAAAGCCCCATTGAAATCAATGGGAGACTTGAGCATTTAACCAACTGACCCCTGATCAGTGGAGTGTGTCTGGATCACTTTCAAGTAACCTATTGCATTTTTTCATGGTAATATTTGTATCATTCATCCCTTGAAGGGATGTGTAAACGAAATATACAAAAATTGGAATGTAAAATTGCGAAGTGCTTCATTTCATCAGCATTCCGCTCATCAAGATGCCGGCCTTTCAGTACTGCTCTGCTTCCTGCCAATCCAACCCATGTGCTGGGGAAAAGCTGGATACAATCCTGGGAAACTGGGAAAAGTTTCCCAGTATTGGATCCAGCTTTCCTGGCATCCTGAAAGGAGTGGCATGAAGCAGCTCTGACAAGCCAGACAACGGAGCACAGATCAAATGAAGCACTTTAATAGTTTTTGAGGCTAAGTTCACATAATGTATAAATTCATTCTACAATGGCCGCAGTTGCAGTTGCTCCCGTCCAATTACCTGTAAGCCCCCTATGTTCGCACCTACCCTGGGTTGGTGCATTATAACAAGTCGCTGGGTGTACATTATACCAAATCACTGGGTGTGCATAACAAGTAACTGGGTGCTGGTTGTGCATTATTCCAAGCCACTGGGTGCTGTTAAGACATTTTGCACTACAATTAAAAAAAAAAAAGTCCCAGTCACAGACAGATTCGTGGGAGTGGTAATTGGGTGTCTGAGACCCAATTTGAATTGCCAGTGCTGTCAGCAAGAAAGCTCTAGAAGGGTCCAGGGTAGTTGACATGTTAAAAAAAAAATAGGTTCTGTGTGTGTCTATCCATTGGGGCTTTCTTTCTTTTTTCGGATATTTTAACCCCTTGCCTCTGCAGCCTGTTTTGTCGTTAATGCCCAGGGCTTATTTTTTAAATCTGACCTGTCTCTCTTTATGTAGTAATAACTCTGCAACGCTTTTAACTATCGCTGTTATTCTGAGATTGTTTTTTTCATGACATATTCCTCTTTATGTTTGTGGTATACTTTGGTTGATACACTCAGTAATTTTTTTGTAAAAAAAAAAAAAAAACATTTGCGCAGAACTTTGAAAAATTTACTTTCTTTATATTCAAAATTCTCTTGTTCTAAGAAAAATTGTTCTACAACATGATCTACAACAAGACTACTTTACAGTGATGTCATTTGGTGAATGTCCTTTTACTTATTAGGATGTTAGAGGGCTTTGAAATTTTGCAGCGATTTTTAAAATTTTCAGGAAAATGTCAAATTCTGATTTTATTAGGGACCAGTTCAATTCTGAAGTGGATTTTTGGGGCCTGTATGTTAGTTACCCTCATAAATCTCTCCATTGAAAAAACTGCACCCCTCAAAGTATTTCAAAGTAACATTTCAGAAGTTTATTAACCCGGGGGCTAGGTTCACACTATGTAACTGTGCGGCTGTATTTTTTATGCGGCTGTAAATGTGCGGATGAAACTCCGGCCGTGGGAAAAAATAGACATGCGGCTCAAAACATACGGTCATTTACTTGGAAATCTGGTTCAACTAAAAATAACAAATAAAATCTTAAGAAAGTGATGCAAACACCTCTGGATGCATCTGGGAAAGCAGGGAACACAGTTTACATGAATTGCTATTACCGGGGTTTGCGATCCTCTGCACTAATGCCGATGTCTCTCATGGTTAATCTATTAAAATAATAAAACACATTTTCATTGTAATAAAGTGCCTTTCGTTGTTCACTAATTAAATTTAAACTAATCCATCATTTTGCAATTAAATATACTGTTAAAATAAATAGATATATAAATAAATGTATATTTATATATATATTTATTTTTTGACAGTATATTGAATTGCACAATGATGGATTCGTTAGAATTAGATTATTGACCAACGAAACTGAATTTATTTAATCGAAAATGTGTTTTATTAATTAAATATTAATTAGTACAGGAAGCTCCATAAGCCGTTAATTCATATTGCCGGCAAAAGAGCATTCTGTACTAATCATCACTTTACTTTAATGAAAACATCAAATGTTTCTTCTAATTATGTTATCACAATAGCATTATTAGAAGAAACATTTAGAATTATATGTGCGCTCAGCTGATTGGCTGATCGGCTGAGCGCACATATAATGAGCCGGTCCGCAGCACAGTGACTTCATTGTGCTGCGGACCAGCGAAGAGGACACATCAGGGTGAGAATAGAGCTCTCCCCACCCCCTCCCCAGCACTGCACCCCGCCCAGCAAGGAAGGGGGGGGGTCACTTAACCCCTTCCTTGCTGGAATGGGTGCAGTCTGACATCAGTCTGGCCCCCAAGGGGTTAAGGGGGATGCAATACATCCTCCCTTAACCCCTTGGGGGCCAGACTGTAAGCAGCAATCTGTAAAGATGCTGCATACTGTAAGGTGCACAACACCGCTCACAATGATGGGTGTTGTGCTCCAGTTTGTGTGTTTTTTGTGTGTTTCTCCCTTTTTGTTTTTCAGATATCGGTATCCTGTGGATTACGTCGGATTCCGTGGACTACGTCGATGACCAGCGTTTTTTTAATGTTTTTTTTTTATAAAATGGTCAATGAGGGGTGTGGGGGTGTTTTTATTTGAATAAAAATTTTTTTTAACTTGTGTCTTGTCTTTATTTCTTTACTTTATAGACTTAGTAGTGGAAGCCGTCTAATAGAGCCGCCAATTTTGACGCTCCGGGACCACTGGCACCCAGCTCTTCCCAGTACCCCTGGTGGCATTGGGTACTGGGGTAATAATAGGGGGTTAGTGTTAGCCATTTTATACCGGCTAACACTAGGCCCCAACTTAGTAATGGATTCCATCTATTAGACGGCTTCCACTACTAAGTCTATAAAGTAAAGAAATAAAGACAAGACACAAGTTAAAAAATTTTTTTATTCAAATAAAAACACCCCCACACCCCTCATTGACCATTTTATAAAAAAAAACATTAAAAAAACGCTGGTCATCGACGTAGTCCACGGAATCCGACGTAATCCACAGGATACCGATATCTGAAAAACAAAAAGGGAGAAACACACAAAAAACACACAAACAGGAGCACAACACCCATCATTGTGAGCGGTGTTGTGCACCTTACAGTATGCAGCATCTTTACAGATCGCTGCTTACAGTCTGGCCCCCAAGGGGTTAAGGGAGGATGTATTGCATCCCCCTTAACCCCTTGGGGGCCAGACTGATGTCAGACTGAACCCATCCCAGCAAGGAAGGGGTTAACTGACCCCCCCCTTCCTTGCTGGGAGGGGTGCAGTGCTGGGGAGGGGGTGGGGAAAGCTCTATACTCACCCCGATGTGTCCTCTTCGCTGGTCCGCAGCACAATGAAGTCACTGTGCTGCGGACCGGCTCATTATATGTGCGCTCAGCCGATCAGCCAATCAGCTGAGCGCACATATAATTCTAAATGTTTCTTCTAATAATGCTATTGTCACAACATAATTAGAAGAAACATTTGATGTTTTCATTAAAGTAAAGTGATGATTAGTACAGAATGCTCTTTTGCCGGCAATATGAATTAACGGCTTATGGAGCTTCCTGTACTAATTAATATTTAATTAATAAAACACATTTTCGATTAAATAAATTCAGTTTCGTTGGTCAATAATTTAATTCTAACGAATCCATCATTGTGCAATTAAATATACTGTCAAAAAATAAATATATATATAAATATACATTTATTTATATATCTATTTATTTTAACAGTATATTTAATTGCCAAATGATGGATTCGTTAGAATTAAATTATTGACCAACGAAAGGGACTTTATTACAAAGAAAATGTGTTTTATTAATTTAATATATTAACTATTAGAGGCATCGGCATTCGGCATCATTGCCGGCTATTTTTGAAGTACTCCGTACGGACCGCCTGTCAATCCTCGGCCGCATGTCCAGCCGCAAACAATGGTCTTGTTAATTTTTTACGGGTCCGTTTACGATCGGGCCGTAGATTCATACATAGTGTGCACTGTATCCTATACTTTCCAGCGTACGCATGAACCACCAAAAATACCGCCGCACAATTACATCCGCAAATACAGCCGCACAGTTACATAGTCTGAACCTGGCCTTTAGGTGTAAATTAAATTATTTTTTTTTTTTGCAGATATTCCATTTTAATCCATTTTTCCTTTAATACAGCAAATACTAACTTAGAAATGAAACTCAATATTTATTCTCCTTATTCCAATGTATCTAAAAATCCACCATATGTGGCCACAGTGTGTCACCTAACTCGACCACAGGCCACAGACATGACAGAGAGCTGATGAATTTTGGGGCCTTTTCTTATTTCAGTTTTTTTTAGCCATTATACTATTTCACAGAGGCCTTGCGGTGCCAAAATATTTGTGTAAGACAAGTTTACGTTTTCATCTGTACCATTCGGGGGGACATGTGTCACCCTGATAATTTTTTATTAAATTTTTATGAATAAAAAGACACAATTTAGTAGCTATTTTTCATAATTTTTTTGTACGCTGTTTACTATACGTTACATATGACATGTTATCATTATTCGTCAGTTCGGTACGATTACAGTGATATCCATGTTATATACAGTAGCTTTTGTTATAGTTTTTGGCATTTATACTATAAATACTCTTTGTGTCTTGCATATTGTAAGAGCAGTAATATTTTTATTTTTTCGTCAATGGAGTTATGTGAGGGCTTTTTTTGCGGCATAAGCTGATGTTTTTAGTGAAACACCTTTTGGGTACACGTGACGTTTTTTCTAAAATTTTTAGGGAGCAGAATTAACAAAAAAATGTCATTTTGGTTAGTTTTTTACTTTTATTTTTTTACGGTGTTAATGAGGCAAAATAATTAATGTAACCGGTTAATAGACTGGGTCATTGCGGATGTGGCGATATCAAATATATGTATCTCCCCTATTTATAGGGGAGGTCCGTTACTGACCTCTTTGCCTCTCTGCCTGTCAATCATCCCGCTGAGCGCTGACAGGCATATCGCTGTGACTAGACACTGGTGGGGAGCCACCCAAATGACTACTTCCCTGCCTGTGTATGTCACGAGCCAGGGGAATGAAAGTCATTTTCCCCCAGTATAAAGCTCCTGCTGCAGCTGTGGCTGGTATGTGCTGCAGCTGCTGCAGGAGCTTTATACATTGCTCCATACGTATGGAGGTCCATAGAAGTGTTACACTGCGAAACAGACTGTTACCACTTACCTGCTTGGTGTCTGCCTTATTTATGTCTGCACCTTATTTATCCTGCTTTCTGTGATGAACTAAAGCTACAAAATATTCATCGGATGGTGAGTGCTACCTCTTTCATTGTATCTACGTGAACAGTGTATATCACTTTAAGCTTCTCTTTATAGCCAGTGTTTGTGACATCAGAGAGGAGAGAAGCTAATAATAATCATAATAGTAATATCTATATATAAACTGTAATATAGTATTGACATATAAAGATATGTAATATATGGTGCCACCTTGCATTCATATCTAAAGTGTTTTCTTTAAATCTTAGTATGCTTTTTATAGTTACCAATCATGTCATGCCTTCAATTTATATCATCCACTAAGAAATGACAGCTGTAATCTGGTTGATATGGGAACACTCCCACCTTTCAATTATCATTGTGTTAAAATACTTCACATTAAAGCATTGCAACTCTATGCTAAATAAATGTTGGCAGCCACTAAGTGTGAATTTAGCACCTGTTACATCCGTACAATCATTTTTATAAAAAGAAAAAAAAAGAGGATGCAGATGAACCTGTTAACAGACACTTATTCACATTAATGGGATGGCTGCCACAGGAAACTATTGCAGATCATGTAATAAGTGACAGCACTAGATTATATCTTATAACTGAGAGGAGCATAAACCTTTATCTCTACCACATACTGTAACATAACAAACAACAATATCTTTCTATCATCTCTAAAATTTGGTATTCTATAACAGCTCATACTAGTGAAAACCCCTCTATTCTATTAGCATAGCCAGATGTACAAAATGTTTGTTTCCAGGATGGAAAAAAATGCAACTTGAAACCTATCACTAAACTAAAAGTAGCTATGAGTTCTAAAGCCCCCCAAAGCCCCAAAACTAACATGAAATGAAGATTAGTGAAACATAAACAGATAACTAATACACATAACAAATGTCCTTACTGCACATACACATTTTATAGCTGGTACATCCCTTTCTGTCTATAGTTATTGTACACAATACTATACAGTTTACAAAAAAAGATGCAGCTTCCCTTTTCTACTATCCAAATGACAAAAAACAATCTTAGGTGCTTAACTCCTATTAGCCTTTCTGAGGCTTGGGGACCTTAGTGGGGACCAGCTGGTAGGTCCCATCAGAGTCAGGCCATGCCTGGACACTTCGTCTTTGCAGATGTCACTGGGTCGGCCACTCTCTACCAACAAAAAATACCAAATCTGAGTTGTATCACTTTATGTATTAATAGCTGTTGAAATTTGTTACTTATCAAAACAATTCAAAATTATTTTTATGACACATTGTACATTATATTGTATGTTGGATTTAGTGTTTATATTTAAAGAAAATAAAAGATTTGCAACACAAATACACCCCAAAGACCCTTTTTTTTAGCCCAGTCACCATGCTTCCTCTGTTTGCACCACCAGTCTGGCATTTAAAGGGCCAGCATACACACCTCTGAATCTTCATCCATCTTGCCCTTTCAGTAATACCTATTTAAGGGTGTCTCATCCAACACCATGTGCTTAAAGGGGTTGTCCAGTGTTTTTAAATATATTGCTGGTGCATATAAAACTATAAACATGTTATGCATACGTACCTGTTTGCGCTCCATTGGTGTTGTCTTCTGGTGACCCCAGTGTCCCCCGCTGACTGCAGAACCTCCACTTCTAAAAGGGACTCTTCTCAGGAGTGACAGCCCACTGTCATTGGCGTTTAAGCGTTGTTGGTTCAAAGTGTTGCCAATGAAGGTGTGCTACTCTGATCCAGTTATTCCATATATTATGACTCATGCTTGTCTTTGAATTACGATACTGCCTGACCTCTACGGTATCAAACTAACTCTTGATATTGACCTGTTTTGCTGACATGAACCTGTGCCACCTGCCTCAACCTTCTGCTTGTATGTGACTGTCTCTAGCTCTGAGTATTGCTTTGACTCTCCTGTGTATGATTCAGACTGCTGACTACACTTATCTGCCTAGCTCACTGTTGCCATAGACCAGTACTTTGTGGCCCACTGGACCAGCTGCTACCTACACTGGGACACCTGGTATATGGTACTCTCCAAGTTGCTTCCGCACCCTAAAGCAGGTGTAGGAGTAAAAACCTAAGGGGTACTTAAACTCTTCTTCTAGGTGTGGCCCAAAACCCAACCAGTTCAACAACACATTGGGTCCACGCCCTTGGCCTATTACAGCACATTTGATACCTGTGATGCATTACAATGATTTTCACTGGTTTATGATTTATTTTTACAAATCTTTAAACTGTTTACATTGTGGTGACTGATGTACAAGGTACCATATGCATACATACAGCCATAAGTCTTCTAGGTAAATGGTAGGAGCTTGAGCTTTCCCAGCCTTTCTACTGAGAGGAACAGGAAGTTTAGCTACTCTAGCATAGAACAAGAAGGAGAGAGGAATGCACTACCCCTTCTTTCTGCAAGACTTTGCGGTTAGATGAGTTTTACTTGTTTTTGATTTATTTATTTAGCCAAAATGTAGAACTCTGAGTTAGGATGCCATTACTGAATGGGGGCATGGAAGGAGGAGCACTAAGGAGCGTACCAATATTGAGTAGAAGTCCCTATTAAGGGGGAGGGCACAAATACTGAGTGGTTTCCAAAAGGCATTATTACTAAGCAGAGATACTAAGGGGTTCCAATTAGGGATGGTCCGAACCCGAACTCTCGGCAATGATTCCCGCTGTTTGCCCTCTCCGTGGAGAGGGTGGATACAGCGGAAGGGCCACCTGGAAAACTGGTAAAACCAAAAGGTGCCAAAAATGACAAAAAAATGACCTGGAGATTGCGCTCACCACCAAAGCTATAGCCATAGGCTGTATCCCATAGCCATAGGCTGTATCCCAGTTTTCCAGGCGGTCCTCCCGCTGAATCCACTTGCTGGACGGAGCGGGCAGACAGCGGGAATCTGATGCCGAGCGTTCGGGTTCATACGAACCCGAACCTCGGCAGTTACGGACCATCCCTAGTTCCAATACTTAAAGGGAACTAATATTACTGAGTAAAGGCATTACTAGGGTGGCATTTCTGAGTGGAGGCACTGGGGGGGGCACTGTTACTAAGTGGGGGCAATAAGGGCATTAATACTGAGTGGAGGCAGTAAGGAACACTGATACTTAG
Source organism: Dendropsophus ebraccatus (assembly GCF_027789765.1). Classification (NCBI taxonomy): domain Eukaryota; kingdom Metazoa; phylum Chordata; class Amphibia; order Anura; family Hylidae; genus Dendropsophus; species Dendropsophus ebraccatus. The sequence continues at coordinate 68,785,147 of NC_091456.1, forward strand.
CGGAGGACACTTAGGGACAGCATAGCTGAGTGGGGGCAAGCTTAGACTGGCCCAGAGGAAGGCACGTACATTCCCCAGTAGGCTGCAGAGCTACAGGGAGCCTCCTCTTGTGTCTAGTTTTAACACAGGCACGGACACTTTCTGTAACTGATTGAACACTTGCGTCCTTTGTTATAGCAGTGGTAAGCCTACCTTTGCCCTTATTTGCCTTCCTCCTTAATTTAATAATGCAACTGGTCCCAAGAAAAACAAAGAGTAATTAATTCCATTGGTGGACCCTCTGCACCCCTGTTCAACAATAAGTGGGGAGCACTGTGGACTCCTACACAATGGTATTACTTTTTGGTTTTGTCAAAGGGTTTGAATAAGTTATATATTAAATGGATGCAAGATTAGTTTATAGCACCAACTATTAGTAAAATGTAAAACTCTAAAATTCTAAAATGGTAACTGTATCTGCAGTATAAACAGTATAGCCTGTCTGCACCTTAAGGAAAATAGGAAGTGTTATGTGCCATCTCCACCCTCCCTATGAATGACATGAGAAATACTCTGCTTCTATGTGTATAGCCTTTTAAAATTTTGTTAAAAAAAAAAAATAGACACCAAATTAGAAACCGTAAGCAGTATTTAAATATTTCAGATTTAATCAAATGTATAGATTTATAAGAAGGGATCATACTGTCTGCTGGTTAATTTATACTTAACTAAAAGCTTTTAATAATTTTCTTAGTAACAGGAGCAGAATTTCCAGTTTCTAGCTGTATCTGGGCTGGTTTAATCTTTTTCTGAGACAGAGCCCAGTTTTAACCAAGTGCACTCCTAACATAGCATGATATAAATCCCAATACATCATCCTTTGAACTTCTAGAGCTCATTAATTTGAGGGAATAGAAAAATATCCTATCCCCAAAGTAGAAGGGAAAGAATTCGTATTCGGAGCAGAGGAACCCTGTGGAGGAGTCCTCCCATCTGGTTGCTTCATTCTCAAAGACTACCAGAAGGTGCTTTAATGAGTCTTTTGTACCAAAGGCCACCTGCCACCAAAACTGAGGGTCTGTTAGAAAATCACTGCTAGTATCCTAATGCACAAATCACAGAGGGTTGGTGTTAAAATCCATTTGTTGGGTCTGGGAAAATGCTAATTGCATAAATGCTAATTAAGAAATTTCACCCAAAGCCTGGGAAAATGTTTTCGATAAACTTTCCAAGAATCCTTTTACTGCAAATTCTTAATTGTTTTTTGGGAAGCTAAAATGTGATGTTTGTGTAGGCTGCGCTCAAACATTAAACCCATTCTAATTGAAATTGTTGGCATAATTCTGTTACCATTTCTCATTAAACACAAGTTCAACCAATTTTATCCAGAGTTATTCCCAATTTCCATTGCTGACATGTAGAGTATTGTTAATATAGAGCCTTCACTTTTAATACTCCTTATAATAAAAAGCAGGTAAATGTCAAGGAGAATTCGAGATGATTGATACGGAAGTCATTCTTTGCTATCGATTGATGTGTATTTAATACATTTTTTTACATTGCATATTAAATAACACTATAAAAAAAAGTCAGACAAAAATCTCTTTGCAGATTTGCAGTGCAACTTTTGTCAACTAGCTAACAAGGTAAAATATATAATTTTATTTTTTTTGTCAATACCCTACTTTCTGCCAGAACCTATGTGCTCACTCTTCCTTTTATTTTATGAGATATGCAGAATTAGACACTTTTATTTCTTTCCTATTAATAAAAATTAGGGATATCCACATACTGAGATAGTAGAGGAATAGTACATCACAGAACTATAATATTATTTCATGGGGGCACTCAAGTATTTACTAAAAGTCAGGAGTTCTGACAGGTTCTCTTTAAAGACCAAACTGCCTGCATCCTTTAAGGGTTAAATCATGCAGTATTCAATCTAAGCCTAGTAGTAACAAGCTGTCACATCAGTCATTTGAGCGAACCCTCAAATGCACCTTCCTACTTGCTGATCTTGCGCTAGGTTGCAAGCAACAACTTGGCGACAGTCCCTACCCTGCTAATTGTTGGTGCCATCAGGTAGTACGAATAGTCAAGCAGTCCAGGTTAAAATGCAGTATGAAAATGTCAGGCCACAAACAAGACTTCAGAAGGATAACCAGTAAACAAGCCAGGGATCAATATCAAAATAGCAATGCAGTACCGAATCAGAAACCAGAGGGATTACTGTAAACCAACCCGAGGTCAGTAAAAACACAGAACAAGGCTGAACTCAGGGTCAAGGCACAAGCAAAAGGTCAGGGAAAACACATAAGATAAAATCATAAGAACAGCTGAGATAGTCAGGGAGGTTTGAATGGAGTGCCCGGACCTTGCCCCAGCAGCTTATTGGTGCGGCCTCCTAATGACCCGTATGACACACCCGCTGTGTAGAATGGCCGCACACCTGTCACTCCAGGATTCTCAGGCAAAAAGTCTCCTTAGGTGTGGTCGCAAGCCTGATGAAAGTGCAGAGCATTGCTTCTTGCAGGTTGAAGCTGTCTAGGCAGATGCATTCTGACACAAGATGAGACTGTGTCCTGTAGAGATCTTTTCATCATTCTCCACTTAAAGGGGTACTCCAGCGGAGGGGGGCTATTTTTGGATCTGGCCGGGGAGGAGGTGGCTGTGAGAAAAGACGTCCACTCACCTCCCCGGATCCAGCGGCGGGTCCCGTATCGCAGCGCTCCGGTCCCCGGTTCCCGGATGCTTCCTGGTGTCTGACGCGGGCTCGAGACGTGACGTCTCAGGTCCGCTCAGCCTGTCAGTAACAGAGACGAGATCTGTTTCAAGTCCGCTCAGATCCCGCCTCTGTCTCTGACTGGCTGAGCGGACTTGAGACGTCACGTCTCGAGCCCACGTCAGACACCAGGAAGCGGCCGGGAACCGGGGACCGGGGCGCCGCTATACGGGACCCGCCGCTGGATCCGGGGAGGTGAGTGGACGTCTTTTCTCTCAGCCACCTCCTCCCTGGTCAGATCCAAAAATAGCCCCCCTGCTGGAGTACCCCTTTAAGGGTGCATTCACACTCACCGCATTAGCAGCAGATTTCAAACTACTGTGAGAATGTAGTTCAAGCCATGGAATAAAAATCCACTGCGAGAATGCAAAGCCATAGACTGTAATTGTAACTCGCAGTGTGAAATCTGCTGCAAATGTGGTATGTGTGAACGCACACTAAATGAATAAAAGAAAAAAAAAAACATTTTGGAGATGGGCATTTAGATGGGCAGACTTTAAATGCACCAGATTTCAGACAAATGTAATGCACCAACATTTTGGCACATTGTTGGCATATGATATAACATTTCAGGCCACAGACCTGTTCCAACCCCAGTACCTGTTTGTTTTGGCACACAGCATATTTAATCTGTCTAAATTGCTGTGCATCACAGTTTTGACGCATATAGAGGCATGATGCAACAGCCATAGTAAATGTAAGTATTTTTTTTTTAGCATAAAACCATTGCTTCAAGTAAAGTCTTACTACACCATCTGAACCCTAAAAGTAATGTATAAGAGCCAAGCCACAAACAATACAGGCAGCAGCTATTGTGGTTATAGAGTAAATGCCAATACAAAGGCATATACAGATGTTACCTTTGGCTACTAGATGCATACTTAGTACTGAGGCACATGCACTTTAGAAGACCAAGCAAAGCTAAATGTGTTGTACACAGTTCTTTCTGTTCTGATTTTATGCTTAGAATTTTTTCAGTTTGTTTTAAACTTATGAGTAATAAAACTCTCCACTTTACAATCAATCATAGCGTTACACTGTGCACATAGGATGCAGAACTTCATTGTATGTTTAGATATTACTCTGTTATGTTTTTTCTTGGCTTCTACTATAACAAATCTCTGTTACTGCTGCCGGCCGGGGACCGCTCCAAGATGGCGCCATCCCCGGCTCGGCACTTGTTTGTTTTCGGCTGCAGCAGCAGAAAGCAAACGAGTGCCTATCTCATCGATCTATGCTGTATAACTATATACAGCATGAATCAATAATTGATCAGTGCACTTATACTAGAAGTCCCCCAGGGGGGCTTCTAGTAAAAGTGTAAAAGTTTTTAAAAAAAGTGATGTTATTAATAAAAAGCACCCTCCCCTAATAAAAGTTTGAATCACCCCCCTTTTCCCATGTTATAAATAAAAATAAATAAACTAGATTTGCATTTCCAGGGAAATACATAGTGCTTGAAAAGAGCGCCCCTTTACCAGTGACTTCCTTTTAACTTTAATCCTGGGTGCCATCCCTTTAAGAGCGACTTGGGTCCCATCCCTTTAAGAGCAACTTGGCTCCCGTCCCTTTAAGAGCGACATGGGTCCCTTTAGTAGCGACCTGGGTCGCTTTAAGAGCGACGTGGGTCCCTTCGCTCTTAAAGGGACCCAGGTCGCTCTTAAAGGGACCCAGGGATATTTAGCTCTTAAAGAGCCCCAGGTCGCTCTTAAAGGGCCCAATTTTGCTTTTAAAGGGACCCATTTCGCTCTTAAAGGGACCCAGGTCGCTCTTAAAGGGACCCAGATCGCTCTTAAAGGGACCCAAATCGCTCTTAAAGGGACCCAGGTTGCTCCTAAGGGGACCCATTTTGCTCTTAAAGGGACCCAGGTCGCTATTAAAGAGACCAATTTCGCTCTTAAAGGGACCCAGGTTGCTCTTAAAGGGACCCAGGTCGCTCTTAAAAGGACCCATTTTGCTCTTAAAGGGACCAATTTCACGCTAAAAGGGACCCAGGTTGCTCTTAAAGGGACCAATTCCACTCTTAAAGGGACCAATTTCACGCTTAAAGGGACCAATTTCGCTCTTAAAGGGACCCATTTTGCTCTTAAAGGGACCCAGGTCTTAAAGGGACATATTTCGCTCTTAAAGGGACATATTTCGCTCTTAAAGGGACCAATTTCACGCTTAAAGGGACCCATTTTGCTCTTAAAGGGACCCAGATCGCTCTTAAAGTAACACAGGTCGCTCTTAAAGGGACCCAGGTTGCTTTTAACCCTTTAAGGACCATGCTAACTTTCATTTTTGCGTTTTCGTTTTTTCCTCCATATGCTTAAAAGGCCATAGCACTTGCATTTTACACCTACAGACCCACATGAGCCCTTATTTTTTGCGTCACTAATTGTACTTCGCAATGACAGGCTGAATTTTTCCATAAAATATGCTGCGAAACCAGAAAAAAATTATATGCCCAGTGAAATTGAAAAAAAAAAACACAATTATTTTTCTTTGGGGGGGCTTCATTTTTACGCCGTGTGTCCTATGGAAAAACTTAGTTGTTATATATGTTCCTCAAGTCATTACGATTAAAACAATATGTAACATGTATAACTTTTATTGTATCTGATGGCCTGTAAAAAATTAAAACCATTGTTAACAAATATAAGTTCCTTAAAATCGCTCTATTCCCAGGCTTATAGCGCTTTTATCCTTTGGTCTATGGGGCTGTGTCAGGTGTCATTTTTTGCGCCATGATGTGTTCTTTCTATCGGTACCTTGATTGCGCATATGCGACTTTTTGATCGCTTTATATTACATTTTTTCTGGATTTGATGTGACCAAAAATGCGCAATTTTGCACTTTGGGATTTTTTGGCGCTGACGCCATTTACCGTGCGAGATCAGGAATGTGATTAATTAATAGTTCAAGCGATTACGCACGCGGCGATAGCAAACATGTTTATTTATTTATTTATTTATTTTTATTTGTAAAATGGGAAAAGGGGGGTGATTCAGACTTTTATTAGGGGAGGGGATTTTTTATTAATAAAAACACTTTTTTTAACTTTCCCTTACAGTAATATGAAGCCCCCTGGGGGACTTCTATATACACAGAACTGATCTCCCATTGAGATCAATCCTGTGTATATAATAGAGCAATGATCCATCAGATCGGTGCTCTATTATAATGGTCTGCTGCGGACCATCTGAATAGATTGCCGAGCCGGGATCAGCGTCATTCCGACGCTGAGCCCCGGCCGGCTCATTAGAACGGATCTCTACTCCGCGATCGCATCGCGGGGGGGAGATCCCCCACTGGACACCAGGGAGAGGGGGCACAGCTGCTATTCAAATGCAGCTGTCAGCTTTGACTGCAGCATTTGAATAGTTAATTAGCCGGCCGCGGCGATCGGTCGCGCCAGCTAATACACGCGGTCCCTGGCTGCACTTAGCAACCGGGGACCGCGCGCTTCAGAGAGGGCTCCCGCCGGGGTATACCCGTCATGCGTCGTTAAGAGGTTAAAGGGACCAATTGCGCTCTTAGGCTCGGTTCACACGTTGTAAGAGTGCGGCTGTATGTGCGGCTGTAATTGTGCGGCGGTATTTTTGATGGTTCGTGTGTATGCTGGGAAGTATAGGATATGCGGCTGCACAGTGCACACTATCTCTGAGTCTACGGCCCTATCGTAAACGGACCCGTAAAAAATGAACAAGACCATTGTTTGCGGCTGGACATGCGGCCGTGGATTGACAGGCGGTCCGTACGGAGTACTTCAAAAATAGCCGGCAATGATGCCGAATGCCGATGCCTCTAATAGTTAATATATTAAATTAATCAAAGACATTTTATTTGTAATCAAGACACTTTCGTTGATCAATAATTTATTTCTAACGAATCCATCATTTTGCAATTAAATATACTGTTAAAAAAAATAGATATATAAATAAATGTATATTTATCTATATATTTATTTTTTGACAGTATATTGAATTGCACAATGATGGATTCGTTAGAATTAAATTATTGACCAACGAAACTGAATTTATTTCCAAGAAAATGTGTTTTATTAATTAAATATTAATTAGTACAGGAAGCTCTATAAGCCGTGAATTCATATGCCGGCAATAGAGCATTCTGTACTAATCATCACTTTACTTTAATGAAAACATCAAATGTTTCTTCTAATTATGTTATGACAATAACATTATTAGAAGAAACATTTAGAATTATATGTGCGCTCAGCTGATTGGCTGTTCGGCTGAGCGCACATATAATAAGCCGGTCCGCAGTACAGTCACTTCATTGTGCTGCGGACCAGCGAAGAGGACACATCGGGGTGAGTATAGAGCTCTCCACACCCCCTCCCCGGCACTGCACCCATCCCAGCAAGGAAGGGGGGGTCAGTTAACCCCTTCCTTGCTGGGATGGGTGCAGTCTGACATCAGTCTGGCCCCCCGGGGGTTAAGGGGGATGCAATACATCCTCCCTTAACCCCTTGGGGGCCAGACTGTAAGCAGCGATCTGTAAAGATGCTGCATACTGTAAGGAGCACAACACCGCTCACAATGATGGGTGTTGTGCTCCTGTTTGTGTTTTTTTTGTGTGTTTCTCCCTTTTTGTTTTTCAGATATCGGTATCCTGGGGATTACGTCGGATTCCATGGACTACGTCGATGACCAGCGGTTGTTCTTTGAATTTTTTAAATAAAATGGTCAATGAGGGGTGTGGGGGTGTTTTTCTTTGAATAAAAAAAATTTTAAACTTGTGTCTTGTCTTTATTTCTTTACTTTTTAGACTTAGTAGTGGAAGCCGTCTAATAGACGGAATCCATTACTAAGTTGGGGCCTAGTGTTAGCCGGTATAAAATGGCTAACACTAACCCCCCATTATTACCCCAGTACCCAATGCCACCAGGGGTACTGGGAAGAGCCGGGTGCCAGTGGTCCCGGAGCGTCAAAATTGGCGCTCCTGGACCGGGCGGCAGCAGGCTGGTAAGATTTAGGCTGGGGAGGGCCTAAAACAATGGCTCTTCCCACCCTGGTGTTACCAGGCTGCTGTCGTTTGGTTTTTAACCCGGCTGGTTATAAAAATAGGGGGGACCCTATGCGGTTTTTTTTTTAAATAAATAATTAAAAAAAAACGCATAGGGTCCCCCCTATTTTTATAACCAGCCGGGTTAAAAACCAAACGACAGCAGCCTGGTAACACCAGGGTGGGAAGAGCCATTGGTTTAGGCCCTCCCCAGCCTAAATCTTACCAGCCTGCTGCCGCCCGGTCCAGGAGCGCCAATTTTGACGCTCCGGGACCACTGGCACCCGGCTCTTCCCAGTACCCCTGGTGGCATTGGGTACTGGGGTAATAATGGGGGGTTAGTGTTAGCCATTTTATACCGGCTAACACTAGGCCCCAACTTAGTAATGGATTCCGTCTATTAGACGGCTTCCACTACTAAGTCTAAAAAGTAAAGAAATAAAGACAAGACACAAGTTAAAAAAAATTTTTATTCAAAGAAAAACACCCCCACACCCCTCATTGACCATTTTATTTAAAAAATTCAAAGAACAACCGCTGGTCATCGACGTAGTCCATGGAATCCGACGTAATCCCCAGGATACCGATATCTGAAAAACAAAAAGGGAGAAACACACAAAAAAAACACAAACAGGAGCACAACACCCATCATTGTGAGCGGTGTTGTGCTCCTTACAGTATGCAGCATCTTTACAGATCGCTGCTTACAGTCTGACCCCCAAGGGGTTAAGGGAGGATGTATTGCATCCCCCTTAACCCCCGGGGGGCCAGACTGATGTCAGACTGCACCCATCCCAGCAAGGAAGGGGTTAACTGACCCCCCTTCCTTGCTGGGAGGGGTGCAGTGCTGGGGAGGGGGTGTGGAGAGCTCTATACTCACCCCGATGTGTCCTCTTCGCTGGTCCGCAGCACAATGAAGTGACTGTACTGCGGACCGGCTTATTATATGTGCGCTCAGCCGAACAGCCAATCAGCTGAGCACACATATAATTCTAAATGTTTCTTCTAATAATGTTATTGTCACAACATAATTAGAAGAAACATTTGATGTTTTGAGTAAAGTAAAGTGATGATTAGTACAGAATGCTCTATTGCCGGCATATGAATTCACGGCTTATAGAGCTTCCTGTACTAATTAATATTTAATTAATAAAACACATTTTCTTGGAAATAAATTCAGTTTCGTTGGTCAATAATTTAATTCTAACGAATCCATCATTGTGCAATTCAATATACTGTCAAAAAATAAATATATATATAAATATACATTTATTTATATATATATTTATTTTAACAGTATATTTAATTGCAAAATGATGGAATCGTTTACAATTAATTATTGAACAATAAAAGGGACTTTATTAGACAGAAAATGTGTTTTATTAATTCAATATATTAACCATGAGAGACATCGGCTATAGTGCAGAGGATCGCAAACCCCGGTAATAGCGATTCATGTAAACTGTTTCCCTGCTTTCCCAGATGCATCCAGAGGTGTTTGCATCACTTTCTTAACATTTTATTTGTTATTTTTAGTTGAACCAGATTTCAAAGTAAATGACCGTATGTTTTGAGCCGCATGTCTATTTTTTCCCACGGCCGGAGTTTCACCCGCACATTTACAGCCGCATAAAAAATACAGCCGCACAGTTACAGCGTGTGAACCCAGCTTTAAAGGGACCCATTTTGCTCTTAAAGGGACCCAGGTCGCTCTTAAAGGGACCCAGGTCGCTCTTAAAGGGACCAATTTAACTCTTAAAGGGACCAATTTCACGCTCAAAGGGACCCATTTTGCTCTTAAAGGGACCAAGGTCGCTCTTAAAGGGACCCATTTTGCTCTTAAAGGGACATATTTCACTCTTAAAGAGACACATTTCGCTCTTAAAGGGACCAATTTCACTCTTAAAGAACCAATTTCACGCTTAAAAGGGAAACATTTTGCTCCTAAAGGGACCCAGATCGCTCTTAAAGGGACCCAGATCGCTCTTAAAAGGACCCAGGTCGCTCTTAAAGGCACATATTTCGCTCTTAAAGGGACCCAGGTTGCTCTTAAAGGGACTCATTTCGCTCTTAAAGGGACCCAGGTCGCTCTTAAAGGGACCAATTTAACACTTAAAGGGACCCATTTTGCTCTTAAAGGGACATATTTCGCTCTTAAAGGGACCCATTTTGCTCTTAAAGGGACACAGATTGCTCTTAAAAGGACCCATTTTGCTCTTAAAGGGACATATTTCGCTCTTAAAGGGACACATTTCGCTCTTAAAGGGACCATTTTGCTCTTAAAGGGACCAATTTCACGCTTAAAATTACCCATTTTGCTCTTAAAGGGACCCAGATCGCTCTTAAAGGGACCCATTTTGCTCTTAAAGGGACCAATTTCACTCTTAAAGGGACCAATTTCACGCTTAAAGGGACCCATTTCGCTCTTAAAGGGACCCAGGTCGCTCTTAAAGGGACCCATTTTGCTCTTAAAGGGACCTATATCGCTCTTAAAGGGACACATTTTGCTCTTAAAGGGACCAATTTCACTCTTAAAGGGACCAATTTCACGCTTAATGGGACCCATTTCGCTCTTAAAGGGACCAAGGTCGCTCTTAAAAGGACCCATTTTGCTCTTAAAGGGACATATTTCGCTCTTAAAGGGACATGTTTTGCTCTTAAAGGGACCAATTTCACTCTTAAAGGGACCAATTTCACGCTTAAAGGGACCCATTTCGCTCTTAAAGGGACCAAGGTCGCTCTTAAAAGGACCCATTTTGCTCTTAAAGGGACATATTTCGCCTTTAAAGGGACATGTTTTGCTCTTAAAGGGACCAATTTCACTCTTAAAGGGACCAATTTCACTCTTAAAGGGACCCATTTCGCTCTTAAAGGGACCCAGGTCACTGGTAAAGGGACCCAGGTCGCTCTTAAAGGGTCCAATTTCGCTCTTAAAGGGACCCATTTTGCTCTTAAAGGGACATATTTTGCTCTTAAAGGGACCCAGGTTCTCTTAAAGGGACCCATTTCGCTCTTAAAGGGACCAATTTCGCTCTTAAAGGGACCCAGGTTGCTCTTAAAAGGGACCCAGGTCGCTCCTAAAGGGAACAATTTCACTCTTAAAGGGTCCAATTTCATGCTTAAAGGGACCCAGATCGCTCTTAACCCTTTAAGGACATGGCCTATTTTCGTTTTTACGTTTTCGGTTTTTCCTCCTTGTGTTTAAAAGGTCATAGCACTTGCATTTTTCCACCTAGAAACCCACATGACCCCTTATTTCTTGCGTCACTAATTGTACTTTGCAATTACAGGCTGAATTTTTGCATAAAGTACACTGCGAAACCAGAAAAAAATTCAAAGTGTGGTGAAATTGAAAAAAAAAACGCATTTCTTTTATTTGGGGGAAATGTGTTTTTACGCCATTCGCCCTGGGGTAAAACTGACTTGTTATGCATGTTCCTCAAGTCGTTACGATTAAAACGATATATAACATGTATAACTTATATTGTATCTGATGGCCTGTAAAAAATTCAAACCGTTGTTAACCAATATACATTCCTTAAAATCGCTCCATTCCCAGGCTTATAGCGCTTTTATCCTTTGGTCTATGGGGCTGAGCGAGGTGTCAGGTGTCATTTTTTGCGCCATGATGTGTTCTTTCTATCGGTACCTTGATTGCGCATATACGACTTTTTGATCGCTTTTTATTACATTTTTTCTGGATTTGATGCGACCAAAAATGCGCAATTTTGCACTTTGGGATTTTTTTGCGCTGACGCCGTTTACCGTACGAGATCAGGAATGTGATTAATTAATAGTTCGGGCGATTACGCACGCGGCGATACCAAACATGTTTATTTATTTATTTATTTGTTTACTTTTATTTAAAACCTGGGAAAAGGGGGGTGATTCAGACTTTTATTAGGGGAGGGGGCTTTTTACTATTAACAACACGTTTTTTTTTTTTTTTTTACACATATACTAGAAGCCCCCCCTGGGGGACTTCTAGTATATACACTTTGATCTCTCATAGAGATCTCTGCAGCATAGATATGCTGCAGAGATCCATGAGATCGGCACTCGTTTGCTTTCGGCTGCTGCAGCCGGAAACAAACGAGTGCCGAGCCGAGGACGGCGCCATCTTGGACGCGTCCCCGGCCGGCATCAGTAACGGAGATCGCTCCTCCGGGACAAGGTCCCGGAGGAGCGATCTCCCCCACTAGACACCAGGGAAACGTTGCCTCCGGTAATCGGAGGCAGCTGTCAACTTTGACAGCTGCCTCCGATTAGCTAATTAGCGGGCACGGCGATCGGACCGTGCCCGCTAATAGCGGCGGTCCCGGACTACACGCGGCACCCGGGATCGCGGCACTTCAAAGCGGGGCCGCCGCGCGGCCCCGCTTTGAAGTGCTAATGAGGACATAGGACGTACCGGTACGTCCTATGTCCTTAAGAGGTTAAAGGGACCAATTTGGCTCTTAAAGGGACCAATTTCACTCCTAAAGGGACCAATTTCACTCTTAAAGGGACCCATTTCTCTCTTAAAGGGACCCAGGTCGCTCTTAAAAGGACCCATTTTGCTCTTAAACGGACATATTTCGCTCTTAAAGGGACCCAGGTCGCTCTTAAAGGGACATATTTCGCTCTTGAAGGGATATATTTCGCTCCTAAAAGGACCCAGGTCACTCTTAAAGGGACCTAGGTCGCTCATAAAGGGACCCGGGTCACTCTTAAAGGGACCCAGGTTGCTTTAGCGACATTGGTCTCTTTAAGAGCGACATAGGTCCCATACCTTTTGGAGTGACTTGGGTCTCTCCCGTCTGTTCCGTTTAAGAGCAACTTGGGTCCCGTCCCTTTAAGAGCGACATGGATCCCTTTAAGAGCTACATGGGACTCTTTAAGAGCGACTTGGGTCCCGTCCCTTTAAGAGCGAATTGGGTCCCGTCCCTTTAAGAACGACTTGCGTCCCTTTTTAGAACGACTTGGGTCCCTTTTAAAAACGACTTGGGTCCCTTTAAGAGCAACATGGCTCCCGTCCCTTTAAGAGCGACTTGGGTCCCTTTGAGAGCGACTTGGTTTCCTTTAAGGGCGACCTGGGTCCCTTTAAGAGCGATCTGGGTACTTATAATGGTAAAGATCATTGCTCGGTTACCATGACAATCTTACTCATGTCAGTGAGACAAAATCATTAAGGACCTTCCATGTATTACATCTTCTATTGGCCAATAGTGGACATGTGACTGTGGATGTTGTGATACATGCCTGACGAGACCTTAGAGTTCCTATTGGCTGCTATATCTCAGCTATTTGCATATGTGCTGTGATTGGCTGTTAGCGGTTAGTGTGGCCATTATTTGCAATGGGCCATTATTTTCTAAGGGTACAAACCCACACACCGTATTCACAGCAGATATGCAGCAAAAACGCAGCAGATTTGAAGCAGATTTGGTGGTGCAGATTTGATGCTGTGTCCAGTTATTTAGATCTAATCTGCTGCGTATTTGTTGCGTGTTTGTTGCGCGTTTGTTGCGTATTTGCTGCGTATCGCAGCAGTAAATAAGCTGCGTATACGGTGTGTGGGTTTATACCCTAAGGGCGTATAGGTACGCCCTATTGCCGGTAAGGGCGTTCAGAGCGGGGCCGCATGGCGACCCCGTTCTGAACCGCGGCGGTCCCGGGTGCCGCTTGTAGCCCGGGACCGTAGGTATTAGCGGGTACGGTCCGATCGCCGTGCCCGCTAATACAGTAATCAGATGCAGCTGTCAAACATGACAGCTGCATCCGATTACCGGATCCAGCGTCTCCCTGGTGTCTAGTGGCGGAGATCGCTCCTCCGGGATGTTATCCCGGAGGAGCAATCTCCGTTTCTGAAGCCGGCCGGGGACCGCTCCAAAATGGCGCCGTCCCTGGCTCGGCACTCGTTTACTTTCAGCTGCAGCAGCCGAAAGCAAACGAGTGCCGATCTTGTGGATCTCTGCAGCATATCTATGCTGCAGAGATCTCAATGAGAGATCAAAGTGTATATACTAGAAGTCCCCCAGGGGGGCTTCTAGTATATGTGTAAAAAAAAAAAAATATAGTGTTGTTGTCAATAAAAAGCCCCCTCCCCTAATAAAAGTCTGAATCACCCCCCTTTTCCCAGGTTATAAATAAAAGTAAACAAATAAATAAATAAACATGTTTGCTATCGCCGCGTGCGTAATCGTCTGAACTATTAATTAATCCCATTACTGATCTCGTACCGTGAACGGCGTAAGCGCAAAAAAATCCCAAAGTGCAAAATTGCGCATTTTTGTTCGCATCAAATCCAGAAAAATTGGAATAAAAAGCGATCAAAAAGTCGTATATGCGCAATCAAGGTACCGATAGAAAGAACACATCATGGCGCAAAGAATAACCTTACAATGGCCCCATAGACCAAAGGATAAAAGCGCTATAAGCCTGGGAATGGAGCGATTTTAAGTGACGTATATTTGTTGACAATGGTTTGAATTTTTTACAGGCCATCCGATACAATATAAGTTATACATGTTACATATCGTTTTAATCGTAACGACTTGAGGAACGTGCATAACAAGTCAATTTTACCCCAGGGCGAATGGCGTAAAAACACATTTGCCCCAAATAAACAAAATGCGGGTTTTTTTTCAATTTCACCACACTTTAAATTTTTTTCTGGTTTCGCATTGTACTTTATGCAAAAATTCATCCTGTCATTGCAAAGTACAATTAGTGATGCAAAAAATAAGGGCTCATGTGGGTTTCTAGGTGGAAAAATGCAAGTGCTATGGCCTTTGATGCACAAGGAGGAAAAAACGAAAACGCAAAAATCGAAATTGGCTCTGTCCTTAAGGCGTTAAACGTAAATTTCTTAAAAACGACAAATCTGATCGAAACGAAAAATAGATAGCACACCACACACCGCCGAAGGCTTCAAAACGCAGTTTGTCTGTGTGTAAAGCGGAGTCTGTGTGTAAAGCGGTTCGGGCTGTATTACGCGCATAGGACACACGGCGCAAAAATGACCCCCCCCCCCCCCCTAAAGAAAAAGAATTGTGTTTTTTTTTCAATTTCATATAATTTTTTTACTGGTTTCGCAGCATATTTTATGCAAAAGTTCAGCCTGTCATTGCAAAGTACAATTAGTGACGCAAAAAATAAGGGTTCATGCGGGTCTGTAGGTGTAAAAGTAAAAATGCAAGTGCCATGGCCTTTTAAGCACAAGGAGGAAAAAATTAAAACACAAAAATGAAAATTAGCCTGGTCCTGAAGGGGTTAAGTGGTACTCCAGCCATTTAACATTTTTTTGCTATTGTGCTGGGGCTACATAAAACATAATAGACAGGCTATTCTTACCTAACCATGCTCCTCTGGGGTCATCCTGCAACAACTTTAGCTGTCCTGCAGAACACTCCCACCTGCTCAGCCAATCAATGGCCATGGCACTGCCACTTCATAGTAAAATAGTTCAGTGTACAGTATTAGTAAGTGTACTCACTGCACTTTTTGACAGCAGCTCCCTGATTACCTCATAGAGCTAATATCAGACACTCCTCCTCCAGGCTGTGCTGCCCTGCTTTGTGGTGTTTCTGTCCATAAAATGGCCGACATGGAGGAGCATGTGACCATGCCCCGTCCCCCCAGTATCCACGTTAGACATATACAGACTCAGGGGTGGAAACTGGGAGGGGGGGCATGGTCACGTGCTCCTCCATATCAGCCATCTTATGGACAAAAATACCACAGAGCAGGGCAGCCCAGCCTGGATGAGGGGATTCTGATTTTAGCTCCATGAGGTACACAGGGAGCTGCTGTCAGTATATACAGTGAGTACACTTACTTTTACTATACAGTGAACTATTTTACTATAAAGTGGCCAACCCCTATAACTGGCTAAGTGGGTTTTCACTGCCCAAACTAGCCCTTCTAGAAATGGCAGAGGGAGCATTCAGCGTGGGACCCAAACACTCTGCAGGAGGACCTCAGGGAGCATGGTTAGACAAGAATGGCATGTTTATTATGTTATGTATGTATAATGTTGAAATGTTATGCTGAAGTACCCCTTTAACTACGACTATAGTGTTTGTTAATACAAAAATAGTTCCAATTTGAAGGGAACAATTAAATAAATCGCATGTGCAAAACAATGTATCCCGCATATCAATCAATCCCAATATAACAAGGAAAACTCAAAAGACTACCAAAATATACCAAAACACTAATTGAGCATAACTTCCTTAATTCAAAAAAATATCCTTTATTGATAAAAATATGAGGTGAAGATATCATACATAAAAAATGAGGGAAAAGGTGATGACAGTACAAAATCCAGGGGACAAAAAACAAATATGGGTCAGAAGACTATTTATAAAAATGTATTACATGTAAGAAGGGCACAAGTTAATCAATAATACAGACAGCACGGTCCCAGTAAGTCAATAATTCTAGGTGCATTAGTGCATGTATAGCTAACTCACTAGACACAAATGGGATCTGTAAACATAACACACATAAGATTGCCACCGGCCCGAAACAAATTACTGTATAGTCATGATAATGGAGGTTATCCAGTCTTACCCATATTGCTGTTCCCCTGGCACACCCCGACGCGCGTTTCGCAGATGACCACTTTATCAAGGGGCATCCTTGATTTACAACTAAATTGTAATCCATGTTCCTCAAGTTGTTAGGATTACAACAATATGTAACTTGTGTAACTTTTATTTTATTTGATGGCTTTTAAAAAATGAAAACTTAAAAAAAAAAAAAAATTGTTCCTTAAAATTGCTCTATTACCATGCTTTATTTATTTATCCTTTGGTATACGGGGCTGTGTGTCATTTTTTGCACCACGATCTGTACTTTCTATCGGTACTTTGATTGCGCATATGCGACTTTTTAATAGCTTTTTATTATAATTTTTCTGGATTTGATGCAACCAAAAATGCGCAGTTTTGCACTTTGGATTTTTTTTGCACTTACGCCATTTACCATGAGAGATCAGGAATGAAATAAATTAATAGTTCTGGCATTTACCTACGCGGCGATACCAAACATGTTTATTTATTTATTTTAATTTTATTTTTAAAATAGGGCAAGGGGGGTGATTAAAACTTTTATTAGGGGAGGGGATTTTTTTACACACATACTAGATAGAAGTCCCCCTGGGGGACTTGTAGTATAACTACTCTGATCTCTGATTCAGATCTATGCAGCAAAGACACAGTATACTGCATGGATCAATGTGATCAGTGATCTATTGCTCTCAGCTGCAACTTTGACAGCTGCATTTAAAAGGCTAATTAGCGGGCACGGCGATTGGACCGTGCCCGCTAATCTCCGCAGTCCCCGGCTGCATAAAGCACCCGGGATTGCGGCGGTTCAGAGCGGGGTCACCGCGCGGCCCCTCTCTGAACGCCCTTAACGACGCAAGGGCGTACATTTACGCCCTTAATCGTTAAGGGGTTAATTAACTTATCAAAAACACATCATTAAAAACTGTGATTAGAGTATGGGAATGTGGTAGATAACCAATAGGATTGCAGACCTATGAATACTAGCTGCCATTGGCCCTGGCCTCAGTTTCAGCCACATCATCCCTCATTGTCGCCCCCCCCCCCCCAGATGTCTCCTTCTCCCTGAGGCAAAGAGTTCACATCTGCATTGTCCTTTATCCTGTCTTCACTTCCCTACCTCCTAGCCTGTATCATGCACACTCTGCCTTGCCTTGTCCCTGGGGGTCTAGAGGCTCATCTGCTTCTCACAGTGTGATCATGAGAAGCTGATCTGTTATACTTACAGGGCCAGGCCTCAGTGATCTAATGATGCTGGTTCCAGCTCAGCGATCACTTAGTAGAGGCTTTAGCAACTCCTAGTAATCAATAATGCAGTAATGTACTGCATTGATCCCTATGAGTAATCAGTGTATTGCTCATTAAAGTCCCCTTGGAGGGATCTACAAATTACTTTAAAACAATTAAATCTATATTAATTAAAAAAAATCCCATATCATATACCGAAAATTTCACCCCCATTTTCCTATTATACAAATAAATAAACAAAAAATAATAAACATGTTTGCTATCACCGCTTGCAGAATCACCCAAATTATTAAATTATCACAATCCTTATCTCACACGGTAAACGGTGTAATCACTAAAATAACGCAAAATAAGTGCAAAATTGCTGATTTTCGTTCACATCAAATCCTGAAAAAAATGAATAAAAAGTGATTGAAAAGCCCTGAAATGACATGTAGTATAGTGCTGGGAGAAAGGGAAGGGTGACATGTGTGTGTGTGTGTGTGTGTGGGGGGGGGGGGGGCGGGAAAAGGAATGGTGCTCTCGGGTCTTGTGCCCACGGCTGGGGGTAAGAGGAAACCTGAAAATCGAGTCACCTTTAAGTCTCCTTTCTGCTATTGGTTATACTCAGGTATATTTTGTAATGTTTACAAATATGTTATTTATGTTATTTATACAGTGATGCTTATATGCTGTGAAGTTGTAATGTTGAATAAAATTGGGTCGACTTTGCACCAAACTTTAGTGTCTGTGTCCATTTTATGGCTTAAGAAAGGGATTTTGTTAATGCAGAGTCTATCTAGGATATTCCCCTGTCAAGTTCCCTGTTAAGTTGCATATACAACAACGAGATACCGATAAAAAGTACAGCAAGAAATGACGACTTATAGCCACATAGACCAAAAATGAAAAGCGTTATAAGGATCAGCATACAGCAATTTTAACCCCCTTTTTTTTAAAGAAAGGTTTTTAATTTTTTAAAAGTAGTCAAATAAAATTAAAGCTATATAAGTTTCCTATTGATGTGATTCCAGTTTTACAACAGAGTGCCCTCCTAATTTTTTTTCCAATTTTACTGTAAATTATTATTTTTTTTGTTTCTCGGCATATTTTATAATAAAATCTTTCATTGTAAAGTACAATTAATGTCACAAAAAAATAAGATCTCACATGGTTTTGTAGGTGAAAAAAAAATAAGCGCTATGGCCTTTTAAACATGAGGAAAAAACAAAAGTGCAAAATTGAAAATTGGCCTGGTCCTTAAAGTGTCACTGTCAAAAGGTTTGATTGGTCCATGTCTAAGTGTTCAGACTAGTACCGATTGGGAGAACAAGCGGGGAGGGGACAGAACTTCAGCGCGTCCTCTCCCCGTCTGTATAAGAAAAAAGGATCAGGCTCCGTAGAGCTTTATTATATGCTCTTTTTTCTAACTCAGCGTGTAGAATGGACGTGCTGCAGCGCATCTTCTCCCTGCTCATTCTTCTGATTGGTACGGGTCTGAACACACCGATCAAAACTTTTGACATGTCTCCATGACATTTTGTAATGACAGTGACACTTTAAGGGGTAAAAATACTGTTGTATTTACTTGTATTAAAGGGGAACTCCGGGTAGAGGTAAAAAAAAAAAAATGAAACTTCTGCAGAAGCATATAACAATACTTACCTATCTATCCCAGTTTTGAAACGACCAAAAATCCATTTGTTTTGGGGGGTTTTGTTCTGTTTTGTGTTTCTGTACTTCCTGGTTGAGCAGATGTACACAGTACTACAGGTTCCAGAATGCAATGCTTTCCCTCAGCTGTTCCATCACAGTCCCCCACCCTGACCATTCCCCGCCCAAAGCTGTTGCAGAACATCTAGGCTGTGTTCACACATTGCAGTTTCATTGTGTTACTGAATTATTTGCAGTACTTTATCATTTCATTGTTGTCCCATCCACACAGCACGCTGTATTCTCAATCTGTAATGCTGATATTGGAATAAAGCAAAGAACTTTTTAAATATTTTTTTCCCCCTTTCTACACACATATTATGATCAAGCATCTTTTTTTTTGTTTATGCCTTGTTTTTTTGTGCAAGTGGGATTGGCAGTGTTGGCTCTTATCCTCTCTGCTGTTTAGCATTATATATTTGTGTTACTGCATCATTTTTGTGCAGATACTGCAGTACTGCAATGACACTCCAACATGTGTGAACACAGCCCTAATTTCTCTGTAGACTTTTGCAGAAAGCGAAAGTTAAAACACCTGCTGAGACTAGCAGACACACACAATGTGAGACAGAGGCATGGAATATTTGTCTCCTAAGGGGGGACAGCAGAAAGAGCAGGAGACAATGTGGATTGACACAGAGGCAATTTTTTTTCACTTCCTGGATTTCTATCAGCTACCAGTGACCATTGTGGCAGAACTGTACAGATACAGTAATACATTGTATAGACACATCTATATAACTTTTAATGTACTTTTAATAAAAAACAAGTTTTTCTTGTCAGGAGTTCCCCTTTAATAGTTATAAATTGGTCATGGTGAACTCAATAAAATCATATATTTCTGGAGTGCAATAATATTACAGGTTATAGATTTTGGAGAAAAATTTTAATTCAGGGATTTATTCACATTGCTAGAGATGAGTGAGTAGTAAAATATTCAATGGTTGAAATTAGCCCTGAATAGACCGTTTGAAAATTCAATCGAATATCTAAACACTTTGAAGTCAATGGGAGTTACATGCTCATTTCTTGGAAACCTAAATTCGACCACTTGGAAGTCATCAAGACGAAAATCAATCAATGTACATGCTGTTCTTGCGTTGCCTGCATGCTCCTAGGGCCGGTCACAGCCTCTCTGCATGGTTATTGGCTATAAAAAAAAATGCCAGCCTTGGTGGGGGGAGAAACAAATTTTTACTGCGTTTTTGCTTAGATACTCAATTGAAAATGACTACATGATCCGCCCACTGCACGGAGCAAACAAACAGCGGGAATCATTACCGAGGGTTCGGGTTCGTACAAACCCGAACCGAACTCGGTTCGTACCATCCCTACTACTAGTGCCTAACTTCTCCACCACCCTCCTCTCTTCTTATCTCTGCATTATCAGGCAAATCCGACTTTAGAGTGAAGACAGGTTCTGCTGTGTCCATTAAAACCTATGGAGGGAGAAGGGGTCAAAACAGAGGAGTGAGTAAGAAGAAGAGACACACATACCAGCTGTTTACTCACTGTTTGGGTACATAAAACGCTGGATTCACAGGTCAGAAAGGTCCATTTTTATCTAGCAGCTTGGGGGGGTAAGATTGAAGGATGTAAACTGCGTTTTCAGTCCTCCATGCGCAACTATCTCCTCTTGACCCTTCCGTTCTCCATAGGATAGAATGGACAAAGAAATCCTGCTTCATCTGAAGTGAGGGGGGGGAGCTGGAAAACTGCTTTTTGAGTACAAAAGGAAACTCTTTTGCCTAATAAAACCTATTAGAGAGTTTCTTAAAATAGCTTGAACTATTGATATTTATAGTTTTCTGAAAAATTACCCTGAAATGACAGTTACGCTTTAAGTTCAATAAATAAATCTTTATCGTGTCTCTTTTTTATATTTGGCAGATTAAGGGTAGCTTCACATGTACCATATCGCTGCGTTTTTAACAGTGTGTTTTTATCACTACGTTTTTAATGCTGCATTTTTGGTGCGTTTTTTACATGCGCGTTTTGATTTTCACATGATTTTTATGTGAAAATCAAAACTTGGATGTAAAAATCGCACCAAAAACGCAGCGTTAAAAACGCAGCGATAAAAACGCAGCGATACGGTACGTGTGAAGCTACCCTAAAGGAGAAGTCTGGGCTAAATCCCACCTGTCTGTGACATTAAACTTGGGTCATGATGTACCCAAAACCCAGGAGATGACAGGAGCTGTGTGATTTGGCGTAGCGCTGGATCGGCGAGATGTGAGCATATTGGCTTTTTTATTTTTTCCCCCACTCCTTGTTCGTACTGATTTTTTGCCCCGCGCTCCTAACTGTAAGGAGCAAAGTTGTCAGCCACAATATGATAGAAATGGTGCAGCAGAATACATTTTCTTTTAAATTAAACTTTATTTTTCTTTTTTTTTAACTATTTTCCATCAATAAATAGAAAGAAAAAGACATATACCAACATCAAATACATACGTAGAGATCACAGGATATAAATAAAACAACAATATCACCCCTTGTCCACCCCCCCACCCCGGTCCGCTAAGAGAAAAAGGAAGAAAAAAAAAACCTTCAGCAGTAATGTTTTTCAAACATAGTGACACATCTTTCCCACTCTGCCCTGTTCCACACTAACACCAGTTTAGCGTAAAAAAATTGTCTCACAATGGTCCTTCTATTTTCCCTTTGAATTTTTATGCTACTTGTATCACCCAAAAGGACAAACCGGACCTTCCTAGGGATTTTCACCCCTACCTCATTCGCATTGGTGTTAATAAGGGAGATGGGCCTGTACGACCCCACCTCCAATGGATCTTTTCCCTCTTTTGGAATTACAACAATTTCTGCCTCTCCTATAGATTTGGGAAGCCATCTGTCAATCAGAGATTGGTGAAGCGTCTCTAGGAGAGCTGGGAGGAGAATCTCTCTATGTTGTTTATAAACGCCAAAAGGCAAACCATCCTTACCTGGGGCTGAGTTCCCCCCGTTGAATAAAGAGCCCTATTCAACTCTGCCAAGGTTATGGGCCTATCAAGATCTTCCTTTTGATCTAAGGAGATTTTTGGAATAGCTATTGTGCTAAAATATTTCTTTAATTCTACCACCCTGTACTCTACTTCCGTTGTATACAATTGTGCATAAAATAATCTAAACTCTTCTAATTTTTTTTTTGTGTGTGTGTGGTGATTACCCCTTTTTCTGTTTAAATAGCCTCTATACCCTTTCTATTTTGTTGGTTTTTAATAAGTGCTAATAGTCCTTTATTTAATGTGCCTGAACCCTTATATCTCTTATCGCCCGCAAACTCTGTCTGGTGTCTAGCTTTTTCCAAAAAATATGCATCTAAATTATCTTGGGCCCTCTTTAACTCTTTGTGTACCCTTTGTGATGGTGTATTAACATGATCCTTTTCTAGACCACCCACCCTATCCCTTAAATTACTCTCCTCAACTTTAACCCCTTGCCTCAGCAACCTGTTTTGGCCTTAATGACCAGGGCCTCTTTTGCAAATCTGACCTGTGTCTCTTTATGTAGTAATAAAGTGCTTTTAGCTATTGCGGTTATTCTAAGATTGTTTTTTTTGTGACATATTCCTCTTTATGTTTGTGGTATAATTTGGTTGATAAACTCAGTTGTTTTTTGTAAAAATCACAACATTTGCGCAAAAAGTAGAAAAATTTACAATCCTTTATATTCAAAATTCTCTTTTTCTGAGAAAGATAGTCATGACACATGAACTAATTATTACTGCAACATCTACAACATGTCTGCTTTATAGTGACGTCATTTGGTAAACGTCCTTTTACTTTTTAGGATGTTAGAGGGCTTCAAAATTCTGCAGCGATTGTTCAAATTTTCAGAAAAATTTTAAATTTAGACTTTTTTAGAGACCAGTTCAGTTCCGAAGTGGATTTGTGGGTCCTGTATTTTAGTTACCTACATAAATCCCTCCACTGTAAAAACTGCACCCCTCAAAGTACTCAAAGTAACATTTCATAAGTTTATTAACCCTTTAGGTGTTTTGCAGAAATTTAAGCAAGTTGGAGGGGAATTTTTTTTTAAAGATATAAAATTTTAATTTCTTTTTTTCCTCTAACACAGCAAATACTAAGTGCGAAATACCACTCACTATTTATTCAGCTTATTCCAGAGTTTCTATAAATCCCCCCTATGTGGCCGCAGTGCATCACCTGACTGAACCACAGGCCACAGAAATTACAAAGAACTGGTGAATTTTGAGGCCTGTTTTTATTTCACTTTTTTTTTTAGCCATTAGACCATGTCACAGAGGCCTTGCGGTGCCAAAATATTTGTGTAAGACAAGTTGACATTTCCATCGGTACCATTCGGAGGGACATGTGACACCCTGATCATTTTTTATTTAATTTTTTATGAGGTGGTACGAATAAAAAACACAATTTAGCAGCAGTATACTGTTTGTGTCTTGCATATTGTAAGAGTAGTAATATTTAAATTTTTTTGCTAATGGAGTTATGTGAGGGCTTTTTTTTTTGCAGCATAAGCTGGCTTTCTTAGTGGTATACCTTTTGGGTACATGTGACATTCTGATTTTTTGACAGGGGGAGCACAGAGGGAGCTGGATCGGGGCGGGGGGGGGGAGCTGACGGGGGGGCACGGAGGGAGCTGACTCAGGGGGATCACGGAGGGAGCTGGATCGGTGCGGGGGGAGCTGACACAGGGGGAGCACGAAGGGAGCTGGATCGGGGCGGGGGGGAGCTGACGGAGGGAGCTGACAGGGGGGAGCACGGAGGGAGCTGACAGGGGGAGCACGGAGGGAGCTGACACAGGGGGAGCACGGAGGGAGCTGGATTGGGGCGGGGGGAGCTGGATCGGGGCGGGGTGAGCCTGGACACTACATCAGGAAGGAAGGGGGGCCTGAGGGGAGCATTACAGCAGTGGCGGCAGGAGGAGGCAACGTGCCGCAGCTTCCTCCTGCCGCCCGATCACCAGGACACATCAAATCTTCCCAGGGACGTCATGATGCGTTCTGGCACTGCTTTTCATGACGTCCCTGGACGTCATATTGGGGGAAGGGATTAAACTTCTTTTTCATGCAGCAAATTGCCCCAAAATAAAACCCTCTCAAACTCGCTTTTACCGCATCCCACACCCATTGTGTAGAGGCAGTGCCCCAATTAATCTCCCATTGCTCCTTAATATCCTTCCCGATTTTATCTTTACCCTCCAATATTTCCAACCAATACGGATTCAACTTAAATTTACTAAATGTTTTCCCCCTATTTGTATTTAATACAGTGAGAGTTGGTACATGATCCGAAAGAGCACGTTTTAGATATCTCATCTCCCCAACCTTATGCTCCATCTGCATATCTACCAGTACTAGGTCAATCCTTGACATCGTCTTACTGGATCTATTCCAGCAAAAAAAATCTTTCCTCTCTGGATTTTGGGTTCTCCAGTAGTCTGTGAGCCCTATTTCATTCAGTAGGAGAGAAAAAGGGGACCTGCCAGGGATCCTCACATTATCGTTCACCCTAACCCTATCCAGGTCTTCGTCTACTACTGAATTTAAATCACCCGCCACTAGGACTGGGCATTTCGGAAACTTTTGAACATAACTAAACAATTGCAACAGAATGTCTGGCCTAAACAGAGGCGGAAAATACATGAAAGCTAGAACACAAAGTAATCAATCTATTTTACAGTGAAAAAATATAAACCAACCTTCTCTATCAACCTTTAAATCCATAACTTGCCAATCTCTACCCCTATGGACCAGTACTACTACCCCTCTTGAATAATTAGAGTAAAGAGAATGGTATTCATTAACCCACCAAGATTTGTGCAGCACATGTTTCGTCTCCTCTACTAGATAGTGTTTCCAAGAGGGCAACAATGCCCGACATATAAATTTTTATGTAACTCAAGACTCCCACCCTTTTCCTCCTCTCATTCAGACCTCTGACATTCCATGTCATAATATTCACTGTCATTTAGCTAGGACCGGGAAAGAAGAAGAAGAAGAAGGAAAAAAAAAAAACATCCACCCCCACCGCCGAACCCCCAAACAACTTCTAGACACGTCCGTGCCCAAGCTACCCAACTTGGAGCATTCCTTTGATTCTCCTTACAAAGCTTGTGGGGACTAACCTCTACAAAATTACATCCCTTTATGTTCCATCCAGGTACTAGCCTCCTCAGGTGACCCGAAATAAAAAGCCCTGTCCTCAAACACAACCTTCAGTTTAACAGGGAACAAAGCATATCTGACATTTTTTTCCCTTAGCCGTTTTTTTACTCAAACAAAGGCCACTCTTTTTTCTGGGTTACCGATGAGTAGTCAGGATAAATAAAAATCTTGTTGTTATTAAGCAGAATTTCACCCAACTCTCTCCCTTTCCTCATAATGGCCTCCCTATCTCTGAAACACAGCACTTTAATAATAATTGCTCTCGGTTAGGCCCCTGGCGGAGGAGGTTTTGCTGGTACTCTGTGGGCCCTTTCGATAGAGAAATTCCCTGACCGACATTCCTGCCCCATTGTTGTAATCAGCCATTTCTGAATAAATCCCAATGGATCTTTCCCTTCTACTCCTTCCGGAAACCCTACCAGTCTCAGGTTACACCTCTGCGCCCGGTCCTCCAACTCAGTAACCTTTTTCTGCAGACTGTGATGCTCATCTTTCCAG
This sequence comes from Dendropsophus ebraccatus, assembly GCF_027789765.1. NCBI lineage: Eukaryota > Metazoa > Chordata > Amphibia > Anura > Hylidae > Dendropsophus > Dendropsophus ebraccatus. Next base: position 68,811,062 of record NC_091456.1, read on the forward strand.
TCCACCCACTCCCTTTTTATTGTTTTCATATCCTCTTCCACACTGGAAATCCCTTTTCCTGCCTCCTCCGCCTTCTCTCTCATTTTACTCATGTCTGCACACAATGTTGATATCTCAGTTGTGAGAGACCCAACCTGGGACGACAAACCAACAATGGAGGCATTACATTTTTGTATCGCATTTAGAATATCACTTAACCAACTGGGTTCTTCATTGTCACCTTTCCCTGTTACAATCAAGGATTCATCCCCTCCACCCTTTCCACCTATCTTCCCCTTAACACCAGCTCCTGGGGAGAAAAAGCTTTTATCTATTTTTCCAGATGGTTTGTCCTTTGCATCCTTACCCGGGCTACCCATCTTAGTAGCCTTACAACTCATTTTTACCTCTCCTCCCACTCCTTAGTGCCCTAAGTATGCCTCTAGTGGTGACCACATATACTTCTGCAGTTAAGAAAGAGTTTTTCCACAGATAATTTTGGTAGTAACCAAAGTAAATTAACAGTAAAGGCTATTTAGGCAGATTTTCCCTAATCACAATTACTTTCGATTCATATAATGAGGAGCCACTTTTCATGCGCACTTTAGTAACTCCTATGGTCGAAATCTATATTTTAACCCCTTGTTTCTCAGAGGCTATTCCTCATTCCTGGGGAAGGCAAATTCCCAAAACAATAGTAAATTAGTAGATAAGTGGGTTATCCAGTCATTTAAGCAAGTTCAATAGTTCATCCACTGTTGAGGGAAAATTAGAGTTTCCACAGATAGATTAAGATGAGTTAGTAAGAAGATATAGCCCGGCTAAGAATTACACATGGCACCCTATCTCTCCATCCGAATATACAGAGGGCCAGGCAAAGGACACCTTTTCAATCACCATTCATTCACCATTCAATGGCGCTTGTGTATTAGCCCTTAGTCTCGCATCCACTTAACCACTGTCCAGTAGGGGCCGAGTCATAAGAGGATAGAAAGTTAGTAAGTTAGCACAGTCATTTGGCAGCGTTAGTTGGCTTGATAGTGATCAGATCCAATGCAGCCCAAATAGCAGCCAGTAGTTTTCTGCCTTTAACCATGCGTATGTACAATATTAACCCCTTAATGACATCGGGCGTAAATTTACGCCCTGATGCCGGTAAGGGAGTTCTGAGCGGGGCCGCGCGGCGGCCCCGCTCTGAACCGCGCCAGTCCCAGGTGCCGCGTGTAGCCCGGGACCGTAGGTATTAGCGGGCACGGTCCGATCGCCGTGCCCGCTAATACAGTAATCAGATGCAGCTGTCAAACATGACAGCTGCATCCGATTACCGGATGCAGCGTCATCCCTGGTGTCTAGTGGGGAGATCGCTCCTCCGGGATGTTATCCCGGAGGAGCGATCTCCGTAAATGAAGCCGGCCAGGGACCGCTCCAAGATGGCGCCGTCCCCGGCTCGGCACTCGTTTACTTCCGGCTGCAGCAGCCGGAAGTAAACGAGTGCCTATCTCATGGATCTCTGCAGCATATCTATGCTGCAGAGATCTCAATGAGAGATCAAAGCACTTATACTAGAAGTCCCCCAGGGGGGCTTCTAGTATAAGTGTAAAAGTAAAAAAAAAAATGTCATTATTAGTAAAAATCCCCCTCCCCTAATAAAAGTCTGAATCACCCCCCTTTTCCCAGGTTATAAATAAAAGTAAATAAATAAATAAATAAATAAACATGTTTGCTATCGCCGCGTGCGTAATCGCCCGAACTATTAATTAATCACATTCCTGATCTCGCACGGTAAATGGCGTCAGCGCAAAAAATTCCCAAAGTGCAAAATTGCGCATTTTTGGTCGCATAAAATCCAGAAAAATTGTAATAAAAAGCGATTAAAAAGTCGTATATGCGCAATCAAGGTACCGATAGAAAGAACACATCATGGCGCAAAAAATGACACCTGACACAGCCCCATAGACCAAAGGATAAAAGCGCTATAAGCCTGGGAATGGAGCGGTTTTAAGTGTCGTATATTTGTTGACAATGGTTTAAATTTTTTACAGGCCATCAGATACAATATAAGTTATACATGTTACATATCGTTTTAATCGTAACGACTTGAGGAACATATATAATAAGTCAGTTTTACCCCAGGGCGAATGGCGTAAAAACACATTTCCCCCAAATAAACAAAATGCGTTTTTTTTTTCAATTTCACCACACTTTGAATTTTTTTCTGGTTTCGCAGTGTACTTTATGCAAAAATTCAGCCTGTCATTGCAAAGTACAATTAGTGACGCAAAAAATAAGGGCTCATGTGGGTCTCTAGGTGGGAAAATGCAAGTGCTATGGCCTTTTATGCACAAGGAGGAAAAACCGAAAACGCAAAAATCGAAATTTGCTCTGTCCTTAAAGGGTTAACAACCAGCTCAATCTCTGTACATCTCACCCCAGGGCAGCATAGGACAAGATCAGGGGACCCAGGGTCAGGGTTAATAAAACCCAGGGGCAGCGTCTCCGGTACCTTCCACACCAATGGGTGGATGGAGCTCACAAAAGATAGTACTTTGTACCAAAGACACTGACCCCTTTACTGAGGCCACATCAGCAATGGACAGTAACTTAGATAAGTTTTAGCCGCTCTTAAGAGATAATGCTGGCCCAACAGCATCAGAAGGCATCAAACAGATTATTGGACAGCTTGAAGATTGTCACTCTGCAGGTAGGGGACTTAATTGAGCACTGGCATAAGCAACTCACCAACCGGGACCCAGTTTCTCCTTCTCACACACAGACTCCGAGCCGCTCAGACCTTTGGCAAGTGAACCCCTCTCACCGGTTCCACCGCCTTCCGACACAGCGCACTCCTCTTCATTCGCTGAGCCAAGCGGGTCCCCGGTTGTTTAAACAAGGTGCTGCCACTCTTCCCACTTGAGCTCGGACTTGCGCCGTCCTGCGCATCCACGCTGCTTGCCCCTGAAGCGTTCCTCCTCTCTCTCAGCCGCCAGCCGCCCGACACACTACTACCGGCTAAAAAACGATTTTAGATCAAATCTGTCCAAGCTTCTCACCCGGCTACCATCATCAGGGAAACCTTTAAAACGTTACCCACGGCATATGCAGGATCGTCGGAGAACCGGCAGGCCAGGGTGAGCCTCAGCCCCTCCTCATGCTCCACCCACCCAAGCAGAGTACAAAAATTAGTCAGTACAATCAAACTTATGGGGGAAAAAAAAAAAGATTATCTTACAAAATATGGAAGATGGGTATAACAGGTCAGACCCTTTTAAATCTACTTTTCCTTTAAATATAAATCACTTACATTAGGGAGCACTGTAAGTAGAGATGAGCAAACTTACAGCCAGATGGCTGTATCCAAGATTTCAATGCATTCATCTTCTCCAGGCTGCAGGATTTAAATGCTGACCATACAGGTTTGCGCAAACTCAAACTTACTTTAAATGCGCTCATCTCTAGCTTTGAGTCTTTTAACTAGCATACAGAACTGTATATCAATTTACTAATTTAAGAATGGCAGTTATTGACATTAGGAAAGTGACTGATCAATTTTTAGGAATATGGTCTTAGGGGAGAATTTATCAAAATGGTTCTAAATGAGAAGTGGTCTATATCAGTGCTTCTCAATTCCAGTCCTCAGGCCTCACCAACAGGTCATGTTTTGAGGATTTCCTTAGTATTTCACAGGTGATATAATTGTATTTAGTGCATCAGGCATTAGCACAGGTGTCCTTTGTATGGGATAGCTTCAAAACATGACCTGTTGGAGAGGCCTGAGGACTGGAATTGAGAAGCACTGGTCTATATTATGCCTTTTGCCTTTAGTATGCTTTTTTCCCATGCTAAATTAATCAAAATGGTTAGAAATTTGGCATGGATGAGTGGATGCACCATTTCACCATCTTTGCCATTCACATGATCCCCCCCACACACACTATAATACATTAAGATGGGGAAACACCATGAGAAGGGGCAGAAAACTCTGCTATTTCTCAAGAACTTATGAGTAAAATTTTTACCCAATTTATCCATGAAAAATCTGAAAGAAGAATATCAAGCAGTGCATTATGAGGAATTTCTTCAGCTACTCCAAGTACTTCCTAAAATGGTGAATGCAGCTCTGGGTTCCAGCAGAATTATGAATGCAGCTCTGGGTTCCAGCAGAATAGTGAATGCAGCTCTGGATTCCAGCAGAATAGTGAATGCATCTATGGCTTTTGTAGGCAACATGATCTGTCATGAGTATGTAAGTGTTGTCCGGACAGGAGTGGCTTTACCCAATTTTGTGCTTTTTTGCACCTTTAAGGCATTTGTTAAATTAGACATTAAACATGTAGGTACAAAAAGAACTATTCTGAGAACAGTAACATGAGTGTTGTAAACTTTAGAAAAGTGAATGAAGCAAGGAAGTGATTGTGTAAAAATTTGCTACTTTTCTATGCCAAAAGACATATATAAAATGATGATAAATATCCTTCTTAATCTTTAAAAAAGTAATTGTACACCCACTGACAAACCTGAATGTTCTTGAGTATAGGAACAGGTTAGGATTCCTCCATGCAGATGCCATTGACAAATCAAAGCCAAGGAACTCACTGTCAAGTCAGCAGCATTATCCACAGAACCATCATATACTCATATCTCACCTTAACAAATTTATAAAACTATAACCCAACTTGATGTTCATATTATTATACATCTCACATCATTAACTCATTTGCTTGAGGTTTTGATGTAAAATTAGCATGCACACAGTCACTGTAGGCTGTACAAATTTGCCTCTGTATTTGTAAGAACATCTTAAAACATATAATTAACTTGCACACAAGTTTCTGGATCCCATTCAAACTCCATAGTAAAAGTTTCAGTCCTTGCCTGCTGATGATTAAAATTCTAAAAGACATTAAATAAATTGTTCCATGCTTCACTCTCCATGCATAATTCACTTACAGTATTATCCTCATATTTTTCCATACATTACAGTAGTAATTAAACTTAATGGATTGTTTGCAATATGTGTAACAACTCAGAATTTTCCAGCTGTTATGAGGAAATGTAAAATCCTTGTATATTTGCTCAAAAATTCCACTGATCTGCATATGTAACTAAGATATAAACGGACACATTTTGTTTACTCCTTGAAGTAAATACATATAGTATGGTTGCTTTCCAATTGTGCATTACAGTTATATTATTTATCTCCATTTTATTTTAAGCTGGGAATTTAAAAAATCTTTAGGATGACAATGTTAGCTGGAAGTCAGTGGAAGTTTATGATCTGCCCTACACACATGGGGGTGGGGGGGATTTATCAAACATGGTGTAAAATGAAACTGGCTCAGTTGCCCCTAGCAACCAATCAGATTCCACCTTTCATGTTCCACATAGTCTGTGAGGAATGAAAAGTGGAATCTGATTGGTTGCTAGGGGCAACTAAGCCAATGTTACTTCACACCATGTTTGAGAAATCTCGCACATGGTTTTTTTTTGGGGGGGGGGGCTGTCATTTTATCTCCTTTCTGGCATTTTTGAGGCTCTGTGGCAGTTTTTCCAAAACACAGCATGCTGAGGGTGTGGCTTTCCTCCCCCCCCCCCAAAAAAAAATATAATTTTTTTTCTCCTGATTTCAGGCATAAAAAATTGCAGGACATTCAGTTGCACAAAAAATTGGGACGTTTTTTTAAAATTTATTTTGAAAAAGTTGACAGAGCGTGGCATAAAAAGGGCATGACCATGACAGACCTCCAGATATATTATGTTTTCCGCCAGTGACCTGGGGATATAAGCGGATATCAGCAATAGCTTGGGCCTGGCACAGATTCCCGTGAGCGCTGAAAAATCCCTTACTGCACAAGCAGAATTAATAAGGGACCAGCACGTTTTAATAAATCGGCTGACATGAATGCCAGAAAAAACTAACTTAAGACCAGCTTGTTTTTCCTAGAAAATGTCCTCAAAGTTTATATTTTGAAAACAAATAAATTATATTTTCAACAGTAAATAAACAAGGGGGCAGATTTATCCAGCGCCGGAGTGACAGAAATCTACGTCAGCTTGGAGTTAAAGTAGATTCAACCTACAATTTTTACTGCTAGCAGTCATAAATTTGGCACGTGGGGGCAAGATTTAGCAGGTTTAAGCCTATCTGCACCGGGTGCAGGCCTTACTTAAATCCCCCCCATTGTATTTAGGAACCAATACACATAGTATACACTCCGTCCGGGATCTCTCGTGGCGCCGCAGAAAACGGAAATGTCAGTTTTCTGCGGGCGCTAGCTATTCCCTGAATAGCGGCCGCAGAAAACCCTGTCAGTGCACACTATGGAGTGACTGCAGTATCGTCCGGGATGATCTTTTCAGAGACGGGCCGTTCCGTGACCCGGCAGTGTGCGGGGAATAAGGAGGAAACAAGAAGCTGTGTAATATGGCCATCATTATGAACGGGGGCCCAACTTGTTGCTCCCTCATTGATTTGATGATTCAAGGAGCCTCAAAGTTCCACAAGTGTTGTGGCCTTTTCATTGTTACAAGGTACATTTTGACAAGGACTTGCAAGTGAATGGGACAGAGCATCGGTACAAAATGTGCAATTACCAGAGTACCAAGTCCCTTGTAATCACCAGATTGATATTGCTGGTCTATCTTAGGGAATAGGCCATCAATATTAAAATCCCAGGAAAACCTTTACATGTAATTTAAACTATAAACACAACAGACACAATATTCTTAGAATCTGGGTGATTGCCATAACATTCAGTACATTGCATCTGCTTGGTCAACCCACGGTTCTCAATTTCACAAGCAGTATCACAATTTGAAACATATCACATAATTTCATGTGCTGTTCCGTTCTTGGGCACTGACTCTTAGGAAACATTCTGGAATCAAAAGAAAAAAAAATCACATTGTATTGCTTCTTAGCCTTTTGGCTAAATTCAAATGTAGAGTCTGTTCTTATCAATTTAATATTTGATACGTCCCCTATCTAGGGACCATATAGTAAATAGATTTTTACCAGGTATTGCTTTGCTTCCAGGTTCAGTGCACAAAAATAAATTAATAAATAAATGAAAATCACATTGTTCACATCATTATCGGTTGCAGTTTTTCTACAATTGTGAGGACTCACAATTTTTCAGTCTTTTAATAACTTCTTTTGCTTAATTTGCTATCTCAAAAGAATGAAGAAAAATAATACAATAATTAGCAAGATGAAAGACAATGAAGACAATTTGCATTTATTCTAAAGCTTTGCTTCATAAGCATGAAATATTTCGCTTTACTTACAAAAACAAAACAATGTGCAAAAACCATTAACCTTCTAGTTACCCCTGACATAGTCTAAGGATTGCATTGAAACTCCTCCTTGATCTCATATTGCATTTATAAAATGGTTTATTTTAGCCCCCCCCCCCCCTCCAGAGGAATTCAGAATCCTTTTCCAAAGCATTTATACACCTTTCATGTGCTTATGGCTGAGCATGGCTGATTCAAACCGGGATTCTTAATATTTTAATTGTATTTGAAGTTTCCATAAATCACATTTATCATCTTTGATCAGTATGTTTGCTTTACAATGATGGCAGCTGCGTTCACTCATATGGAGTTATTGTCCTTGCTTCCATAAAGTAGTCCACATGTGTTAGCTTGCATGAAATTCTGTTGGATATTCCACTGTGGTCCTGTAGAGGGCAGTGTGTCATCTGTTTCCCGGGATGCTCATGTCATATTCACCCTAGAATTAATGAGGGCCTTTCAGGGTAGTAAACATTCTGGAGCAATACTGGAAACCTGACACTGCAGACAGGTACATATTGCTTGCTGTGAGAGACCATTAGAGAACTAATAAAACTTTTCGCTGCTGGTGAAGCAATGGGAATCATTAGCACATTTCTGCTAGTAGCAATATTATGGTATTCAAATCTTTCCTTGCCTCTGGATATATTGAAACATTATTAACCCTTCTGTTTTCTGGTTCCCAAGCTACCTAACCCTGCATCTGCAGTGAAAGTACATATTTAGGAAACAGAGCTACATTTATATGTAAGGTTTAAGTAGATGTTTATCAGCATACACAGTATAATTGGACTATAAAGATCTAGTGCATGTGGTTAAACATGCAATAAAAACATACTTGTCAGACTCGATTTATGCAATTAGGACTATGATATGAAAGAAAGCAAGTATAATACATGTTTTATACAAAAATTAAATTAACTATTTCCTATTTGGTCACTAACAATGGGTCCATTTTTATTTAAAATTTCTTTCTGCAAATAAAACTCCTACTTATGGCCCACAAGAATCCAAGTTACGTTGCATGTAGGCCAGGGTTCACGTGCACAATCCACTGACCACTGCTTCTAGGGATGCATTATAACTAGAGATGAACAAAGCAGACAGAAATTTGTTTGTTTACTTTCCCTGACAGGCGGGGTATAATACTTGCCTCTGTCCCATCAGAGCGGCTATTTTCTCATAGAGTCTGGCATAGCATTGATCACTATATGCAATCTAATGATTATATATAGTAGTCCCCTATTAAAAAAAAAAAAAAAAAAAAGCTTTTATCAACATGGTAAAACCCCTACCCAATAAAAGTTAAAATCACCACCTTTCCTATTTTACAAATACAAATATGTAAAAAAAACTTTATTAGATATTGTAGCATACAGAATTGTTCGATCTATTAAAGTATAACTATTGTTTCTGCTCGGTAAACGAAAATTGTTAAAAATTTTAAACCAGTATTGTTGAATTTTTATCTTATACCATTGAAAAAAATAGTGAAAAAAAAATCCCAATGCCTGTGACAAAAATCCCTTTGTCAAAAAGTGTCCCTTCATGTCATGCACAGGATTCAACACATTCCAAAGTTTTGCTTTGATTGTTTCCTTAAAGTACCCTAGTTAAATGTAATTACGTGCTAACAGGTGGGAGTATTTACTTTGTCCTCCTTATATGATTTACAACCATGTGGAAAGGTAGGTGTCCGGTGGTTAATACCTCCTGAGTCCTGACATAACCTGGAAAATTCTTGTCCCTTTACCCAGTTGCACACCAAATTCATTCTACCACAATCCATGTCTCTCTCCTATATTGGGCTGAGACACGCCTTTAAGGCTCAGTTTGGGGCATTTACCCCTCCAGGCATCCTTCTCCTAAATAGAGGAGGCTAAATAAAGAGAAAGCACAAGAGTGAGATGCAGGATGAACTTTATCAAGTGTACATGATAGAGTGAACCAGGTCACCTTTATGAAGTGTACATGCTGTCATGTAAACTTGATTAAGGGGACCTGGTACCCCAAAATGTGTTGTGTTACTATGATATAGAATAAAGAAGCCTTTAAAAGTATGTTCTTCAAGTTTGGAAGGTGCTTTGGAGCACTGCAACCCTATTGACAACTCTACACTTGGAACCTCTGGACATACTACAGCATCATCATGACTGAATTCTTTGTTCTCCCAAATAGAGGAACTCCTTAGGACTTCTGAACTTCTCAAATCCCTTAAACAAACTAACGCCCTCTTCCAGTCTGTTACATTTAAATCCTTTTCATGAGAATATGACGTGGTTGCATGATTTACCTCATCTAACACTGGATGATAGTAAGGACATTTAGGGCTCTTATTATGAAGCATTTATCAGTGCCCAAGGCTTTCTTATACAAAATATATTATGAAGCATTTATCAGTGCCCAAGGCTTTCTTATACAAAATAAATTTCTCAACAGGGTATACCGTTTGTCGATCAGCTGTAGTCATCCAAGGGTTACTGTTTCTGTACCGCATGGTCTGTACCAACCTATGAGAGATGCTGTTCTTTCTCTACCTATCTCTGCAATTTTTACACAACACCACCCCCAGGGGTACAGTTCAGTCTAGTCAGTCCAGTGTGGACTAGTGGTGGTAGTGGACACACATTTAGAGAACTCAGATACTTTCTTTCTTATAACAACGCTTACACTTAAGATTCAGTGCTAAACACTAAAGAGGAGGACAAGTCAGAGAACACCTCAACCCACGCCGTGAACATCTTTAAAAAAGCAGGACAGTATCCTAGAAAGAGGAACTGATCTGGATAGAGCAAAGCAGCCAAGGGCCTACGTACTCTCGCAGCGCAGGTGACACTAGAAAACTTTGGACACTTTGCTCAATTCAGATAACCAGGAGTGGGGCTTGTGTCACCCTTGTGCCACCCTGCAGTGGCTCTGCAGTGTTTTTTGCATATTTGATTTCCCAGGGGTAGGGATGAGCGAACTTTTGAAAAGTTCGGTTCGGTTCGATCCGGCGAACTTTCGTAAAGTTCAGATTCGTACGAACCAAACCTAAAACGAACTTTGCTATAACGGATGAATAATTGCAGCTACAATAGTAGGAGTCTGATAGGGTATAGTTTAGTTGCAGTTGCTATTACAATGAAAAAAGTGGAAAAAATCAAAGTGCAAAAATAGTGGTAAAAAAAAATTAGCCAAGGTGTAAGTGATTACACGGAACATAGGACCAAAAGTTCCTTGGACCCAGTAGGGTGGAAAACAGACATTTGACAGTGGAACCCGCTGCAGTAATAGTACTGTATTGGACCCAGTGTGGTTGAGAACAGACAATTGATGGAGGAGGAGGAGGCAGTAACACTTGATTGCACCCAGCCCAGTATGATTGAAAAGAGACTACTGGAGGAGGCAGCACCACTTGATTGCACCCAGCCCACTATGATTTAGAACAGACTATTTAAAATGGAGGAGGAGGGGGGGGCAGTACCTGATTGCACCCAGGCCAGTATGGTTGAGAACAGACAATTCACAGAGGAGGAGGATGTTCAGCCTTGGAGTGGTAGCCTAGGAATCCTCGCTGATGATGTTGTTCGCCGCACTTTCAAGAATTTGGACGGGTGGGATTATGTCGTTGATCCCATAGTCATGCCTGCTCACAAACAGAGTCGCGTCCTCAAAAGGGATCAACAATTGGCAGGACATGTTCGAAGAAACCTGTGCACTATGAGGTTTATCACATGTGCCACACAAGGTGTATGACTCAGCCCTCCCTGGTGCACTGCAGAGACAATGTTCTTCCCTTTGTGGGGTACAACACTTCCCATCGTTAGTTGAGCTGGGATCAGCCATTCATATATCTCCTTCTTCTCCCTGATGGTCCAGAGGAGCTCCTGCCCACTGTGGCTCCGTTCACCCAGGCTCACAAAATGGAGGACAGACTGAGAGCGCCGGGCCTTACATCGTTGGTAAGACACCGGGGTAGGTTGGACTGCAGTCAAAGCGGTGGATGGTTGCAAGCTAGTAGAGGCAGAACTTTAGCAGAACTGGCCCCCTAAAGCACCGGGGAGGTGACATTGGCAAGAATGGGCTAACTTTTTGGTGGTCTTCTGGGGGAATGTTGACCCAATGGACAGTAACAGATATGTACTGCCCTTGCCCATAATTAAAGGACCGGACATTAGCACTAGGGTGCACGGTCTTGGACACCAAGAATCCCAATGAGTCGTCAACATTTTTCTTCAAAACAGTGATGGGACAGCTGATGAGACTTTTTTTTTCTTGGACTGTGATGGGACTTTTTTTGTTTTTTTTTTTACTTTTTTTGTTGCGTCTAAACCGGGTTCTCCTATTTTTTTGAACCTTTAGTTGTAAAGATATGAACTAAGATTTTTCCTTAATAAATTTGATAAGCTTGAACACTGAAGTTGCTTTCATGTGTCTTGTTTGATACTCACAGACAGCTGTCACATTACATTTTTGATTAGGCAGCACCCAGGTATATCTGAGGAGACTAATTAAAGGTCTCACCCTAACAGGGCTGACGGCACACATCTTGATATTCACAGAAAACCAGGATATAAGGCATAATAGGAGTAATAATCCCTTGTATCCTGGTCTATTCTGTGAAAAAAAGTACAATTTTGTGTCGCCGTTGTTATTTTTACCAGATTGGTAACAAACTTTCTCAAAGTTCGGTTTGGTGCCAAAGTTCGTAACGCATCTGGTTCGTAACGGTTCAGTTCGCTCATCCCTACCCAGGGGCAATGTCCTAGGTACACTGACGTCGAGACACGTGATGGTGTCTCTGTGGTGTTTTGGTTGATCTCCCTGAGGTCAACCAGCGTCCTTTTGCATGCACTTACTAGGCATTGCTCCCACTAGCCAGAATCAGAAGCCACACTGATGAGGGGCAAACACCCCTAAACAGCTGTCTGTGGATAGATACATTGCTTGGGTGGTTTTCTTGACTTGAGGCATCCGCTTCTTTTTTCCTTCCTGGAGGAAGGTCTAGCTAACTCACTGACGTCGAGACATGGGATGGTGTCTCTGCATTGTTTTTTTGCAGATTTAATTTCCCAGGAGGCAATGTCTTAGATACACTGATGCTAAGACAGGTCATGGTGTCTCTGCGGTGTTTTGGCTGATCTCCCTGAGGTCAACCAGCACCTTTTGCATGAGCTATATTCCACCGACCAACCACCATAGAAGTGGCGTCACCGGGAACAACTCAACAGGTGACCGGTCGAGCAGACACCACATAGGAAGTGCCCTCCAAAATTTGACAAGTTATGGTCCCCATGGACTGTCCTTATGAATAGAGATGAGCGAACATGCTCGTCCGAGCTTGGTACCCGTTCGAGTATTAGGGTACTCAAAGGTGCTCGGTACTTGGGCAAGCATCTCGCGATACTCGAGGAAATGGCATCTTCCTCCTCCTACATGTTTGGCAGATTTTTCTCAACCAATCAACATGCAGGAGAGGCTGACAGTGATTAGCTGGCCAGATCAGATGACCTGGGCATCTAAGAATCAGGTCCCACGATGCTTACTTCAGACGCAGGCTGGATGAGCTTATGGAGAGAGCCGCTGTCTGTCAGGGAGAGTGTTAGGGTGGGGGCTCAGTATAAAGAAGTGACCCCAGAACATCACTAATATGGTAGGGGTAGATGGTTTTGTTCTATCCCCTAGTAGTGATGTTCTGGGGTCACTTCCTTACACTGAGCCCCCACAGATCTATGTATTCTGATCTGCCACAAAGCACCCAGTGTATAATGCACCTAGGACCCAACTAAAAGAGCTGCAGGCACTACAACTCCCAGCATGTACTGACAGTCTGCAGCCCTCAGGATATGCTGGGAGTTGTAGTGCCTGCAGCTGTTGTAGTTTGGTCCTATATGCTGGATGCTTTGTGGCAGATCAGAATACATAGATCTGTGGGGACTCAGTGTAGGGAAGTGACCCCAGAACATCACTAATAGGGAATAGATAAAAAACATCTACTCCTATCCCTATAAGTGCTGTTCTGGGGTCACTTCCCTACACTGAGCCCCCACAGATCTATGTATTCTTATATGCCACAAAGCATCCAGTGTATAGGACCCAACTACAACAGTTGCAGGCACTACAACTCCCAGCATGTACTGACAGTCTGCAGCCCTCAGGATATGCTGGGAGTTGTAGTGCCTGCAGCTCTTGTAGTTGGGTCCTAGTTTAACAGTTTGCGCTAGTGTACTGTAGTGACCGCGGGGCTGTGTCAGTACACTACCGCAAACCATACACTGACCCATTTAGACCCCAACGGTACACAGGCTCGGCACACTATAGAAGTGATTACAGTGCAGTTACTAATGACTCATAGGTGACGTCTTCTCCAATTGCCGTCTCTCACTTTTTGCTTTCTTCTCCATCTGGCGCAGCATCATGAAGACTTCTCTGGGGGTGACTGGGGCAAGAGGGCAGCTGGGGTGACGGGGAGGGGGAGCAGCTGGGGGTGGCAGGGGCAGAATCTGGGGAGGCAGGGGGAGCAGCTGGGGAAGGGGAGCAGATGGGGCAGGGGAAGAACCTGTGGGGTAGGGAGAGCAGCTGGGGTGGTGCAGGGGGGAAATCTGGGGGGGCAGGGGGAGAACCTGGGGGGCAGGAGCAGGGGGAGAAATTGGGGGGAAGGGAGAGCAGCTGGGGGGTGCAGAGGGAGAAGCTGGGGGGGCAGGGGAGAAGCTGGGGGGGCAGGGAGAGCAGCTGGGGGGGTGCAGGGGAAAAGCTGGGAGGGCAGGGGAGAAGCTGGGGGGCAGGGAGAGCAACTGGGGGGGTGCAGGGGGAAAGCTGGGAGAGCAGGGGGAGAAGCTGGGGGGGGGCAGGGGAGAAGCTGGGGGGGCAGGGAGAGCAGCTGGGGGGTGCAGGGGGGCAGCTGGGGGGGTGCAGGGGGGCAGCTGGGGGGGTGCAGGGGGAGAAACTAGGGGCTCAGGGAGAGCAGCTGGGGGGTGCAGAGGAGAAGCTTGGAGGGCAGGGGGAGAACCTGAGGGCATAGAGAGCAGTAGGGGGGGGCGGGGGCTGGGGAGAACCTGGGGGTACGGAGAGCAGCTGGGGAGGTAAAGGAGGAGAAGCTGGGAGGGCAGGGCTGGGGGAGAAACTGGGGGCATGGAGAGCAGCTGGGGGGGTGCAGGGGGAGAGGTTGGGGGGAAGGAGCAGGCGGGGAGCATCCAGGGCCCGGGGCCAGAGGCAGGCTAGTCAGGTTTGGCAGGTCCCCTCCCATACAGTTTCGTGGCCGGCCGGGGTGAGCTTCCGGCACACACTACCTCTATTACAAGCTGGAAGCAGCCCCACGGTCCTGGACTTCTCTCCTGACGTCATCACGCCGTGCAGGGGAGAAGTCCGGGAACACGGGGCTGCAGCTATGAGCTTTCGGCTTGTAATAGAGGTAGTGTGTGCCGGAAGCTCACCCCAGCCGGCCACGAAACTTCAACCCCCCCCCCCCCCCGGGGCGCGTACTAGGCACCCGTGGTCCGGTGCCTAGGGCGGCGGGGGTTAAAAATATTTTTTTTTTAGAAATTTTTTTTTTTTTCTCTGCGGGTGCCTAGTGGCAAATACGACCCTGCCTGTAGTGCATCTACACCTATCCCGGCCACATACTGCAATTTGTGCTTTTTTTAAAAAAAAAACACCTTAGTGGTAAATTCTTGGCTTGCCTAATACTGATGAGTGCTGTCTGTTAGTCAACAAAGCATTTTAGCGGTACATATTAGGCTCGCCTAATACTGGTGCATGCTCTTCCGTTCTATTCACAACAGTCTAGGTAAAATGTTTTTGCTCTTAGTTATATGTACTCCAGTCTAGAGTATACGTGTCTGCTTTCAGATACATTGGGGGACATTTATTAAGTCCGACGTTTTTTACGCCGGACTTATAAATGTCCCCGCATCTCCGGCGCTACGGAGATTTATGTAGAGGCGGACTGCCTCTATATAAATCCAGTGCGCGTCGGTGCGCACAGCTGAAAACGTACGCCACCTGAAAGGTGGAGTAGGTTTTCGGCGTATCTTTCAGTTTAAAAAATGATGAATCGCGCGGACTATGAGTCTGTGCCCCCCGTCCTGCCCCCTCCACGACTTAGTAATGGATTCCATCTATTAGATGGCTTCCACTACTAAGTCTATAAAGTAAAGAAATAAAGACAACACACAAGTGAATTTTTTTTTTATTCAAATAAAAACACCCCCACACCCCTCATTGACCATTTTATTAGAAAAAACACCAAACAACCGCTGGTCATCGACGTAGTCCACCGAATCCGACGTAATCCCCAAAATACCGATATCTGAAAAACAAAAAGGGAGAAACACACAAAAAACACACAAACAGGAGCACAACACCCATCATTGTGAGCGGTGTTGTGCTCCTTACAGTATGCAGCATCTTTACATATCGCTGCTTACAGTCTGGCCCCCAAGGGGTTAAGGGAGGATGTATTGCATCCCCCTTAACCCCTTGGGGGCCAGACTTATGTCAGACTGCACCTATCCCAGCAAGGAAGGGGTTAAGTGACCCCCCTTCCTTACTGGGATGGGTGCAGTGCTGGGGAAGGGGTGGGGAGAGCTTTATACTCACCCCGATGTGTCCTCTTTGCTGGTCCGCAGCACAATGAAGTCACAGTACTGCGGACCGGCTCTTTATATGTGCGCTCAGCCGATCAGCCAATCATTATAATTCAAAATGTTTCTTCTAATAATGCTATTGTGATAACATAATTAGAAGAAACATTTGATGTTTTAATTAAAGTAAAGTGATGATTAGTACAGAATGCTCTATGAATTAACGGCTTAATGGAGCTTCCTGTACTAATTAATATTTAATTAATAAAACACATTTTTGTTGTAATAAAATCAGTTTCGTTGTTCAATAATTTAATTCTAACGAATCCATCATTGTGCAATTAAATATACTGTCAAAAAATAAATATATATATAAATATACATTTATTTATATATATATATTTATTTTAACAGTATATTTAATTGCACAGTGATGGATTCGTTAGAATTAAATTATTGAACAACGAAAGGGACCGTATTACAAAGAAAATGTGTTTTATTATTTTAATATATTAACTATTAGAGGCATTCGGCATTATTGCCGACTATTTTTGAAGGACTCCTTACGGACCGCCTGTCAATCCACGGCCGTGAATTTGCATATTTCCAGCCGCAAACAATGGTCTTGTTCATTTTTTACGGGTCCGTTTACGATCAGGCCGTAGGCTCATACATAGTGTGCACTGTGCAGCTGTATATCGTATACTTTCCAGCGTACGCATGAACCGGAAAAATACCGCCGATGATTTACAGCCCGCAATACAGCCGCACAGATACAAAGTGTGAACCTAGCCTAAAGTAGGAAAGGAAAATGTGCTGAGCTCCATGCAGAGGTCAAGGGTTATCAGTGCACCAGCAGTAAAGCGAATTTTTCATTGTCTTCTGAGCTTAGGGTAACTAACACACAGCAGTACATTAGGGGTTAAGCAGAAGGTAGTCTGCTCCTGCAACTATGTATTTAACCATAAGGGCTCCTAATGGGCGCTTATAGGTAAAAACAGTGGACTGACAGAGCAAGCAGCCATTGTCTCTCTGCTCTGCCAGTCACTCTTGTGGCTGCAGCCAGGATTCTGCCATAATAGATTTTATTTTTTGGCCACATCACAGAGCATGAACTCTGTGTGTGTGTGTGTGTGTGTATATATATATATATATATATATATATATATATATATATATATATATATACATATACATAGTACTTTGTGTTGTACGTAGGGGAGGGGGCCCCTTAAATTTTTTTGCTATAGGGCCCTGTGAATCCTAGCTGAATCCCATGCCCCTGGTTCACCTACTACCTCATCTTACTTGGTCACTCTGTTGTCACCGGCATGCTGTGTCAGGCTAAATTTTTCGGTGGTTCACCTGCTACCTCATCTAACTTGGTCACTCTTATTGTCACTGCCATGCTGTGTCAGACTAAATTTTTGGGTGGTTCAGCTGCTACCTTAGTCTAACTTGGTCACTCTGTATTCACAGCCATGCTGTGTCAGGCAAAATTTTTGGGTGGTTCAAGTGCTACCCCATCTAACTTGGTCACTCTGTTATTAACACCATGCTGCTTCAGGCTGAATTTTTGGGTGGTTTAGCTGCTATCTCAGTCTAACCAAGCCACTCTGGGATTCATCCCCATGCTGTAAACTGCAATTTCAGTCAAACTATGTAATTTAGGGGTTCACCACCAAGGTGTGCCACAGTTCTAGGGGGTTCACCTGCAATCTCAGTCACAGACTGTCATTAAGGAGTGCACCACCATGCTTTTTCAAACCAATTTTTTCTGAGGGTCACCTCCAGGCTCTCACACACAATTTTTTTTGGAGGCTTGCCACTACACTGTCGCCCAAACTAGTCTTGAGGGTCACCACCAGGCTTTTGCCCAGATTTTGGCGTAATGTTACGGTTAGGCAGCCTCAGAGGCATCCATGCATGCTGCCCCTGCTGTTTTCTCTCTATTTCTGTGGTGTTTCCATCATTTTCTGAGGTTTCCAGTTTGTCAGGCAACCTTCCCTGTGCAGAGCTTTGGTCCCCTGCAAAAATGCTTGAGTCTTTCATTGTCTTCAATGGGGTTGGTTATTCGAAACAAGCACAGAGACATTTATCAAACCTTGTGCAAAGGAACATGGAGGTTGTAGCCTACAGCAGTCTATTTACCATCAGGTACATTGCTTTAAGATTTTTATATGAATAGACTGGTGCTGGTGCGGGGATGCCAGTGTTGCGGTCCTTCTTTTGAACCATGTCCCGTTCCCGCACACGGCGCCAATGTATTCAAGGGCCCCAGCCCGGCCTGAAGTACTGTAGACGGGCCCACTCACCCGTCTCCAGTGTGACAGTGTAATTCTAATGGAGACGTGGCACAGAGGGGAGGGCAGAACGTCACCGTGGGGGCCGGCGGGCTCGTCTCCAGTGCTTCAGGCCATGCAAGACCCTGAGAATACATTGGTGCCATTCCATTGAAGCAAAAATCTTAAAGCGATGTACCCGATGGTACATTTGCTTTAATTTTTGAAAAGGCCTCTGAAAATAAATGCTAGAATATGATTTTTGCTATAAGCAATTGCTCCACTGTTTCTTGTGCAGAAGGCTCGCTAAATCTCCCAAGTGTTTTCAATTGACCACTATGGGTCTTCTTTAACTCACCAACCATCTAATTATAATAAAATGATTTTTCTCATTCAAAAAGGCATTTTACATTGATCAGGCAAACACTTGTTTCCATTGCCCACTATAAATACCCTAGTGAAAAACTGATAAATGTCTGTCTTTGCCCATAGCAACTAATGAGAGCTCAACTTTTGTTTCATTTTTTCTGGTACAATGAAAGGTGAACTGTGATTGGTTGCAATGGGCAAATTACAATGTGCCTCTGATAAATAATGCATGTTTATAAAATGAAAGATTTGAATTAAGCCTGAAAATGACATTTGTCCATCAATCTAGACTATTAACCTGCAGTGTTGATCCAGAGGATCTTCATCCAATCTTGACCAATCACAATATATCCAGGGATCAACCATCTTTATAGTTAAATCTATTAACTATATTTTAAAAAGTGTACAATTTTGGCTTTCTATGCTAATTATAGAATGAATCCATGCTTCCCCATGTGAGAGTACTAGTGGCGTCGCTAGGCATAATCATTCGGGGCCTAAGCCCCGAATTAATCTTGCCTGGCCCCGAGATTTATTTGTTGCAGCCACCACCCACCTGCACCGAATTGGCAGCAGCCGCGGCCTCTGACCCCTGGCCTGACGGGCACCTCAGATTGGCCACCCTCAGGTACCACTCAGTCAAAGCTTCAGTTACGTCAATCATCATCCGCAGCTGCGCCACGCTTCTTGCCAGGCTCTCTTGTGCCCAGTCCAGCCTCTTTCCTGCCACTCGCTCCAGGAAATCACCCGGCAAGCTCACGCTGCTTCACCGCGACCTGGATGACCCGGCTGTTGGTAAGTATTGTAACCTGGGGGGGTTGGGGGGTAGCGCGCGTGTGCTTGTTTGCTGGGTTCTACAAGCATAAGCCTGTTGCATTAAATTGTGAGCACTTGTTAGAGGCACTTACAGTGGAAACAGATAGGCACAGCAAGGGTGCTCGTGCTGATCCTAGTGAACAGACATTACTGCCCTCCCCTTAGCTCTCTTTAGCAGCTCCATAAAGAATAAATGAATAAAGCTGCGGCATGAGCAAGCCACAGATCTATTCAACGGGAATTTCAGGGTCCTTGTTCTAGAGACTTTAGGGGGCCCCCTATTGGTTGTTAAGATGGGGCCCAGGTGGGTTAATATGTATGTATGTATGTGTGTGTGTGTATGTGTTGGGGGTGGGGGCTGAGATGGGGCCCAGATGGAGTAATATTTATGTGTGTATGTGTGTGTTGGGGAAGGGGGGGCTAAGATGGGGCTCAGGTGGGGTAGTATGTGTGTGAAAGGGGTCAGGTGAGGTAGTGTGTGTGGGGGGCGGTCAGGTGGGGTAGTATGCGAGTGTGTGGAGGGGGTCTGGTGAGGTTGTGTGGGGGGGATGAGGGTCAGGTGGGGTAGTGTGTGTATAGGGGGTTCAGATGGGGTCGTGTGTGTGTGTGGAAGGGTACAGCAGGGGTATTATTACTATATAGGGGCACATCAGGGGACATTATTACTATATGGGGGTACAACAGGGGCATTATTACTATATGGGGCACAGCAGGGGACATTATTTCTATATGGGGCACAGCAGGAGGCATTATTACTATATGGGGGCACATCAGGGGAATTATTACTATATAGGGGCACAGCAGGGGGAATTATTACTATATGAGGGTGCACAGCAGGGGGACATTTTACAATGTGGGGTAACACAGCAGGAGGCATTATTACTATGGGCACAACACTGGAAATTATTTCTATATGGAGGCACAGCAGAGGATCCTACACCAAAGACACCAAGCAGTAGAATTACTACTGTATAGGAGCCTATAGGTGGAAAAAGGGAAGGAAATTGAAGGAAAAGTGTGGAACCTAATATGTTTGTCTGGCAGGTTCTGAAGAGAAGAATTGCAACTGGAAGAAATCATCATGGTGGTCTGGGCTGAATCGAGAAGAAAAGGGAAAGAGATCTAAGATCAAAGAAGACGTCACCTGTGAGTCACTGAATGTTTTTTTTGCATTTTGTAGAACGTTATCTGTTAGGAGTTCCTCGAGGTAGAAAAGGTTGGGGAGCACTAGAGGATATTAGTTAGGGCAGACCTCCCAGAGGCTGTGTACAGGGGGTGCTATGAAGGAGCTGCCTGGGCAGTGGTGTGCACCACTACCGATTACAGTGACCCTGACAGGAGCCAAGTGCGGGCGGGTGGCTGCCTGTGTCTGCTTAGAAGCATCTAATATGAGTGTCAGCAATAGAGCTGGGCTAATAAAGCGATCATTGGGGCTACTAGGCTCTGCACTGGGCTCCTTCACTAAGCACTTGCGACGGCACTTGGAGGCCTGGGACCCGGATTTTTTAGGACCCTAGCAACGCCCCTGGAGAGTACCCTCATCCATTATATACAAAGCTATCAAGAGTGCTACAGCTGCAAGAGATATCAGCTTACGACTGCTCTTGAAGAAAGCATGGCAACTACTACTATACCCAGGACCACAGAGACCAGTGACATACTAGGACCTTGAACTAAAAAATATCAAGAGGTGGGTCCAGAGACAGGCCATGTTCAGATCCAGATGGCATCTAGGAGCAGGCCAATGTTGGAGAACAATGTCCAGGAACAGACTGGGGTCAAAATCAGAAGATATCAGTAGCATCTACAGTAGGAACAGGCCTTAGAAAGTACCAGGAGATCTGAAGAACAGACCTCTTGTGGAGTCAGGAGGTACCACAAGGAAAAACTAGTGACAGCCATGAATTGAACCAGAAGGTACAAGAAACAAAGAATATGAGTTGAATAATCAGAGGAACCAAAAGCACAATTGCAAGGGAACAGAATATATTTTAGGTACAGACTCGAGATGTAAAGAAGAGTAAAGAAGAGTCCAGTGAAGACCATTAGTCATACAAACGAGTGGTGAAGGGGTAGTACCACAGGGGCCAGGGATAATATTTAAGGGTCAAAACAGTGTAGCCAAGAATAGCAAGGAGTCTGTGTCAGAAGGATTTCCTATAGAGATGAGCGAATACTATTCGATCGAACAGCTATTCGATCACGGTCGAATATTCGTGCTAAAACGCAGTAAAAATTCAAGTCGCCCTCCCACATCCCCTGCCGCTTTTTTCCAGCCAATAGATATGCAGGGGTTAGGGACAGGCACTAGGAGTAGGCAGGACTTTAAAAAAAAACTCTAACTGTGATTGGCTGGCTAAACCATGTGACCTCCTGAATAAAAGAATAGGGATTTGAGATTCATGTCACTTGCTGGTTGGAACTAGAGAGAGACAGTCTGTATAGCAGGGAGAGGAAGGTTTTAGGTGAAGTTAGGTAGGACGGGACCCCCAAAAGCCCCTTTTAGGGCTGAAACTATATAAAACAGACATTTACAAGCTGTTGTGACACAGGCAGTGTATACACACACTGTAGAAGCAGTTGTGAGACAGGCAGTGTGTCAACTGTATAAGCTGTTGTGAGACAGGCAGTGTATACACACACTGAAGAAGTAGTTTTGAGACAGGCAATGCATACACACACTGTATAAGCTGTTGTGAGACAGGCAGTGTATACACACACTGTATAAGCAGTTGTGAGACAGGCAGTGTTTACACACTGTATAAGCTGTGGTGGGGAAGGCAGTGCATACACACTGTAGAAGCATTCGTGAGACAGCCAGTGTGTATACACTGTATAAGCTGTTGTGAGACAGGCAGTGTGTATACACAGTGTGTATACCCACTGATAGTGTATACGGCTGTATACTGTAATTGTGGGATAATACCTTTTATCTTGCTACTACAAATTTGCGCAGTTTGCATCCAATAAAGGCGCTGACCAGCTCTTTATTTCTATTGTTTTAAAAACAATTCTATATCCAGTATAGGGCTGTATACAGTTTGTGGGATAATATAGCTGTTAACTCGACTCAGAGATTTGAGCAGTCTGCGTCCAGGGAAGGCGCTGACCAGCCCTTTATTTCTATTGTTGTAAAAACAATTCTATATCCAGTATACGGCTGTATATGAAATAAGTTGTCCGAGTATTTTTTCCATTATACAAAGTGGTTATATTGTGTTTGGAGTCTATAGTTGATAGTCTGTGATAGTGGCATAATACTGAAAGTGGATATACATATGCAATATATTCATGTGTGCAGTTCACATCACTGGCTGGGCAATATATAACTCTGCAAACAATTGTATTTCACAAGTGTACTGAATAAATAAGAAACAAACTTACGTTAATATTACAGACCACCTAATACGTAGGCAAGTACCGCTAGACCAAAATGTACACTTCTACTTTACATTCAAGTACCCAGGCATGCTTCCCCTGCTGTCCCATATGCATTCCAGAGGTGTTGGCATCATTTACTAAGGTTTCATTGGGCACATGGTGACCTCCTGGTGGTTGAATCTTGATTTTTAAGTCCCAAGGATTTTTTCCCCATAGACTATAATAGGATTCGATATTCGATCGAATAGTCGAATATTGGGAGCTATTCAAATCGAATCGAATATTTCACTATTCGCTCATCTCTAATTGCCACATTTAACAGACATAGATCCAGGACTGGAGATCATCTCCAGGTCAAATAAGCTGATGATGCCAAATGGCATCTGGTTATGAGACATCCTTGCCAGATGCTAAACAATGGTCTACTACCACATAGGACACAGTAGAACAGTGCTGGAGCAGGGAATTATGAGTATAGCATTGTAGTACAGCTTATAATGACAGTCCGTATGTAGTTTTTAAGCTCTGTCAAAATTTGCTCTAAATTCTGCCCCTCAGAAAGGTAATTGGCTTCCTATACAATTGTCCCAAGTGTCTTAAATAATTAGATCACTCATTCCATTGGGAAAGGGACTGACAACCACTGTATGGTGCTGTACAATAGATTATGTATACAAGAGAAAAATAAATAAATGATTTTATTAGCTCTATAAGTTTACACCGCAGACGCACAGACTTGGAATTTCCTTCCACAGTTGCTTGTCATGAATCCTCTTTATTCTCTCTTTTATGTATCTTTATGGACTTCATAGCACATTAGTTATGTTCACCGCTGTGCATAAGATGCGGGCTGCAGGCTGACCACATAATATTGTATCTCCTTCACAGATTTACTATTTCCTCTGCATACCAGTACTGCTATACACAAGATTAATCAACCATGTGAGTATAGTCCTTCAAGTATTAACAATCCCTATTTCCCTTGTTATTTGGGCATGTAGTATAAATGAATTAGAAAAACTTCTCATAAAATCTCACATATGTGCAAAGCAGATGTGCCTTATGTGTTATTATACAGCCTTCTTATGAAGAACTTACTATTTTAAGAATGAGTGTTGAATTTTTAACAAGACGCCCGGTTCATCGGTATATAGATGTAGTGTTTATTTAAACATGTTGCTGCATTTGTGAGGGTTCAGTTCTTCCTTTCACACGCTTTCACTAAACTATTTGGTTAATGTCATATGGTAGTAATAAGAACAAAGGGGCTTTGTTTTAGACTGGATTTTTTCCAGAATGTACAGTATTTTAAATACAGTGAACTGTCAACAAAGCATTTGGGCACCACACGGTTTTAAAAGAATCAGCTACTGTCCTTGTATGATTCGTCTGTCTGGTTGGCAGAATGTATAAATATGTTCATAAAATTTATAAATTCGGATGACTTTTCCTTTTCAGGTATCTTCAGTTGACTTTTTCTAAATGATTACTAGAGAAAAAGGCAATTTGAGCATAAATTTGAGCATAAATTTGGATGAATTTTCCTTTCCAGATATCTTCAGTTGACTTTTTCTAAATGATTACTAGAGAAAAAGGCAATTTGAGCATGCTTGGGTTCATCGGAACCAGAGCGTGGAGAATTTGATCACCAGTGGCTGCAGAAGTTAGATGCAGCCCCAAGGCTGTACCCATATTTTCCAGGACTACCTAGGGCTGCATACAACTTCTTCAGCCACCGCTAATTAAATTCCACATGCTCAGATTTGGACACCGAGCATGCTCAATTATACATACTCTATTATACATCGTCTGCTTCACAGGATAAGGATTATGATCCAGTGAACCTTCTAGCCTATACCTTGATACTGAATTTTCTGTAGTTAAAGTGTTTCTTTTATTTGCAAAAACACAGAAATGTTACAGAAATGTGACAAAAGTTTTGATCAATCAAAATCGGCTGATCATTGTCTTTCAACATTTTTTAACCCCTAGACGACCCTGGACGTAGGGTTACGTCATGGAAGTCTGTCCCCAGACGACCCATGACGTAACCTTACGTCCTGGGTGTTTTTCCCGCTATGAAGCGCGCTCCGGAGCGGAGCGCGCTTCATAGCAGGTGGGGGCCGGCTGCAATCAGCAGCCGGGACCTCACCGGTAATGACACGCTGCAGCGATCGCGCTGCCGCGTGTCATTAACCCCTTAAACGCGACCGCGGCATTTAAGTGTAAGTGACAAGGGGAGTCCCCTGTCACTTACCGATCGGGACCCCCGCAGTGTGACTGCGGGGGTCCCGATCGTTGAAACGGACTGCCGGAGGTCTCTTACCTGCCTCTGTGCGGTCCGATCGGCAATCTGCTACACTGAGCCTGCGCAGGCAGGCTCAATGAGCAGATCGCCGATAACACTGATCAATGCTATGCCTATGGCATAGCATTCATCAGTGTAGAAATCTAAGTATTGTATGTACAAGTCCCCCAAAGGGACTTCAAAAGTGTAAAAAAAAAAAGTTCAAAACACTAACACACTACCCCAAAACCCCTCCCCCAATAAAAGTCTAAATCACCCCCCTTTCCCATTATATAAATAAAACATATAAAAATGAATAAATAGATAAACATATAATATACCGTAGCGTGCGTAATTGTCCGATCTATTAAAATATAACAAGCGTCATTGTGACCGGTAAACAGCGTACACGAAAAGAGGGGAAAAAGTGCGCAGATTACCGATTTTATGTTACATTATATATTAAAAAAAATCAATAAAAAGTGATCAAAACGTCCGATCTTCACAAATATGGTATTAATAAAAACTAGAGATCATGGCGGAAAAAATGACACCCCATACAGCCCCGTAGGTTAAAAAAATAAAACCGTTATAAGCGTCACAATAGGCCCATTTTATTAATATTTAATTGCCAAAAAAAAGGATTTCATAAAAAAATATATATATAACATTAGAGAATCTGTGTAACCTGCA
This sequence comes from Dendropsophus ebraccatus, assembly GCF_027789765.1. Classification (NCBI taxonomy): domain Eukaryota; kingdom Metazoa; phylum Chordata; class Amphibia; order Anura; family Hylidae; genus Dendropsophus; species Dendropsophus ebraccatus. The sequence continues at coordinate 68,836,726 of NC_091456.1, forward strand.
TATGGTTGTGTTCGGACTGACCTATAGAATAATAGTGTCATGTCGCTGTTACCATATAGTGCATTACGTAGACACAGGAACCCCCCAAACGTTACCATATTGCATTCTTTCTTACGATTTCACCTATTTATATCTTCATAAATAATATATTTGGAATTCCATCATACATGTTATGGTAGAATGAATGACGCCATTACAAAGTACAACTATTCCTGTAAAAAACAAGCACTTACATGGCTTGTAGATAGAAAACTGAGAGTGCTAGAGCTCTTAGAAGGGGAAGAGGGAAAGCGAAAGCACTAAGATCAAAATTTGCGCGGTCCACTGGGTCATTTTGGGCCTGGTCCTCAAAGCGTTAAGAAATCACTGCCCACTGAATGTGCATTGCTACATGTAATAGCGATGCATGGCCTACAGCTGATGAATATGTAAAAAAAAATAAAAAATAAACTGCATACATACCTGTCCACACTCCCTGGCGTTCTTCTAGCTTCTCCCTGCTCACTGGAACTTCTGAATTGGTCTCTGCAGCAACAGACCACTCAGCCAATCACTGGCTACGGTGCTGTCCCTGTCAGCCAGTGATTGGCTAAGCAGCCTGTCACTTTAGAGACCGGCTCAAAAGTTACAGCAGCCAGGGGAGTGGGCAGAGGACAGAACCTAGAATAACATCAGGGAGCATGGACAGGTAAGCAAATCGGCTTTCGCTTATTCAGCAAATCAACCCATGTAATACGACCCTTAGTGTGCATTAACACTGAGGAAAAGAGGCGTCCCCCGCATGAACTCTGCTCGGAATTCCACCTGCTTCACTGTCTGGGGCTGTGTTCACAATATGTATATTTCAGTCAGTATATTTCAGTCTGTATTGCAACCAAAACAGTGGATTAAAAACACAGAGGATCTGTTCACACAATGTTGAAATTGAGTGGATGACCGCCATATAACAGTAAATAACTGCCATTATTTCAATATAACAGCCGTTGTTCTAAAATAACAGCAAATATTTGCCATTAAATGGCGGCCATCCACTCAATTTCATCATTGTGTGAACAGATCCTTTCTGTGTTCTTAATCCACTCCTGGTTTTGGTTGCAATACTGACTGAAATATACTGACTGAAATATACATATACTGACTGAAATATATGTAGTGTGAATGCAGCCTCAATGTTATGTATAGGGCGCCTCCACTTCTCTGCATCTCTCCGCTGAAAAAATTGACATGTCGCCCTATAGGCATCCTATACCTAACTTTGAGATAGTGAGGCAGGCGGAATTCCAAACTGAGTCGGTGGCGGGGATTCAGCTCGGAATTTCCGCCTCTTTTCTGCAGTGTGAATGCACACTAACTATACAATGGAGCCTGTCTCCTGTAGCAAGATAAAGATAGCAGCAAGCCAGAGAGTGAAGTGCAAAATCAAATGCTTCTTGGGTTCTACCAATGAGCAATAGAGGTCTGAACACCCAGACCCTGACAAATCTAAACTTTGATATGACTTTGCGACATGTCAAAAATGTTTGCAAATGGCAGAGACACTTTAAAGGGTTACCTAAGTATCTCCTATATATTTTTTTTTAATTTTTTTAAATCCAATACTAAAATGTTATATTTCGCTTACAGAATATGTTTTTCATTTCTGATTGTAAAGTTTTCTTTTGTTTGCTGTACGTGTTTATAGAGTCATCCATCTTTCCTGAACTGCATTTAGAGATGAGATTTACAGCAAATACATGGACCATAAGAATCTATAAACAGAAGCTGCTCATTGGCTGCTGTAGGAGCTGACCTGCTTTCAAAATAAGATGTGTCCTGTATGGAAATTAGACATGTGACCCCCTTGTGTGGCAAAAAATCAAGTGAGTAAGTTTTATGATGATTAGTTTCAAATCCACAATAGAATAGAAAAAGTGATCTCAGCAGCTTTGGAGAAAGCATTGTCAATGGGGCAACACTAACCAAGCATTTCAGAATGCTGGTGCTCTATTATGTCTTATCACTTATCGCTTCTTAGCATGGATGGGCTGTAACAGCTAATAGGTGAATATTTCATTACTAGATGGGTGTTTGAATGTTTCATTGAATGGGTCATTGAATGTTTAGTATACAGATGTAGTCTATATTAAACATGTAGTACTCATGCAACTTTTGGTATTGTAGCATGTCAGTGTGACACACCGCACACGAGCACAATTCCTGCCATACATACAGTAAGCTAGGAATGCTTTATGCTGTGTGCCCAAACCTGGGAAGTCTCTGGCCCCATTACAGATAGCCAACACTCTTTATGTCACAGTCAGAGGTGCAGCTAGGGAGGCAGCTGATTATGTCATCCATGGGGAACTTCAGCAAACGCCAATGTTTTTACAATAATAAAGGATATATTCTGCTACATAACTTATAGTGAATAAGGAATAAGAATTGAGAACAGTGTAAAAGGCTTTCTACATTTCACATATAGGCTATGTTCACACTACGTATAAGTACGGCCGTTGTTGCCATTGTGGCGTGGAACATTGCCTATTCCTCTATGGTATCCCGTCCGTAGTGTACACACATCGTATATGCTCCGGACGGGATCCCATGCCGAGCCACAAAGAACTGACATGTCAGTTTTCTGCGGCCGCAATTTAGTGAATTGCGGCCGTAGGAAACCCTGTCAGTTTACACAATGAAGCGAGTGGCTCCGAACGCTTGCTTCATTGTGTCCTATGGGGAGTTCTGATGCGCCTGCATCAGAACACCATGGCCATAAAGATCATCCGACCGGTACTTAAGTAGCGGCTGGGATGATCTTAGCAGAGAACGGTCGTCCAGCATACAAATGTATTTGTTCATTTACTGTGAGCTGATTCACTCAATGTTAACTCTCAGCTATTAATCTAATAGAAGGTAGATTGGTGGGTGGCATTTCCTGGTTTATATATATATATATATATATATATATATATATATATATATATATAATTATTTCATTTATCTAAACTTATGTACAGACTCATTAAATCATTCTGAACACATAGTTTCACTGAAAGGTAAATGTACATGGAAACATCTTAGTGCTTATTATAGGGCAACATGATTTATGTCCTTGTAGAGGTGTATCAAGGGAACCAAATCCAGTTTGCCTTGGAACTCGGCACTGATTTCTTGTGAGGCCTGCAGCTTAGAAGGTCTGAGTTGTTTTTGTCTCAGTCCCAGATTAATTCCAACCATTTGTGCCCTGACTACGATTTAATCGAGTGTTTTGAGGTCTGGCATGGCTCCCTAGTTCGTCCAAATACATTACTTACAGCTGCTGAAATGCCTCTGTTGAATAGTCATAACAGTGAGAAAATGTCATGCAAATGTTATTATGCTACTCTAGGAGTAAGGAGGAGCAAATGAGGATACCCAGACCACGTTGTAGGCTGTGATATTACTAGACAGCAGCCAAAATGGGGAAACAGACTTGCATACTTAACACTACATGTTAATCCACATGACCTTTCTGTATTTGCTGGGTGGCTATAACCCACACGCTCTTCTTCAGCAGTAAATCGCACAACAAAACAGGTTGGATAAAATATAAAATTATGCTTTCTTCTTCAGTCATTGTTGATCCAAGCCCAGTGAAAAAAAACTTTTAATTTACAGTTGTGAATTGTAAGGTATAGTTTCCCCACAATTTCCCGGCATATTAGGCAAGTTATGAAATACGCTGCTTAAAAATTGTTTAGTTCTGTTAGCTGCTGCTACATATGCCATGTTTAGGCTATGTTCACACACACCATCAAAATGGTGGCCATTTTTATTGACCAGACATTATTTAACATTATTTTCATTAAATTACGGCCGTTAATTAAAAATGCCCTTTATTTTAACACCATGTGAACATAGCCTTTATGCTGATGTTACCTTTTCTCAGTTGTGGAATATACACTGAATGGTTACTTTAATAGCAACACTTGCTCTTTCACCTTTGGAGCTTCCCTGTATGGAAATTTACAGCAGTAAAACAAGCAAAGCAGTAAATCAGTTATTGTTGTGTGAATTCTCATTACAATAGGACACTTGACTGATCTCGTAGACTTTGGTTGAGGCAGTGATGAGCAGTAAGACTAGTTGGGCTTTATGTTCTTTTACACAGGCCGATTATTGGCAATTAGCTTTCCTAGAAACGCTCCTGCGCATCGATCAGCCGAAGAGTGGGAAAATGCCAGGTCCATGGCCGATAGCTTCTTTAGAGTAGGATCCAAAATTTATAGTTATCAGTCACACATCTTCCTGTTTAAACAGGAGATGTGCAGGCTATAGCAAAAAGGGAAATAATAGCTAATAGCTTGGATATGCATACATCCATGCTGCCAATTTCCAGATACCTAGCACACAAGCAGTGCATACTTACCATCAGCTGATCAGTGCTCGTTTGTGTCCTTGCACCGTCCCACGTTTAGCCTTGTAAGAGGACCCTAAGATTTAAAGAAATACCAGACTTAGGGGGTTTTCTTGGCAATGTTGTCAAAAATTTACCAAAAATAGTGTGAAACACATCAAGCAAATGGGGATCCTGTTGATATGAACAAAGTGATACCTGGACCTCACCAGACTGATCGATAGGTTGCTGGGCCTCACCATCTGTGGTGGAAGTCCACCTAAAAATAAAAACTATTGCTCAGTCTACCCTTCATTTGTCTCCTAAACTTTGTATAATATAAAAAAGTACAAAATAAGTCAATAACATTTCTAAAACTAAAATTGAAGCTATCCTATTTACATGAGCCACAACAAATTACTGCAGTCCTGAAGGACAAAGTAGGTCTAACACACCATTAGATGGGTGTCTCTAATGAAGTGGGTATTCAGTGTATAGCAGAGCTTATGCATCTTTTTTTAGATGAGAATGTTTTCAAGGTCAAGACACACATTAACTTGAAGTATTTCATGCTCATCCTTAATGGAGTAAAAATAAACTGACTCAGTATGTTTAACTAAAGATGGTTTCATTGTAAAACGATTTTTGTATTCTGCCAAATTCTGGTACTTAACGAAAAGCAGTACCGCTGTGTGCCACCTTACTACTAGAGAAGATCGAACAGCAGAAAATCTTAGGTTTGATTGAACTCAAACCTTGCAGGACCATCCGCATTTGATTCCCGATGCTTTCGCGCTCCGTGGGGAAAGAGGAGAGTGCCCGGGTACTGCCTGGAATTCTGGGATACAGCCTATTACCTAGTATCCCCCCACCCCCACCCCCAAAAAAACAAAAAACTCCATTTTGGAAACTACACCCCTCAAAGAATTCATCCAGAGGTGTAATGAGTATTTAGATCCCATAGCTGTTTGAGGAACATTTTTGGCATTGAGGTGTGAAAATGAACATTTAAATCTTTTCAAATAATAGGTACATTTAGCTCAAAATGACTCCTTATCAAAAGAAACATAGGGGTTCCCCAAAATTAGTTATGCAATTTCTCCTGAGTACAGCAATACCCGTATGTGACCCTATACTAATGTTTTGGGCAGCAAAAACTAATAAGATCATTAAACCATTTTGTTCAGCTGTTCTAATAGGAGGAGAATAGGCTTCCTTCTGTGCCACTTCCTCTGCTCCATAGGTACATAGTTACATAGTTAGTATGGTTGAAAAAAGACACATGTCCATCAAGTTCAACCAAGGAGGGGATGGATGCAGGGAAGGGTGATTTACAAGAAGGGGATGGGTAAAGGGGATGGGTAAAGGGAAGGGGGAGGAATGATGGGTAAGTTCAATACATGACTGCTGATTGACAGATGTCTGAATATACACTGTATAGACAGACAACTGACAATCAGTGGATGATGGGCAAAGGGAACAGGTGCTCAGAAATATCGAGGACTACTGAGCACATGCACATAATGGAAAGGACTAGTGTGTAGAGTCCTTGTTTCTCAAAATCAGCTGCACAAAAGAATGTTAGTATTACAAAATAGTACATAGATAATGACAACCCACCTGAAGCTCAGTGGGATATCCCAATGCATGGGTGCACGGGTAACGGATCCAGAATCAGGATAAACATAGAAAAAAGCAGAGGCTCCAGGACCAGTGTCTATAGAAACATAAAAACCTTCACATTTATTCAGAATCCATTAAAAAACAGTGTGCACAACAAGATAATGTCCGTGATGAAGAGCTACAGAGCTCGGCACATGTAACTTTTGTTTTACGTTGTGCACACTGTTTTTTAATGAATTCTGAATTATTGCAAACTTCTAATATTTTTCTATGGACACTGGTGCTGGAGCCTCTACTTATGTAAATGTAAGTGATATGTTATATTCACACGTTCCGTGTTCTGCATGGAACACGGACGTGGAATGCATGTAATGGACTTCTCATCGTCCAGGCAGCATCTGTGATTAGATGCTGGGAGCGGGGGAACTGTATACATATGCGCCGTGCTGTAATGAATCAGCCACGCAGCGCGGCGCATATGAATACAGTTCCCGCTCCCAGCATCTTATCACAGATGCTGCCCTGGCGGGGGAGAAGTCCGTTACAGGCATTCCACGTCCGTTTTTCATGCAGAACACGGAACGTGTGAATGCGGACTTATGCTACCCTTACATAGGACAGGATGGACCTACTGACAGAGTCCCTTTAAAGGGAGAGAACTACAAGCTTATATCATACTTTCATGTAAACCTAGGAAACAATCTGTACTGTTTTCCTAAATACTTGCTCAGTCATTTGACATATGGATATGCAAATTCTACCTACTTATGATACAATAGAAACATATTGACGCTAACAGGAGGGTTTTGATGAAGACCTCCAATAACGTGAATTAGTTTTCCTTTTTATGTATTATAAATTACCCAGATGTACATGTCTTTTGTCGTGTGATCCTGTTATATACAGTAGTAATATAGAAGATGGTATTATAACACCTATGCAGGATTCCTGTAAATACAAAATGCTTTTCTTCTGCTCAATTTCAAATATATTCAAGTTTCCACACATCTGCTGTATCCCTTCCAAACAAAAACCTGTTTAAATCCTGCAGGTGTGACACGCTGGGATGGAACATCTGTGAGTTATAAGCGGAAGTGATAGAGAGCACGGCTGATGAGATCAGCTGCTCTCAACTAGTGCGTGGCATTTGTACGCCTTTGCAAATTCAGCAATTACTCTGAATATACAGCTTTCAGATGAGTACATTCTGCAGCTGCACCTCTCTGATGCTGGGCATCTGTAAGCTGCATTGATTCTGCTGTGCGAGAGCTCTCCCACGACCCCTTGCTGAATTTATCCCTTGTTCCTACAGCCTTTTTCATCACTGTTCACTGCACAAGTAGAGCATTTTGTAGTTTCCGCCCCTTGACAAAATCGATTTCCTAAGTAATGGGTGGATGACTGATGCATTAAGTTAAAAGGCTGAAATGACCAGCTTTATTAGCTCCAGACTCTATAGCATTCCCCAAAATTGGGGGATTAAAAAAAAAAAAAAAAAAAACCCTTTATTATTAATAATAGTCCTTATTCAGTCACATTGCTTAGGTATATACATACTCATATATACACATTATACTATTCAGGACTTCAAGATAACATTTAATGCTTCAAATAAAAGAAGTCATCAGCTGTTTTCCCTCTATATATAAATGACTCATTTTATCCTTCAACTTTGCACTACAATATATATATATATATATATATATATATATATATATATATATATATATATATATTAACCCCTTATTAACACAGGAAATTAAATTTTTTTTTTTTTTTTTTTTCCACATCTCCTAGGAGTTACAAAGCAATTTGAAAGCTTATTATTTTTCCATAAACAATCGTACTTTGTAATTCCATCCTTCACATTACTGTAAAATATACTGCAAAGCATTTATAAGGTGAAAATAAATTTGTTTTTACGTCACTCACTATGTGGCAAAATAGACATAGACATGTTACCTATATTCCTCAGGTTGGCACCATTACAATAATACCCAATACGCTATGGGTTTTTTAAGTACTATTTTGGCATTGATCGGACTCCTTCATCATCTTTTGTTTCTTTTTTTTTTGCGGGTTGTGTTTTGTGGGTTTGCGCCCTTTGCCATGTAATTTCATTAACACGGTATTTTAACGATGATTCCTACATACAGGTTCTGCAGCAGATCTGATGTCACAGATTTGGAGCTACAGATATTAATGTAACTAAATGATCGAACACAACATCAAATCTGATTTTTATTTGAAAAATAGAAAAATGAAGGCGATTTGAATTTTTATTATAGGGGGATTTTTAAAAATATATATATTTTAAAATACTTTTTAAATAAATTTTTTAAACAGAAGGCCTTAGTCTACCTTGATGGCAGATCGGCTATTTGCGGGTTTTGTCATGGAGAGCCAATCCAACCAATGATGCATGGCCATACTGTTTAAATTCCGTTTTCGGTTTGTACAGCGACATCTAAACAGTTAAAATAACTGGCACTGTAGATCACTCTGAAAGTGAAAGCACCCAGTTACTGCTGGGTATGGAGTGGACTCGAATCCTGAACCTGCTCTATACGCAGTTTTTAGGACCAGTATACCCATCTGGTGTGATCAGATGGTTAAAATTTATACCCTAATTAGTGAAACCCCTCCTCCTCCCTGCCCCCCAGCTGCTGCCTGAAAAATGACTGCCTATACACAGCATGGATAGATAACTGCCAATCAGCAGCTGGTGGGTGGAGTTTTATGCATCTCATGAATATCCAGGACTATTGGGCTCATGCTTATAATGGAGAGGACTACTTCTTGATAAGTGATACATCATTCTGTTCAGCTTCTCTGTCATTAGTTTATGCTACCCTGAGATAGGACACCTGCTGATGGAGTCTCTTTAATGTGGTTATCTGAGAATTAAAAAAATTTGTGTAAGAGCTAGAACTATGATAAACTAGCAAAAATATAGTTTGTTTCTTTGTTTGTTTTTTCTTACATCATTTTCAAAAAATTCTGAACAACTCCTTTAACATAAGGAGAGAGATGTTATATGTGCACTGTACAGTTATACACAATTACTTAAAAGCTGTCAGATTCAATTGAGTGTAGTCCAATGAATTTTTTTTACATAGTTTGTTTTAATCTAATTAAATGTCATATTTTTCACAGACTAAATTACAATACTAAACATTATTAACTGGAACAAAGGATAATGCTGCGTATCTAATATGTTTTCAACCCAATGGGAATTAACAATGGGTTAGACTGGAAACACTTGACGTTTTATCTTTCAATTTGGTATGTGAACAAATTACTAAAACAAGTGTACTCTTTAAATTGAAATTATTAATTAGAGGTTTTAAGACTGGCTGATCTACTGTGCGCTGTAAATGACAAAATCAGAATAATTACTAAGATACGGCTTATGATAACTATGTGCAAAGTAAATGTCTAATTATACTATTATCCTTTTTATGGGAGGTCTACCTGGTGGGAGGCAATCGGTTGATTCGGGTAATTACTAATAGAAGACATTAAGAGCAATACTTACATATTTTCTGAACCTCCCCTATCTGATTTGGCCTAGGATAAAAGCTTTCTCATTATTCACAATAGCAACAGTGAAT